>NW_020194717.1:0-539713 GCF_003025115.1 Trichoderma citrinoviride | reverse complement strand
CTCTCTCTCTCTCTCTCTCTCTCTCTCTCAAAAGCATACTGGACTTGGATAAATGTTACTGGAGAGTTTACTATTGGTGCTGCGGACTCATCATCGGAGTTGGCAAGGCAAAATTCAGTGCCCGTATACTTACCCCTGTTATCATTACCTCTCTTTGCCTAAGGTACCTCTCGGGAGTCATATACTTTGCGAGGAAAGAGTGTGACGTGATGTTTTGTCTGAGTCTGCTGTGCGAGGATTTTGGGTGAGGAACTTGGGGGGGTTATGTGTAGGGGACGTGTGAACCTGTGGTTCTTTGGGAGGAGGTGGAAGAGGGATCAAAAAAAGGCTGGTTTACGTCTCATCGTCTCGGTGTGCTCTGGATTGCTTTTATTGGCCTACACGCAGGATCGGTTTCGGTGTGGGAGCGTACGAAAGACTCACGACGCCAGACGTTAAAACATCAAGAGTCTTCTCAGAGTAGCGAACTGCCCCCAGTCGACGACTTCTGTATTAAATTTTCAAAGGCATGGCCCCCAAACCAAAACCTCCACACCATGCCCGTCATTAAAGAAACCCCAGTTCCATATTCGAGCAGTTCAAGGAGATTTGGCAGCTTTTCTACTCTTCCTCTCGTGGTATACCGCCAAAGCTTCCTCCCTGTGAAAGACCTTGGCCTCCTTTTTCTCAATGTCATCAACAAAAAGGCCCCATGGGTAACGGCTGTATCGTGCCTCCCAATTTTCATGAATGTGTCTTTGCCCACTCCTTGAACCATTCCAGGGCCTCGGGATTCGCGACGCTGGCGTTTGTCTTGACGCTCATGCCGGAAAGAATCTGCTTCACGGCAACTTCGATCCTGTAGCCGACGTTAGAAAACACAATGAGCTCTCCCTGATGATACTTTTACTCAGCAAAACTAAAGACTTACTTCTTGCCGTTGCCCGTCTTGGGAATGCCCCCTCCGCATTCCTCCACTATGCCCGGGACGTGACGCGGGCTGAGCTCGCTCTTGATCTTCTGCTTGATTCGGTTCCGTAGGTCGTCGTTGAATTCGCGGCCTGGCGTCATGACGACGAACAAGCACACCGTCTCGTCCGTGTCCGTGGGTCTCCTCCGCCCAACGCACACGGCGTCTTCCACCTCGGCAGCAAAGAACCGGATGAGGATGTTGTAAATCTCGGCTGAGCCGAACCGCACGCCAGCCGGCTTCAAGACGCCGTCGGATCTGCCCAGCATGAGGAGCCCGCCCGTCTTGGGGTCGGCGATCTTGACAAAGTCGCCGTGGTGCCACACCGGACCCTTGACGCCGCAGATGCCCTCGAACCGCTCAAAGTAGGCGGCCTTGTACTTGTCGTCGCCCTTGGGGCCGAAAAAGGTCAGGGGCTGGCAGGGGAACGGCTTGACGCAGACCAGGTCGCCGGGCTCTCCCGCGGGAATGTCCTCGCCCGTGACAGAGTCGACGGCCTTGATGGCCATTCCGAGGCCGGCACACTGAATCTCTCCGACGCGGACGGGGAGGAGCGGGCAGGGGGCGCCGAATAGGGAGATGATGTCGGTGCCGCCGGTGATGGAGGCAAGGTTGATGGTCTTGGGGAAGGCTTCGTAGACGAAAGAAAAAGTGGATGGCGGTAGCGGTGACGCCGTGGAGTAAATGGCTTCGAGATGAGACAGATCAATGCTGGAATTGCGGACAGGATAGACGCCGTTGGCCTCCAGGGCTGTGAGGTAGGCTGCCGAGGTGCCGAAATGGGTCACTCTGAGGTCTGACAGCACGCGGGGGATGGACATGTACGAGTTTGGTCGGAAGGGCGATCCCGAGTACAGGATCAGCTTGGCTCCCACGGCAAGCGCGCCGACGCTCCAATGCCACATCATCCAGGACGTAGTCGTGTAGTAGAGCATGCTCGACGAGGAGGTCAGGGAGCAGTGCAGCATGTGCTCCTTCTTGTGCTGGATCAGCGTTCCCAGCGCAGTGTGGACAATGGCCTTGGGGAGGCCCGTGGTGCCGCTGGAGTAGAGGATGTAGAGTGGATGTGACGGCGGCAGCTGCTCGAATCGGAGAGGATCTGGCGATGCGCCGGAAAGGAAGCTTTCGTAGTCGATGGCCTCGACGCCGTGGGCGCGGATGTCGTCCATGGCGAGGTCGCCTTGGATGTTGTTGATGACGATGACCTTTTGCAAGCCCATCTTGCTGAGCTCCGCGACAATATCCGTCGTCTTGGACGTGCTCGACCACTGCTTGCCATTGTACACCGTCCCGTTGTCGGCAAACAGGATGCGCGGCCCGATCTGGCTCAGCCGGTCCAACACGGCCGAGACGCCGCTGTCAGGGCTGATGCCCGTCCATATCGCGCCGAGCGAAGCGGCTGCCAGCATCGCCACCAAGGCCTCGACATGGTTGGATACGTATCCGGCGACAATGTCGTGGGGCTTCAGGCCGCCGGCTCGCAAGGCATTGGCGCACCGGCGGACAGACTCGCGCAGCTCGGCCCAGGTGGTGGAGCGCAGGTCGCCGGGCAGCTCCGTGGTGGTGATGACGGCGGTGGAAGAAGGGTCGAGCGGCTCGGCGGTGGGAGGGAAGAGGAGGTTTTCGGCAAAGTTGAGGCGAGCGTCGGAGAAGAAGTCGGGACGAGGGAACATGGGCGCATCGGGCGGCAGGACCTGGTCCGGCGTGTAAGTCGAGCTCTAACTATCCACTGAACCTGTGGAAAGAGGACGAACCTGTGTATATGGCTGGGACGAGACAATGCCGACAAACTGCCACACCTCGTCCCAGAACTGGGCGACGTTGTCGATGGACCACTTGTACAGGTCGGGATATCCCGTCAGCTGCAGGCCGTGCTTCTGGTTCACCGTCTGCAGGAAGCGCCACATGGGCGTCGAGGCGGGATCTGGGTGTCTCCAAAGCTCCCGTGCCTGTAGCAGGACACCCGTAAAGGCGTTGTCGTAGGCGATAGACTCCCCCATTGCGTCTATCGGCGTCGGCGTCTTACTCGATCGTCTCTGGTGTGCGAAGGAGTCGTCCACTTGGTGAGAGTGAAGAGAGAGTCAGAGGGGGCCAATTGGCGTCTGACGATCGTCTCCCTTGTCCCTATAAATCGACACCATCAAATAGTCTCGTCAGGGACCGGAAATGGTTGGGGATCTCTGGCCCAACTGCCGAATCGGCTGCATTTGCGCTCCCCCTCCATCGTGGCCCGTTGCAACCCGCGCGAACCCTCGGTTCTACATAAGCTGGAATGGGCGAGGCCCGGCCTGAGAGCCGAGAGGCAGTGGCTGGAGAGGGTGGATGACTAAGGTAATGCCAGTTGATGTGTGGCTGGTGTAAGGCTGACCTTGGGAGGGGGAACAGAAGAGGTGAGAAAGGTGAGACGGCCGGTTTTGTTAGCAGATGCACTATCGTTGCTACTGAAAATTTCAATTCAGCTGTATGGACAGCCGAGGCGATGGTTCAGACGCCGGAAGAATTTTTCTTTCATCTTTCTACTTTGCTTTGTCTTGTTCCTTTCTCCGGGGATAGACTCAAGAAAAAGAAACTCGTGTAATAAGAGCTGGCGTCACACAGGCGGGTGAATTGCTTTCCTCAATGAACCAACTTCGACTCTCATAAAGAAAGTGATGCATCGAGGTCAAAGGCGCGTCGGCCAATCTCAAGCCATCTGCTGGAGCTGGAGCTGCGGCCGGCCAGTCAAATACACGTAAGAGAAGCAGAGGCGGGAACAGCTGGAAATACGATAACTAGTAGTACATGCACATGCACGGAGGACCATCTCCGTGTTTGCCTCGAGGTCGTACCACTTCTAGAAGCGCTCCATTGTTCGGGCTCAATTGTCCTCTGCAGCGATGCCAAAAAGCGCTCTGCCTGTTGGACCGGCTTCGTCGGAGAGATTCGCGACCACGAACCGCTAGCAAAAATGACAACCCGGCTGTCAATCCATCGTCCAACAGCTTCGCAGCTCCTGCTTGGGGTAGCACCAGCTCTGCGGCCTTGGTGTCAGCGCCCCTTTTTTGGGCTGCCTCCATGGACGAGAGAAAAGGCGGCAAACTGTCATCGCGCGGCCCCTTGCAGATCGCGAGTCGTCCGCAATGCTACGGAGTACCGGCCACCAGTTTGGACGTAGGCATGTACATCCAGTGGCCAAACAGCTCTCCTTCATCGCGTCGGTACATTTGCGTGACACGGAGCGGTCCTGCAGGTGGCGATAGTCGTGGCACGGCGTAATAATGCCAGGTCGGCAGTAAGACGGCAATCCCCTGGCAACCGCCTCGCCAGCAAGGATCGCAGCCGCTCGCCGTCGCTTGGGAACGACCATCGCTCGAGTGACCTCATCAGCTGCAGAGCTGCAAAGCTGGCCATCGGACGACAAGTCGCTTTTTCTGTCTAGTATAGTAAAAAGCGCAGAACCATCAGGTCGTAGGGCGATGCATCCATACCTCGTAAGCCCGGGCGATCCGACCGGCAACACCAGCATGTCTGCCGGAGCTGCAGTTGATGGCCCTCGATCCATCTCGCCCTCGGCAGACGTGGGACGGGCGAGGGCCAAATTAAAAAAAGGCAACCCATGACAAGCTAGACGCCCACTTTTGCCCTTGTCGTGACGGATCGCTTGGCTGGCTTGGGGCTCCTGAATTCCGGCCTGGGCTGGGCTTTCGACCGACCCGACCCTCCTGGTTGCCGTTCGATTTTTGTTCTTTTGATTTTTTTCGTCCCTCTCGTGCTAATGTTTGGCCGCAGCTCCGTAGCAGCCCGGGGGAAGAGACGGGAACAATCGCGATGGCATCAGACAGAATAGAATAGATAGCGGTAGTAGTTCCCATCACAATAACGACGACAATAATAGCAACAGATCAATGCAGGGCGTCGAGGCGATCCAAAAGGCACTTCCATCTCGGAGGCTGGCCAATGGTGACCGGCGCCCCCCTTCCCTTGCCTAACAGCACTAGGTACCGACTCCGTCCAGTGGCTCCAGCTTGGGTGCCCAGCCGCCATCCCATTGGCCTTGTGGGCTCGTCAAAGAAACGCGGGCCCCTTTCGCCAAATTCATCTGCCCAGCCCAGCCGAACCTCCCCCAGAACCTGTCTTCTTCAACTTGCTTTTTTGCTTGCTCTTTTTGCTCTTCCCGGCCCTGCGATCGCGGTCACTTTCGTCCTTCTGTCGCGTGGTGTCCTTGTGCGGCATCTCCACTGGGAGCTGGGATACGCACGTCTTGCCGTTGGGGCAGCAGTTCGCCTGTTGAGCCTCGCTTGTGCTTAAGCATTGGTTTGCGCAGAGTCTCGAGAACGGCGTCGAGGCCGGCCGGGAAACACTGCAACACCATCACCAGCACCCTCGGTGTTGCTTTCCATCTACTGCCACCGGTAAGTCGCGCAGCCGGCTCTGGCCCGTCTCGCCAGCTCAGCTCCAACTCCAACTTCCTCCCCTGCCCCTCCCTCCGCAGACGCCCCTCGTGGAAGAGCCGGCGATGGGCTGCAGTATCGCCCTGCCAGTGCCAGTGCCAGTGCCAGTGCCATTGCCATGACGCCAGGCTTTCCTCAAAGCTTGATTCGACTCCATCCAGACGCTTGACCGGCTGCGGCCAAGGCCCAGTGGCGCCGCCCGGCGAGGCTTGGAACGTTTGAGTGTGGCCACACACCGCGACTTTTTGAGTTGCTCGGTGCCGGATGGCTTGACCCTCTAGCGAGGCGACGGCTCCGGGGAATGGAAATCGATGTGGAAAGGAAAAGGAAGAATCGGAAAAGAAAAAAAAACTTGACGGCTCTTCAGCTCCCCATTTGACTATTTCATTCTCACACCACGCATACACCATCACCAACACTCTCTAGTCGGCAATTGAAGCTAACTCGACTTGCTTCCCCTCTTTATTAGACAGTATCCCCGGAAAGCCTCGTCTAACTCAAGAGCCGGCTTCTCCCTCGAGTCTGCACAAGGCGTCGGAGAGATCATGCCGCGGCGGCTCGCAAACCCCTTCTCCTCCAGCCAGTCTGCCATGTCAGCGTCCGAAAAGACTGGCGAACGACGTCTCTCGTCCTCCAAGACCAACCGCCTGAGCCAGCTCTTCTCGTCCAGCCCAAAGTCCAAGGATCAGGCCACCATGCATCAAAGCCAGACGAGCGCCATTTCGGCGTCCACGGTGTCGCTGCCCACCATTTCGCTGTCCACCGCGACGGGCGAGGCCAACGCGGTCGAGCCCACGACGACGCTGTTCAAGCCTCAGTCGGCCGAGGAGGTGGAACGGCGGCGACGCACCGAGTCTCAATTCGGTCCCCTGCTCTCCCCCGAGCACCTGTACGTCAGCCAGGCCCAAGGCAAGCCCTTTACGCGCCCGATTGAGGACGAGCCGGCCTACTACTATCTCTTGACCACGTACCTGAGCTACCTGGCCCTCATCCTGTTCGGACACGTCCGCGACTTCTTCGGCAAGCGGTTCGGTGACCGCAAGCGCTACGCGCCCCTCAAGGTGCACAACGGCTTCGCTCCTCTCAATGATGACTTCGACAGCTTCTACAGCAGGCGGCTCAAGCTCCGCCTGGACGATTGCTTTGCCCGCACCACCGTCGGCGTCCCCGGGCGCTACATCACCCTCAAGGACCGCAAGTCGGACGACTACAACTACACCTACAAATACACCGGTACCCACACTGAGACCCTAAACATGAGTTCCTACAACTATCTCGGTTTTGCTCAGTCGGACGGTCCCTGCGCCGATGCCGTCGAGGAATGCGTCAGGAAGTACGGAGCCACCTTTGCCAGCCCTCGAGCTGACAGCGGCACCTCGGATCTGGCCCTCGAGGTCGAGCGCGAAATTGCCTCGTTTGTTGGAAAGCCCGACGCCATGGTCTTCTCCATGGGCTACGTCACCAATGCCAGCACGTTTCCCGCGCTTGTGTCCAAGGGCTGCCTGATCATCTCCGACGAGCTGAACCACGCCTCTATCCGAATTGGTGCCCGTGTCTCCGGTGCCGTCATCCAGTCTTTCAAGCACAACGACGTCGAGGCCCTGGAGCGCGTCCTCCGCGAGGCCATCTCGCAGGGCCAGCCAAGGACTCACCGCCCCTGGAAGAAGATCCTCGTCGTTGTCGAAGGCCTCTACTCCATGGAAGGCAGCATGGTCAACCTGCCCGGCATCCTGGCTCTGAAGCGCAAGTACAAGTTCTACCTGTTCATTGACGAGGCTCACTCCATCGGCGCCCTGGGACCCCGCGGCCGCGGCATCTGTGACTACTATGGCGTTGACCCTTCGGAAGTCGACATCCTCATGGGCACCTTGACCAAGTCTTTTGGCGCCAACGGAGGCTACATCGCCGCTGAGAAGCACATCATCGACAAGCTCCGTGTGACCAACGCCTCCACCATCTTTGGCGAGGCGCCCGCCCCTTCGGTTCTCATGCAGATCCTCACGTCTCTGAAGCTCATCAACGGCGAGATCAGCCCCGGCCAGGGTGAAGAGCGCCTGCAGCGCATTGCCTTCAACTCCCGCTATCTGCGTCTCGGACTCAAGCGTCTCGGCATGATTGTCACTGGCGACGACGATTCACCCATCATTCCCGTCCTGCTTTACCACCCCGGCAAGATGCCCGCTTTCAGCCGTCTGATGCTTGCCCGCAAGATCTCCGTTGTCGTCGTCGGTTACCCGGCCACTCCGCTCATCAGCTCGCGTGCCCGCTTCTGCGTCTCTGCCGCTCACAACAAGGATGACCTCGACCGGATGCTCATTGCCTGCAACGAGGTTGCCGACCTGCTCCAGCTCAAGTACTCGACGGGTATTGCCGGAGGCTTGGAGCCGCTGCCCGAGGGCGTGGCGCCTGAAGACGAGGCCGAGTGGAGGAAGGCCAATGGCATCCCCATCAAGCCTCCCAGGTGGAAGATTGGAGATGTCATTGCGCGAGGCGTTGCTGACTGCAAGCTTCCTCTGCGATGATTGTCTCTTCCATTTCTCTTTCTGCATTTTACTTTTTATCATGAAACTTGTGGGCAAGCCAACATCGTTCCCCCTCCCTTGAAAGAAAAAAGACACTTAGAACGGGCAAAAAAAAAAGAGAAAAACAACAATATGACGGCTCGGTGTTTGGGGCGCAAAGTGTTTCTTTACCAACTGTCCGGTTCCTGGGAGATGTACAAACGGCCTCACTCTTTTCTTTGGCAACACATATTCAGGGAAAGGATGAGATGACTACTACTACCTTTTAATTCAAACCCTTTCGACTTGGCAGATTGCGATGTTCAGAGTCTTGTGATGAGCGGCTCTGGTTTGGCGCGAGCCCTTTTACATATAATTAATGTGACATATGCCCGAGGAAGCGGCCATGATGTGAAGCTGCAGGGAGTTTTTGCGACTGCAGGGCGAATTCTAATAATATCACTGGGACGGGGCTTGGAGCACGACTTGCTGAGGCGGTCGGCTCTTGGCTCGAGGGCGAACCGGTTGGGCCGGTTGGCATTTGCGGGCGAGCAATGCGGGATATATTGGTGGATAAGGGTGTTCTTCTTTTCCGGGGCTGTGTTCGATCATTGTGTACTATCAAAGTGTACAGACGTGTAGAAGGACTAATGCAGTTGAATGTGGAGAGACGATGGCTTGTCAAGTGGGTTGCGATTCTGTCATTTGTGAGTTGTGATGCCATATGGAGGTGAAGTTGATGCCATCTGGCCCGTGATCCATCCAGTCTTTGTTGCTCGTCGCTCATGTCTGAGTTTGCCCCATCTATGGAGTGCACACTACAGAGCTACTAGTACAAGGATACAGATCTTGGTTGGTTAGCAGTACTAGTTCAAGGTTACCTTATCTACAGGGTATCAAAGCTTCTAGGCCAGATATTAATAGAAGCCCCCATTCCGCTTGGAGCAGCCGAGGGGACGAAGAAGACGGGGAAGAAGCGTTTGAAACGCGAAGTTGCGGGTGGTGGGGGGGAGAACGTGTAAGAAGGCTTCTATCGGGGTTTGGTGTTCTGTTTGATACCTGTATGCGGAGGTGGTATATACGAGATTTGTGAGTTTCAGGATGGGGAGGTTGGGGGTTGAAACGCGGTTTGTGCGGTATGGGAGGTGTTTCGGTTTTGGGGGACTCTTTTTCCCTTGAAGGTTCCTTGGTAACGGGCCGGAAGCCTGTGACGGTTTGGGATACACAAGGAAGAGAGGATACTACCTTACTAGTACTACTAGTACTACTAGTCGGAATATTAGGTATACTGGAGTTGGTTTTTGGCTGCTGTAAGGGGAGGGCGGGAAAAGTGACTGAAGTGTGAAGTTGAAGTTAGAGTGAACGGTGCTGTTCCCTTGCATATTGGCATGGGGGTAGTGTGTGGATGGGGGCGAGACGGGGGACGAGACGGGGGACGAGACGAGACGAGACGAGATGAGATGAGACGAATGTGCGGGCGCCCTTTTTGTCCGGGCTTGGGATGTCTTTTCTGGGTTTTTCTTCCTTTTTGTTGAAGTCAGTTGTAAGGGTTCTCGTAGAAGCTAGTGCTAGCGATTTCGAATGTGAATTTGCTTTTTTCTTTCTACTTGCGTAGCGGAGCAGAGGTGTCGTGTGGTTCATGTTTTTTTTCGTTTGGTGTTGTTGGGAGCAGCAGCTCGGTTAGAGTTGGGACGGACGGGACCGGGCTGGAGAAGATCTGGGCCGTTTTGGAGTTGTCGATTTTGCGGAGGAGGGAAGCGGGAAGGGCGAGGGCAGTGTGGGATTGGGGGCAACTTTGGGTTTTGCGGATGGTCTGTGGGCTTGTTTTTTTTTTTTTGCTATTTTGGTGGTTTGGTGTCAAATGTCGGCGGGTTGGGGATCTGATTGATGGGATTTTTGGATGTAGTAATTGGGTTGGTTGATGTGCTGGCGTGTTGGTTACCCTGGAACTACATGTAGGTGAAGATGTATGTCTAATTGTTCGGTTCAGACCGATTTGATGAGATTGGTGCCGGTTTCTCGGCTTGCTGGAGAGTACTCTTGAATCGAATTGCGTAAAGAATCCGATCGCTCAAGTTGTCATGACAATCACAGTAGTCTGTTAAAATATCAAGACTACATATACACTATGCTGGTGGAGTTGAAGTTTGATGGTGTTATTGCGCATTCCACCCTCGTTATGCTTCACGCCACTGCATTGGCAGTCTCTTCCTGGTTTAGAAGTAGCTTTGAAACATCATAAAGAGAATAAGAGAAGAAAGCACCATGATCATCCAGAGCACCTCGTCAACCGTGTCAAAGCACATGCAGTCTCTTCATGTTTTTTCTCGCCCGTCACGTTCGAGGCTCGCTCAGCCACAAAGACAAGGGAGGCTCAACAAGGGTGCCGCGCTTGGCCCGTTGTGGCTAGAGACGCCGCCGGGCGTTCGCTCGTGCCCTGGCAGCAGTCGAAACGGCGTGCAGGTGCTGGTGCAGGTGCTGGTGGAAACGGCCGCTGAGCCGGAGCGAGCGCAGTGGGCGTTAGCGGCTGGCTCCAGGGCTCGTCCCCCGCTGCAGCGTTCGCCTGTAGCGCTCTCACTAACGGCCTCTTCTGGAGGGACGGCGCTGGAGGCCACTGGACGGAGCCTGGCGGACCTGGATGCTCGCGTACCGGTACTTGCGGCTGCACCTAGCGCCTGCTTGCACTGACTGCGGCTGCCGCCTGACGCGGTACCGGTACCTGCTCTCCGCCCGCCCGTGCTTCACTCCAGGCTGTCCCTCGCACTCGTAGTGCCCGCAAGCTTGTGCCTGTGCCTGTGCCTGTCGGCTGGCATTTATTGGCCGAGATTTGACACCTGGGCCTTGTTGCGAAGTTGATTCAACGCGAAAGTCCCGAGTTTCGTCCTGTTCCCTGCCTTGCCTTGCCTTGCCTTGCCTCGCCTTGCCCCTCCTCACGATCGACACGCACGCAGCAGCCAAGCAAGGCTCACGGCCCAACCTTATATCTCGTCGCCCTCGCTCTTGTTTGCCCTCCTCTTTTGCCCTCTGGCTGGGGTCTCTGCGTCCCTCCTGCTGACCCGGCGCCTTGTATCGATCCATTAGCCGCCCGTTGGCGCTCTGCTCGCCTCCGCACGACCTGGTCAACCCCCCCTTCGATCGGGTTGCCTCAATTCCTACCACCAGCCCGCAACTCTCCTGAAGCGAAAGACACGACGCTGCGAGCGAGAGCCAGAATAAAGACCGTCTCGCGAACTGGTCACCTCCCCATCGAAAGAGCGCAGCGGCCAAAAAGGACGGTGGACGAAGAGGAACAGGCGTCCAAATAGGGGACGACATCCCGCGCCTGCGAGGGGGAGAACGAGAGAGAAAGAAGCAGCAGCAGCAGCAGCAGCACAGAGAGAGTAGTCCCGCTGGCCACGGACGGCGGCGCCCACGATGATGAGCTTCGAAGGAGGAACGGGCTACGCCGAGTCGGACGCCGACGATGAGTACGAGCATCACCTGGGCGACCACTCGCCCGTGGGCGACTCCGAGGCCTCGCCCATGGGCTCCGAGCTGTCGACGTCGGCCGAGCACACGCCCACCACGTACGGCCATCGCAGCAGCATGGACCGCCTGCCCGAGACCATCATCACCGAGTGGACGGCCGAGGAGTGCGCCGATTTCATCAGCGCCATCGGGCTGCCGCAGTATGCCGATACGTTTCTAGGTATGTATGGACGGCGTGATGGGGGGCAAGTTGATGATCGGGTTGTGGTTCCTCGTTTGTTTCTCCTGGGGCGCATAGGCTGATCGCTGGAACGTGGCGGTACAGAAAATGACATTGTCGGAGAGGCCCTGGTTGCGTTGCTGCACGACGATCTCAAGAGCATGGGCATCGCCAGTGTGGGCCATCGCCTGACCATCCTCAAGAGCGTCTACGACGTCAAGAAAGCTCAAGACATTCCACTGGAGAGCGATCACTACCTACCACTGTGTAAGGCTCTCTGCATCCCTCACCCATGGGCAGGAAGATGAACCCCTTTGAGTACTGACTTCTGCTGGATTTGTGGAACCACAGCCGCCGATGCCGAAGCCCAATATGCCACGGCAACTCTCAAGGACATTAGACATCTAGTGGAGCAGCTTCGGTTGCGAGACGAGCGAATGAGCCTACTGGAGCAAGACCTGCGGCGGATGAACGAAGACTTCAAGCGCCTCAGGGAGGACATGCTGCCGGCGCTGCGGCTGGTCAAGGATGTTCAGCACCCGCTGCCAAACGTCTCCGGACCTAGCCAGCCATACGGGTACGAGGCCACGCTGTCTCCGCCCGCGCCGACACCGCCGGGAGCCCAGCCCGGCGATCGAGGAGTCAAGCGGCAGTACTCCCAGCGGCGGATCCTGATTGGGGCGACGCCCAAGAGCAGCTCGCCGACGCAAGCGACGCATGATCAGCGCATCATGCCAGAACAGACGCTGGATCCGTCCAGCGCGGCAGAGAGAGCCGTCATGTCGTCGTCGCACCTGGCTGCGATGAACGGAGGCAACCAGCACGCCTCGCCCTCAGGATACCCCTCGCCAGTCATACCATCACCGACCTCCCCCCAGAACCACATGAGCGCAGCGACCCTCGGCTCTCGAACGTACAACTCGACGGCCCCCTCCGTACGGACGACGTTTATCGAAGGAGACCTCGGCTACGGCGGTTCGCGAGACAAGGCCGGGGCCGGGGGGTCGATTCGACGCCGCGAGACGCCCGTACCCGAGACGCCCAATTCCAGCAATTCCGTCGAAATCTTCAAGTCCTTCCGAGTGAGCATGGACGACCCCTGCTACAAGGTGCTGCCGGCTGCGCTTAAGAAGTATCAGATCAACGCGCCTTGGGACCAGTATGCCCTGTACATTGTCTACGGCGACCAGGAGCGCTGCCTCGGCATGGACGAGAAGCCCCTGATTCTGTTTAAGCAGCTGGATAAGGAAGGCAAGAAGCCCATGTTTATGCTGCGGAAGACGAACAGCGCACAGGTGGACGGCGACCTCCCCGGCATGAGCATGAACCCAGCCAGAGGAGCTGCGACGGGCTACGATCCGCCGGGAGGCATCATCTGAGCGCGTTTCCGGTTGATTGGCATGATCCACAGCTGTCTCCGGGTGACGCTGGTAGGGGGAGGGCTTCTTTTGTTCTTTGACGATCCGCCAGGAGGGGCTGTCGAAGCGGGACGGCCGGGCGGTGATTACCTGGAAGGGGGCGCATAGGAGTTGGGAGGGAAAAGGAAAGGAATAAAGTCTTGCCCACCACGAAGAACGAGACGGAGACGACAATCCTGGTTGCTGTATTCTGAGCTTGTGTCGCAGCGCCAGATAAGCTGCAAGCCGTCGCCAAGAGCTGGTACGAGACTGATGCATCAAAGCCAAAAGCGACCTGAATTGGCCTTATAATTTTGGTGAAGCGCTATCACCGTTGATAGACGGGCAAGCACAATGAGCCATGGTGTCGAAGCTTTGACGTGGTCTGATGATGGAAGAACGGGCTATTGCGGGAGCTTGGGCTATTGCTCTCGACTGGGATATTATGATCCCGACCAGCCATCTGCGAAGTCATCTTTGTTGGATATGTCGGGCAGATGCACATCACACATGGAGGAGGGAGCAATGGAAAGGGGGGAACAAACACGGCGGGATATCTTTGGTGTACGGCAATCTGGGCAAAAACTCACGGAGAAGGGGGGAGGGGTTGTGTATTACCTTGTCTTTTTTTCCATCGTTTGCATGTGGATGTCTATTTGGGACGCGTGTAGTATTAGGAGCGAGAACTATGTAATACTCTCATGAGAGCTTTTGTCTTCTTCACTGATGGTGTACTTGTCCGTGCTCGAGTTGGGTGTTGGCGATCAAGGTGTAGGATGTCAAAGCTGCTGTGATGGGATCATGTAAACGCTTGGAGATGATTGGCTTCTGGTAATGTTACAGGCTTTGGCAGGTCGTTTGTATAACGTAGAAGCAAGAAATAAGGCAACGAGCAATGAGACTTACCTACGCAGGTTTTTCACACCCACGATAATGGGGGAGGTGGAATTGAGGAAGCGAGACCAGAACGAAGGGGGGGTTCAGATTTTGGGGGCAGGGCGACTGTGAGATTTGTGAATTGCGGGTTTTCTTGTGATGGTTGATTATTTGTTGCAAGAGGGTAGGCCGTTGGGAGCTGGGGTTAGACTTTTTGAGTTATGGGGTTGTTTTTTGCTATGAGGAGGAGGAGGAGAAGGTGAGGATGGGAAGTTTCACGGCGGGTGGTGGTTTGATGGGTGGATGAGCGTGAAAAGGGAATTAGAACTGCATGCAGATGGCGTTAATGGATTAGACAATAGTAGGAGCTTTTAGTCTATATGAGATTTTGTCAGGAAGGGTTGAGAGTGGACGGCATGGTATTGAGCAGATGGGTATCATTACATTAGGTAGAAGGATTTGCGTCGTAATCAAGAGTTGGTGGTTTACGGTACCCGAGGATTGAAGCTCTGCGTGTTAACGTCGTTGCCTTGCACTTGGCTGGGCTTTCTAGGTTGGCCGACATACACGTGTACACACAACATGCCACGCTCACTCATATGCTAAACCATATCCGATGCGTTGATATGCGGAGAGTCTGATGGGATGCATTTGGATCGCTCAAGTGCGGGCGGATTAGGTGGTTTTTTTTTTTTTTTTTTTTTCCATTTAGTTGTTCGTGTCGAAGTGCTTATGGGTGAAAAGTTAAAAAGTGGGAAGTAATATGCCTAATTCGCGATTCCATGAGGTTAGGGGTTGAGTTTGAAAATGGGGGTTTTTAAGGTGATGTGTGGCTTGGATCAGATGGGCATTTTTTTCCCTGTCTTATTCTTGCGCTGTTATGGTCATTCTTGCGTCTTCTATCACATATAATGTTTTTCTTCAGTTTTGAAATCCTTTGCTTTGTAATAAGGAACAGACCTGTTTGAACGCGTCGGTCATCCTGCTGTCCAGAACCAGGTTCGTGATAGGTTTAGAGTAAGGCACATGTAGTCGAGGCCGGCTCCCGCACCCGAGGGTTGCATTGACAGCCGCGCCGAAGGGGGGCGCGGCTTCGGCTTCGGCTTTGGATGGGGGACCCCACACTGCATACATGTACTTGGATGCAATGCCGTCTCATGGTATTGATCAGGCTGGGCTAGGTAGTAGTAAACATAGTATAGTACTTGTACGGCATAGTATTTGCTGCCTGGCTTGCAGCCCATTATGGTCCCTTGCCGGCTTGAGTCATCGCCGAGGACAGGGGGGTGGTTTATTAGCCATCCAATCGAAGCCGAGCTGGGGGAACCCGACGTGCTGGTTAACCTTGCGTTGACTTTTTCCGTGCATGAATTAGCTTCACAGAGAAATCGACTTTGTGATTGGGGGAGGGCGTGACCGCGCGGACGAAAGTTTGCGTGTTGCTTATGCCGGGGCCGGTGGTGCTAGTCCTTACCAAATAGCAGCACGAACTAATAGATGCTAGGTAGTACTAGTAGTACTGCTATAGGGCTGTACCGAAGAGAGAGAGTCATCAGATGGCGGAGGTGAGTTGATGGGTCATCGCGGTGCTCGGGTGCCGTGGCCTGGATTGGGGAAGGGCGTGTCATTGCTGTCTTGGTTTATAAGGACGAGTGGTTCGTTGCCTGGGATCTTGGGGTTCTCTTTTGTCTGGTTTCTACATCTATTATTATCTGGTCCTTCTATGAACCTTGGGAGTTCAAAATCAAGATAACTGTTGAGCAGTTGGAATATAATCAACATCACTTTTAGTTGTTGTCTCGATACTGGGCATCTACTTATACTTTGTACCTGTTCATACCTTACCTGCGACACTATACAAGTGACGAGAATGGAGGAGAGGATATAGTGTTCAAGCTGATTATACGACAATCTACCAACGAGGTATGGCTATACAACTAATTCATGCCACGATGATGGTCAGGACCATGGTCACAATGGCCATCCAATCGCAACTACGCTGGACTTTGGCTGATGACGCACGCAGATGGTCGTCCTACCACGCCTGGGCATCGAACCCAACCCCGACTTCCCCAAGAACTCGCCTCCCCGTCCCAGTCCAACAACCCCTACTCCCACGCCCACTGCCACCGACACCATCATCGCCAGCATCACAAGCAGCAGCAGCAGCAGCGCAACATCAACATCCTCCTCCCCAGCCCCCACCGACAATGGAAGCAGCAGCAGCGGCGGCGGCGGCGGCTTCATAAAGGTCGTCGCCGAGGACGGCACGAGCGGCGACAAGCTCCTGCGCGGGTTCCTCGTCGGCATGGCCATTGGGACCCTGCTGAGCCTCGTCGTGTGCTGCTGGCTGCCGTGCTTCCGCAAGGGGCGGCGGCGGACGCGGCTGCAGCGGCGCAACGACAATATCAGGCGGAGGTTGGTGATTCTCGAGGACGAGGCGTGGGTGAGCGAGAATTGGCCGAGGAGGAGGCCGTGGGATGTTGGTGAGGATGAGAGCGGGAGTCATGAGAGTCATGGGAGCCATGAGGGGTGAACTGTCTATGAAGGGATTCGTCTCTGTTGTTCTTCTGTCATGTTGGGTTTTCTTCCGGATTGTTGGGATGGATTGCATGCGAAATAATGATCAAAGGGTATGGGCTGGGAGTTTTGAGGCGTTGGGAACATGGACATTGGGATCTGCTTGTCTGTTTGTAGTCTGGATAATCTGGGGACTAATGAGGCTGTCAGGTCCGAAAACAGGCACGAATGCATGCTGGATGCCCACGAATAGAACGGTTATTCAGCGAACCAACACGACCATCCATGTTAAACCTTGAGTGATGTGCACTCTGGCGTCCATCTCGTGTTAAAGACCATTGAAGACAAAACTCGCTGACCCAAAGCGGAACTGCACAGCCACTGTCCGGGGGCCTGTGGGCCAGCAGTCGCGGCTGTGGCGCAGCAGGTGCTGCCATGACGTTGGCAGCCGGTGCGTAATGGCCTGAATAAGCAGCTTCACCTTGGACTTTCAATCCTCTCAAGCAAGATATCTGACACTTTACCCGGATTCCCTAATTCAATCATCCGACTACCTTCTAGATATCATTGCCATCTCGAAACTCAGTCTTTGCATCAGTCCATTGACTCACACCGCTCACAGCAGTCACCACTGTGGGTGTGCAGGATCCCGATCCTTCAGCCTCCACGCATTGGATCGGCCTTGTCGCAGCCTCACTTGTTAGCCGCCCTGGCTCTCGACCCCTCTGGCCAAGGCTCGCGCGCCATGTTCAGCTGATGATCGTCGCGACCTGAAGATATTCGTCCTTCTTCACATATTCTTCTTCAACCTCCACTCTGGGCTTCTCATCTGGCATCCGCAGCCATGCTCGACGAAAGCTTTCCCACGTACCGCCTGCACTCTTCAGAAGACCCCCTCCAGACGGGCCTCTTCTACACCTACAACGGCTCGGATCCCGTCCGCGCCTACAACCTGCAGAGACCACCCCCCTCGTCCTCACCAGGCCAGTATGCCGTCGCTCTGTTCGACGCCCACTACCCGTCCGTCATCTACGGCGAGGTCCTGGTGAAGCCCGAGTGGCAGCAGCCCACGCTGTCGGCCGCCGAGATCCGCAACCAGAACGGCACCCCGCCGGCCCCCGTGCCCATCACGCCGGACGCCTTCTCCGTGCTGCTGTACAACCCCGACCAGAGCATCGCCGTCAAGCGCAACGCCGGCGGCTGGAACCGCGCCGACTCGTGGGGCTTCGAGATGCCCGAGCGCACCTTTAAGCTGCCCAGCGCCAGCCGGCTGGACCAGGAGCTGGGCAGCAACGACGTGTCGGACATGTCGCCCAAGATCATGTTCCACTGGAAGCGCGACGGGCGCCTCAACCGGGACATGACGTGCTACATGTCCGGCAAGAGCGTGGGCGGCAAGAAGAGCAAGGAGCCGGACATTACCGTCGCCATGTATCGCAGCCAGAAGCACGGGGACGCGCTGTGCATATACGAGCCCAACATGGCGCGCGTCGAGGTCGAGGACCGAAAGGGGCTGGAGATTGTGCTGCTGCTGAGCGCCGTCGTGGTCCGAGACTTGCACTTTGCGCCTCGTCAGGATCCCTTCAACGTCTCCGGCGGGGCTGCTGCGGGGGTTGCGAACGGAAAGGGGAGAAGAGGGTCACGGCCACTGGCATCGTCGCCGAGTGACCCGACGCTTGTGTCGGGGGCATTGGGGGAAACTTCATCACCGGTACAGACGCACACGCCTCCGTTGCGGCCATCTCCGGCGAGCAACTCCGCGAAGCAGGCTGACATCGACGCCGAGACGCGCAGGCTGCAGGCGATGGTGGCCGAGGAGGAACGGCAGCGCCGCGCACGGCTCGCTCGAGAGGAGGAGGAGAGAACGCGGAGGATGCTCCGGCAGGAGGAAGAAGCTCGACGGCGGCAGAAGCAGGCCGAGATCGATGCCGAGACGGAGCGACTGCGCCGGCAGTACGGCGTTGCGGCCATACCACCCGCACAGTCCTTTCCCCCCCCTTCACAGCGGCCCTCTGGGGCGACGCCGGCGATGTCTGGAGCGTTGAGCGGCGGCAGATGGTATGGCCCGCCCGTCGTGAACAACCTCCAGCCTCCGCCTGCTCCTCCGCCGCGGCCAAGCAGCGTGGGGCCGCAACCGTCGGGGCCGCAGCAGGGCGGACGCCACAAGCCGGGCCCTTATTCGGGGCTGGCAGGGGCGCGAGCCAGCGCGCTGAATCTTTTCGGGGGAGCCAAGACGGAGGAGGACAAGAGGAAGAAGATGAAGAAGAAGCAGAGCGTGTTTTTCTAGCATGGGCGTTTTGTCAATATGGGCATAGATGGGGTTACATATGGGCTGGCTTATGATGTATGATGTTTTATAACTGTTCAAATCATGGCATTTCTTTTATCAATTATATTTCCTAAACTGATCAAATCATGGCATTCATTATATGAATCACGAAATGAAAGAGTCCTCAAATTCAGCTGGGTTGTTATGTTCACTGCTAGAGATGAAAAGAGTCCCGATGAAATAGTGTATTAAGGTTGTTCCGATGTCTATATCGAACCCCCGCCCTTGCATCACCCCTTTTTTGTTTGTGTCTAAAAGGTATCCTCGAATCAAATGGGTATATATCTAATACTCATGATAAAAAAACTTTTTGTGCTCCCAGCCCGATAAACAAATATCCATGTCCCGTAAATTTCAGTGAAAAAAATAACTTTTTGGTGGTCGTTGTCGTCGTAGAGGTTTTGCTTGAAGCGAACGAATGAAGTTGGTGTTTTTGTGTGTGTGTGTTTGGAACCATTATGCCTTATAGTGAGGCCTTCTCTCGTCACCCCCTTTTTTTCTCGCCGCGCTTAGGAGCACAAACTCAAGAAGAAGAAGAAGAAGAAGAAGAAGTAAAAAGAAGGTTGTCCTTTCAGGAGGGAGTTTAGACAACGTTCATGGGCAGCTTCATGCCGGCGCCGCAGTTGGCAGCCTTGACGGCCGGTGTGGAAGAGGACTTGGAGGAGGACCACCAGTGGCGCTTCTTGGTCTTGTTGTGCTTCTTGTTGTCCTCCTGGGAGGCGATGGAGTTTGCGGCGGTCGAGTTGCGGCGGGAGGCGGCGGGGGTTGTGGCCGCGGAGGGGCAGAGGATCATGTCGTGGGAGACGCCGTTGCTGAGGGCAGCGCGGAAGTGGATGAGGTCGCCGACGAGCATTTTGATTGTTGTGTGTGTTTGTTGTTGTATGTGTGGAGGTGTTTTGAAAGGATGTTTTTGTGTAAGTGGTGATGTGAAGCTTTGCTTTGAAAGCGTTTGTTGCTTGGGTGGGAGCCTTGTTGGTGTAGTTGAGAGTTGTGGATGTGATGTTTGTAGAAGAAGTTGTGGTTTGTAGCTTATAGCTGTTTGAATCTTGTAGATGCTGATGCTGATGATGATGAGATTCTCTTGAACAAACCGTCCGAGATGGCACTCTCTTATATACAACCTCCACCATGCCTCCATCCAGGTACGTACTACATCAAAACAGTTTTTTTCTTTGCTTTTCACGATGCCGTCGATTTCCATACCCCTTGATCTCCTCCTTGACCAATTCTCTTCTTTGTCAACTGTCTCCTATGTAATCACCTGCAGAAAACGAACGGCGGATCCGATTTTTTTCTTGTCATGCCGGCTGTTGTGGTTCCATCTTTTTTGTGCCTGCCGGGATCCACATCCCGATCGTAGCCAGGGGGCGTGTGGGTGTGGAAGAAGAGCTGTTGTCCCTTTTTTTGGGATTGCGCGTAGCTATGACATGGGGATGGTGAAAGGATTTTTTCTGATGGTGCGTGTGTTGTGCTATTGGCATCGTTTGGAAGGAAAATGCGATGTGGAAAGTGGATTGCTGTAGAAGTGGATGGATCATACAGGGGCTAGTTCTCACTTTGCAGGGGGTGTGGCTCAGCTGGGTTGGAGTGAGGCGCTTCGGCAATGAGTCAGCAAGGGGCAGAGAGGAACAGGGGTCAAGGGAAGAATTTTTTCTTTCTTTGGGCTTCTTTTTTTTGCTGGTGTGTGTGTGTATGTGTGTGGTTCCTGGCTTGGGTTCTGCTGCCTTGATTTCAGGTACGAGAGGGAGCGGTAAAGTGCGGGTTAAGGATTGTCTCGGGCCGAAGGGACAGGGGTCTGCTTCGTGTTCCTTCTGGATGCTTTGTGGCTGATGACTTGATGTTTGAACGAGGCTTGACAAGATTGTACGTGTTGATGGGGTCATTTCTCCGCGTGATGGGCGGGTGGTTTGCCTCATTGGCTGTGCTGGTTTTCTTTTTACTCATTGGCTGTCGTGTAAGTTCGACTTGAACAACCTGAAGCATCACCTCCCCATAGTACGATACCGAGTAGGCATCTACCACGAAAGGTGACAAAAGCCCAAGTCGTATTAGTTTATCCTAAAGAATCTCGGCGACTCTGCCAGCATGTTCGACAGCCATTCCCTCAGGCACACACGCCTTTCGCCGACGGCCCGTCCGGCCGATGAAACCCTTTACTGTGCCTGCCCATGCTGCAACCTTGCATGGTTCTTTTCAGCTTAGGCACGGCCAAGTTTTACACGTATTCCCGTTAGCATCGTGACTTAAGCCCTATGGATTTCTTGACCAAATTTGGTACTAGTACTACTACTACATATCCATCAAGGTCCAAGTTTCGACCGGGCCAAAGCCCCGACGACCCGCACCTCCGAGCCGGGATCCGTGAAATCCTGCACCAAGAACCACTAAACAGCTTCGTCTGTGAACGTTCAAGCTCAAGGGAAACCCACATCCTTGATGTCTTGACGCCCGTGATGGAGCCATTGGGCGGGAGAGGCTGAGCTGGCTGATTCTTTTTGGCGCCCCTGTCGTCGTCGTCGTCGTCGTCGTCGTCGTCGTCGTCCGTTGTACCCAGGCCTCGTGGCGAGATTCAGGCAAGTAACTGGGTTCTGTAAGTGGTTCCTTTGCGTAATGATTACTCCCCTAACACACCACGTGTGTACATGTAGTGAGTTTGTTACAGAGTTATGGATTCTTTGATGAAAATTTGCCCGTGAGTGTGACGTCCCTGGTCGCTGTACCTGATGTGTAGAACCCTGATGGATGTGAAAATAACGACACACGTATTCCGTGGACGTGTACGTGCATCGAATGGGCTTCGTTCACGTTGCTTGCAACTTTGAACTCTTGCGGCTCCCTTCGGCAAGGCAAAGGCAAGGCAAACAACCCCCTGCTTTTACATCTCACTTTTAAACTTCGATTCAATCCTCTCAAGTAATATCTTCCCAGCACGTGCGTCTCCCTCTCGTCGATTTCGTCAAAACACATAGTACAACATACAAATACGTACTACAAGAAGTGAAGCCCAATTCAGATATGTGGAGACTCTCACGATGCTTGCCTTTGAAGAAAATTTTGCTGCTAACTCTTCAGGAGAAAGTGGGAAGTGGATTGCGGGAATGTGGGAATAGGGGCGTTTTTTTCCCGTGGAGCTTTCCAACTAAGGGTACGTATGAAAAACGTAGGCGAATCGGGTGATAAACTCGTGAAACACATGATTTGAACGATTTTCTGCAATAAAAATAGAATTTGTTCTTCCGAGGGTAGCCGTTGCCTTGGCTTTACCAACATGTTGTTGTGTCTTTGTATGGAGGCGGGCTGTCTTTGGTGTTGTTACCTTACCCACGGACGCCGGGTCAGTTGATGGCAAACTGTATGCTTGTTGACTGCAACAATGCCCGGGCACATGTTACTCAAAGGTTGCTCGCGGCCGTGCTATTGCCTTCACAAGGGCTTGTCTCCTCCTTTTTGCCTCCTACTTTTGAACACAAGTCTCCCAGAAACGACCATTTACCCTGATCCATCATCATTCGACAACCATGCCTGGTCCCCAATCAAACACACTGCTCGATTCCAAGCCCAACACTCGACCATCCCTGCCTCAGCGCCTAATTCAAGTCTCAATTTTTTCGTAACAGAAACGCCAGAGCGGAAACACGCAGGTTGCCCATCATGCCAAATGGTCACGCTCATCTCCGGAGTTTCAAGCCAAACCGTCGACACCGCCCGCCAACATCAGCTCATTCCCTTCTCGCTCTCAGCAACAGCTTCCCTGGCACCTTCGGCGGTAATGCACAAAGCCAACCGATAACTCGACCAAGCTGAGCCCAGATTCTCGAATGTCCCCTCCCCAATCTCGCAGCGACCCGTACAGCGGCAGGCCCTCATCTCAAAGGGGTCCCCTCCCGCGCACCCCTTCAAGGACCTCTTCACCGCGTGAACCACACATGCAGGCGAGCTATGGGTCTGCACTGATGGAGCATCTTGTTTTTGTGTTGCCTAGTTGCCGTGTTCAATTCCCTGTAGCAACCCAGCCCAGTCTCGGCAACGAGACCTCGTAGATCTTGATGTGCAGCCTGGCCTGCGCCAGCCATGAAGCCACAACACTCGAGACCCCGAACTGTCTTTCACAGCCGTTGACATCGTAGCGTCAAGTGCTGTCGAGGATGCAATCGTCTCCCTAGAAGCATCAGTATCGCCTTCACCAACAAACATCATACCTGTCGCTCTACCGGCACAAGCCCCCTATCTCGTCCAACCCAAGCCGCAATCACTTCACACAAAACACGCAGAGACGCATCGCCGTAAGAAACGTAAATATGACCTTTGACATGCATATGGGCTCGTAAATCACACCATTACACGGTAGCCGGCTTCCCAAAAAACGCCGCTCATGCAACGCCCAACCGCTCTCCTCTTGATCGTCAAGTCCATCCTTGTATTCCAAACTAGGACCCCTCTCCCAAACATTCTTAGCAAAAGATACACATCGCTTTTGATTCAGTTATTATGTTTTTTAAGCTTGGGTGTTAGTTTCCTCGTCAACCTTTTCGAGTCGCAGGTCGTTGACGAGCATATATCGGCTAAAGCCAAGCCACAGGTAGCGGAACCAGACCATCTGGCTCTTGTGCGCCGTGGTCATGGCGTGCCAGGCGGTGCCCAGCTTGGGCTCGGACCCAAACAGGTTGTTGGTGTAGACGAGCCTCTCGGGGTGCTCGGGGTCCTGGTCGCGCGAGAAGAGCGTCGAGGCGATGGTGGTGAAGAGGTCCAGGCCGCCCGAGTACTTGCGCAGCAGGCCGACGGTGCCCAGCGTGTAGACGTCGACGGGGCTCTTCCACTCGGGCTTGCCCTCGGTCAGGGCCCTGGCGAAGCCCCGCGCGCCGTGGTAGAGGGAGATGTGGTTGGGGTGGGACGAGATGCCGTGGCCGTCAAAGGTGATGAGGGCGTCGATGTTGGCCGTGGGCTCGGAGGCGTTTTCCGCTCGCTGGCGCGCGAGCTGCGGCGCAAAGGCCTTGGTGAGGAGGTTGGCGATCTTGGTCTCGTCCCAGTGCGTCGTCATCGAGTCGGGGAAGTCCTTGCTGCAAGCGATTGTGTTAGTACCTAGGAGGCGGAGGGGGCATTCTGGTCATCCTTGAAAGCCTGTAAATTCGATTTCAGAGCTTGAACATCTGTATCATCAAGAGCCTACAAAGCTGTCACGGTGACCAAAAACACCCCCTCCGCCTGCTTGGTAGTCTTGGAGGGAGGATGCGACCATCGGCCAGCACTCACGGGTTATCGACGACAAAGACGTCGGACTCGTCTCGCAGGCCCAGCGCCAGGCCGCTCTGGACGAGCTCCTTCTTTCTGACTTCGCCGAGGCCTTCAGAGTTCCCTAGAGGCAACGCCCCGAGTCAGTCATTGCTGTCCTCTTGGCCCCCTCGGCACGGCGCCATACCTGAGCTCAGACACAGGATCTTGACGTGGTTGCCCGTCTCCGGCCGCGCCAGCGCCAGCACCGTGGGCGCAAAGAACATGGCCTCGTCGTCCGGGTGCGCAATCAGCAGGCACACGCGCTTCTCCAGCAGCTCCGGGAAGCGGTTGCGCACGGCGCCGGCGGTGCACATGTAGATGGCGGGCACGGCGGCGACGAGGGACGCCGTCAGCACCAGCAGGGACCGGGAGTCGAGGTCCAGCCGGAAGGGCAGGTCGAAGGGGAGGCTGAGGGCGTTTGGCATGTCGGCGGCGGGGATGACGACGAGGCTGCGGGAAGAAGCGAGCCCTCGGGTTCGGGGTTGTAGGGATGGATTGTTTGCGGGCTTGCTTCGGGTCGGTTTGCTGCTCGTGCGGCGTTCGGTCTTGGGGTCTCGTTATTCGTTGCTCGTTGCTGGCGCGTGTTGACGGTGGTGTTGCGACTTGTGGGATGTTTTTTGTTGGGGGACAAAGCGGGTTGCCGGCCGGGTCTAAAGTGCGTGCGTGCCTTTTCTGCGGGAAAACAGCCGGCGGGATCAAGTGGGGGAGCTTCACTCTCTCTCTTTTTGGTCTCTACACGTCAGTGAGTAAGTAGTAGTAGAGAGGGC
Organism: Trichoderma citrinoviride; assembly: GCF_003025115.1. Classification (NCBI taxonomy): domain Eukaryota; kingdom Fungi; phylum Ascomycota; class Sordariomycetes; order Hypocreales; family Hypocreaceae; genus Trichoderma; species Trichoderma citrinoviride. The sequence goes on along the minus strand of NW_020194717.1, from coordinate 514,985 downwards.
ATGTGTACTCGTAGACAAGCCCGCAGCCAGAGTGGCAGCAATGGAACCAGACGGCGCTCAAGGGCTGGGCTCTGGCTCCAAGGGCCGGCGAGCGGCGATTGGCCCGAGGATGGAGGGTGAAACATTGGATGGACGCCGGAGGGATCGCGGACGAGGTGCGGCTGCAAGGGGAGCAATGGAGGCATCACGGGAACACGATGCGGTGAGGGGAAGCCTGCAGATACTCTGTATGCTTTGATCTTGCTGTCCAGTTTGAGTCATCTACTCATTTCAAAGGTCATAGCTAGATCACTTTCAGATATATGCATTACTCTCCAGTCGTCTTCGGGGTACTTGATATCCATGGATTACCATCTCACTTTGATTGATGTCTCATCAACTGCTAGAGAGCGCTTGCAGCGCCACCTTCAGGGGCACGCCGCCCTGGAGCATTATCGATAAAGCACCCGACCACGCTCCCGGCGCCCGCTGATTGGCTGCCTGCGCGGCCTCGGCTGATCTCACCTGGTCTGATGTCATTTGTCAATTGGCAGCACGAGACACGTGTGTGAAATGCCAAAAGTTCGACTATCAGAATATCACCACCACGGCTGGCATCACAAGCGGCAACGGACGACGGCTTTTGAAGACTCAACTTTGCAGGCTACACGAGTGATTGAATCAGTGTTGAAAGAAAAACAGCGAAATGGCCAAGAACCGCAAGGACCCGACCAAGATCAAGCTCCGCCAGCCCGACCGCTCTCCGCCCACCGAAAAGACGCTGCTGGACATTGCCCAGGAGCGATCGCTCTTTGACCAGGCCGCCAGGCGGGAGAGGGAGCTCGCGGGAAAATCCTCCAAAGCCGACGACGACGACGAAGAAGATGGCAAGCTGTCGCCTGGCGCGGAGCGGTTCCTGGATGCGCTGCTGTGGACGACGACGTTGGCCATCCTGCACTCTACGTTTGACGTCTTGGTGATGCATCAGTATGGGACGGTGATTAAATGGGATAAAGTCGTTGCGAATGCGGGCAGGGCGTGGTTTGGTAGGTTCCCAAGACTATATAAACAAAGCAATACGGACCAAGTTGAATTTGTATTGACGGATCCCTTGTGGAAAACAGCCTTCTTCTTCCTCTTCTACGTCCTCCACCCCCACGAAGCCAACCAGACGCTCCTCCCCGGCCTGCCGCGGCGCTTCCAGAAGCCCCTCCGCCAGCTGCTCTTCTTCGCCATGAGCTGCGTCTCGGGCTGCGCGCTCGTCTACATCACCAACTCGAAGGGGTACCTGTACAACATGAAGAGGGCGCCGCCGCTGGGGTGCCTGTGGGTGTGGGCCGTGGTCGAGCTGGACTTGCTGTGGGCGGTGCCGAGCCTGCTTGTGACGGGGCTGTATATGTGGGTGAATGGGTTTTCGATCAAATGAGGAGATGTGTATGTATGATGAGATGGAAAAGCAAAAAGTGCCTCAAGTTGCAGCTCTCCCACTCCAGCGCATTTCCCTCCGCATCTCCGAGCCACGATACCGCCAAGCCCTCTCGTGGAACGCACTCCCGTGGCAGAAGAGGATATTCCGGAAAATCGCGTTAGAGCAAAGTTCTACTGCATGAACTCGGTGATTAGTAGGTATGGGCGTACAGCTCGAGAGCGAGTAACTTTTCACGATTGGTACCACAATCCCAGGTCGTAGTGAGATTCAGGATGTCTAGAGAGTCGGATGATGCGTTTGTCAAGAATATAGAAGCCCCTCGCTCGGAGAGAATCTTATGTTGGACGAGCAGTCAATTCAATTCTAGAACCGTAAAAACATACTCGCATAGATATCATCAACACGATATTGATCAAAACTACCTTATATGGTATCCTAAGATCCACGTCCCAAGATAAGAACTCTCACTCCGTACATACTGCTCAAAATCCTCGTGGTATCTGCATCTGTCCCCCATTTTCGTCGTCATACCTAGATGTGATAGCGAAACCAAGCAATATGACAGAAAACTCAAGTAAGATTAAGGAAACATAAAACAGACAGAACATCGTCTGTCATACCGTCTTTCATACCAGATGACGCTATGCAATCATTTTGTAAAAGAAGACATGGAAATCGCACGCTTCCTTCCCATGATAGTATACATTAGCGTCCTCCTCTTTCGTCAGATTAAATGCCCGTCTCTCGCAGATAGATGAGAAAGCTCGTGGTCTTGATATAGCACAGTGATTAAAGCAAAGAAATGTCCAGATGCCTGCTCCCTAACCCTCAACCGGAAACTGCCGATAAGATAAATGAGAAAGAAATAGCAAATATCATCATCGCTTTTGTCGGCTTGGCTGCTCCGCAAACCGGATGCCTCTTCTCGCCGGTGGCACTCGCGGCGTGCCCTCGTCGTCCGAGTCGCTGTCCTCAGCGGCAGTCGGACCGCCCACGCCCAGGGCCGCCTCTCGCCTTCTTCGCTCGGCCGGCGTCTCACCCGTTGAAAGACTGGTGTCATCCAGCCTCCGTCGGGCGTCAATGACGCTACCGCGGCGCTCGTTTTCGCTGAGCTGGCCTCCCAGCGCGGCAAGGCGACGGTTCCGCTCCACGGCAGTCTCACCATCCAGCTCGGAAGGTTGGGCAGAGGCACTTACGCCGCTGCGGTCTCGGCCTCGGGGTGCATCAGCCTGCCGCCGGGGAGAGACGGACTCGGAGTCCCGGTAGCTGCCGCGGGGAGCGGGAGAGACCGATGTGGATGCCGATGTGGACGCCGAGGTGGAGGCCGGGCCGGAGCTGGATTCGGGCTCGATGATCTCGGGTATGTTCAGGGTGCGGTTCGTGCCCGGAACGTGAAGATCTTGCCGGGCAAAGTCCTTGAGCGCGGTGGAGGCGGAAGAATGGTCCACCACCTCCTTGCGGGTGCGCGCGTCAAGCTTCTGCACCTCGTGGATAAAGTCCTCCTTGGTCATGCGTCGTCCCACGCCTCCTATCGTGAAGCGAATCTTTCGATCATCGTCCGAGTCGTCTTGAGGGGGCACATTCTTCTTGCGGCCCTCACCGCCACCAAGGACACCGAAGCCCGAGGTCCAGCCAGGCTTGAATACTGGCTTGGAAGATGAAGCGGCTGCGCCAGCCGCAGAGGATTCGCCTGCCTTGCCCTCTTCCATGGCGGCCGGGGACTTTTCGGGATGCCGCGCAAGGGCGCCAAGGCCCAGATACTTGAGACTGTTGTTGATGAGGGTGCCCTCTTGGCCGGCGGGTTTCGCCGGAGGCAGTTCGTATGTCTTGACGACTTCACCGTCCTCGTCCTCGACGATGATCTGTTGTGCCAAGTTAGAGACCAATCTCAGATACCTCACGAGGGAGGAAAGCAGTAAGACGAGAACGGAGAAATACATACCGCGTTGCCGAACTGGTAAGCTCGGGCTGGCTCATGTCGTCGACTGGCTTTATCCTTTCCTTTTCGCTTCTCCAATTCAGAGCTGTATACGTCCGTCACTTTCCGACGAATGTTGTTCACAGACCAATGGAACTTCTCTGCCTCGGACTTGGATTTTGCCGCGACGGGCGTGAGTGATGGTCGTTTTGGTGCCTCCTCCTTTCTTCCTCCTCCCTCAACTTCGCCGTGTGTTGATCGGGCATCAACGACCTCACCTTCGTCGTCTTCAATCACCAGATGCTCGCCCTCCTCGTACACATTGACGTGCGGTGCTGAAGGGCTCTGGCTCTCGTCGGCTCGCCCGCGACGGCCGCGAGGCTCTTCCTCATCGGCTGGCTTCTCCAGGTCAACGGCCGGCTTCTCCAGGTCAACCTCCGTAGGGCTCTCTGCAGATGGGGTTGCGTCCCTGACATCGGGCTCTGGAGGCGTCTCCTTTTCAGGGGAGGGCGACGCTGCTGCTGACCGGCTAGGGAAGATGGCCGATTGACTGATGGGGCCTCCAGGGCCGATGCCGTCGTCCCACTTCCTGTGCTTCCTCTTCTTGGCCACCAATGACGACGGACGGCTGCCCGAGCGGCCGTAATCCTCTTCTCGCTGGCGCCGGAGAAACTGTGCAGGCGGGGGGACGCTGCCTGGGGGAAACTCGGGCGTCTTGTAGTCGTCAAAGGATGTCTCTGACATCGTCCGGGCCTGGGACCTGGACTGGGACGAGATCCTGGGCAGCCTGTTCATCCATGACGGTCCGTCCTCGGGCGCGGCGGTGTAGGACATGGTAATGGTCAGAGTGTTGATGCGCTTGCCGAGCGTGAAGACGGCGACAGAGGACCCGTGAACCAGGATGGATGAGATGACGAGGAACGTGACAATGGGCCACACGAGGTAGAGGAGGTTGTAATGAGGCGAGCCCTCGGGCGGCAGGTCCGATAGCGGCACAGGCTCTTCGTGCTCCAGCTCGGCGCGCGCGAGAATGGCGACGAAGATGGCGCCGACACCAATGGGGCCAAAGTGGCCTGCGAAGAGGGCCTCGCGCCAGTTTTTGATGTCTGGTATGACCGGCTTGAGCAGCATCATGACGGGGATGCGGCGGAAGAGGATGACGAAGATGGCGATGACGACAAGGCGCCAGACCTCCATGCCCAAGAAGCCGTTGTTGTACTGCTCCCAGGGGATAATGGTACCAAAAAACACAAAATAGGCCAAGTTAAGAAGCAGATCGATAACGTTGGAAACGTGCGACTCCTCCGTCTTTTCGCCGAACCAGCCGTCGTTAGAGAAACCGACTCCGGCAGCAAAGCCCACAAGGAGATCGTCCACGCCGAGGATACTACCCGAACCGGCGCAGAAGAGTGAAAGGGCAAAGTAAAAGACGAGGAAGCTCTCGCGATCGATCATTTCGTGCTCCTCGGCGTAGCGGATGCCGCGGCGCGCAATGTAGCCGATCATGAAGCCGTAAAAGGCGCCAAAGATGCACTCGTAGAGGATCACGTAGACGACGAAGTGGAAGCTGACGTCGCCGGCGTTGCGGTTGTACTGAATAAGGTACAGCGAGAGGTAGATGAAGGGAAAGGCCATGCCGTCGTTGCAGCCGGACTCGGCGGACAGCAGGTCTCGCAGATGCTTGGGCACGCGCTTGGCGAACTTGCCCTTGCCGACGACGGACGAGGCCAGGACGGGATCGGTGGCGGTGACGCAGGCGGCGACGACGAGCGAGTCGAGCCAGGTGAGGGGCGGGATCATCCACCAGACGAAGAGGCTGACGATGAGCCAGCCAAAGGCCATGACGGGCACGAGCAGGAAGACGACAGAGCGCCAGTGTCTCTCCATGTAAAACTTGGGCAATTCGACGCCGACGGCGAAGCACTGGACGACGAGGACGATGCGCGAGAACTCGACGGTGACGATGTCGACGCTGCCCCAGGACCGGGGATCGATCAGGTTGGCGGCATGAGGCCCGAAGATGACGCCGCAGATGGTCGCAACGGTGGCCTCGCCAATGTACATGCGCTCCTTGATGACGGACGAGCACAGCATGAAAAGCGAGGTGAAGCCGCCGAGGATGATGTAGACCAAGTGCGGCTTGGTGATGTCGAGGTTGTCCCACGCCATGGCGGGCGGTGGTTTCGGTTCGCGGCTTCGCGACGAGGCGGACGTACGGTCTCTTGTCTCTGGATCTGATCAATCGGTTCGCCTCGTGTGGCTTGTTTTTAGAAATTGAGACTCTCTTCTCCTTTTCTCTCTTCCTCCTCCTCTTCTTCTTTTCCTCCTACCAGCTCCTCCTGGTTATCCTTGGTGTCGTTTCTGCCCGACGGATTACGCCCAAGTCGCAACAACGGCCTGATATTCTTGGCCCCTGTTCCTTTACCTTGTCTTTTTCTTTTCTTTTTCTCGCCTTGTTTTTTCTTAGTCTCGTTTCAAGATGCGAGCCGGGTCCTGCTGGCTCAAGGCGCGGGTTGAGGCGCCGACGGAAGCTGACGCCGGGAGAAGCAGCGGCCTACGGGCTGGCACTGCAATCTTGTGGTAACTCCCCAGTCAATGGTAGCCGAGCGAGGAGTATCGCGATGGCGAGACATGCAGGAGAGCAGAATCGAGGATGACGAGAGGAGAGGAAAGCCAAGGTGAAATGTTGGATCCGGCGAAGGGACAGGACAGGACAGGACAGGAATGACAGAAGAAGTGGGCTCGCACGTGGAAATAAAGGCCAGGACGAGGTTCTGATAAGGATTTGGACGCGGATTCCAAGTGCCGCTAAGCCACACTCAAGGCGAGTCCGAATCCCGAGCCAAGCGTTTGGAAGCAGCGAAGATGGAAGGACGAGGTGGAGAATGGAAGTAAGAAGTGCTGGGCACGAGGCTGTCAGTGCGAGCGAGCGAGTGCGTATGTATGTGCATGCGAAAGGTATGTGTGCGTGTTGTGTGCGTGTTGCGTGGGTGATGGGTGGTCACCCACTCGTATTCTGTGTCGTCACTCGATCGGACAGGTCGGTTCCGTGGCGAAGGCACCGATGGGTCCGGGACAAGTTCGTGGCCGGCGCAGGATGGGGGTCGACGCTCCGAGGGCTGGAGGGACGCTACTGTATTTGATCGGACGGGTGATTATCGCCGTCGTTGAATGGCTGTATCGAGGCCGACTGCTAGGTAGATTTCATCAGTCGTGATTCGATGCCATCCAATGTGCTTTCGCCGTCCAATCGACAGCCTTGAACCTCGAGATCTGATGGCGACAATCGCTCGATCCAGACACCGAGCACCGCTGTTGTCCTCGACTGCCTCGTCTCCGTTCCGTGGCCAAACTCCGTGCTCAGAAGAACGAACGAAAAAAAAAATGTCACCATCCAGAAATGATGCCACAACTATGACAGCCAAACCAACCAGCGCGTCCGCCAAGCAACTACCGCTGCAAGCCCCCCCAGTCCAGCGCTGATGCACAGCGCCAGTGCGGGCCTCTCAGGGCGTTTGGCCGTGGGGACTTTGGGGCTGGGGCACCACCTCGCCTAGGCGGCAGCCACTAGAAGCCCTGAGGCCGCTGCTGGCGGAGAGCCGTTGCCTGGGCCGATTCTGCCGCTCCAAAGGCGGTGTTGGCGTGATTTTAGCAGTGTCTTGGCCGGACTGGCGATCCCGTCTTCTTTCTTCCCTTTTCTGCCGTGTTCCGCCATCTTCTGCTATGCTGGGCTCTGCTTTGTTTTTGTCTTGCTCTGCTTTCAGTCAAAATCAAAACAGAGGCTCGAATGGAATTGGCCGTTCCGATTAGCCGGAACCGCTGTCGAAGGCAGCTGCTTCCGTTGCACGACGCTCCCTGTTCTTCCCTTGCCATGTCTCACCCGCCTCGTGACGACTCAGACAGATGCGTCCACTGCAGGCAATCCGGCGAGACGAGACACTAAAACCACGCCAGGTCTCGGCACGGCTCTTCCTTGGCAGCACGACGCCTCGTCTTCCTTTCTCTTCGCCCTCGTCTCCGGTCTATTGTTTGCTATTTTTATGGCTCCCTTGATTCGTCTTTTGTTCCTCCCTTTCTCTTTTTTCGGTGGGGGCTGAACCTGTGTCTCCGTTACTCGGATCCCCGAACCTCTCGTTGGTGCGCCTCGTTGGCCATCTTCCGCCGGCCAATTCGCCGTCTCTCCTGTGATTCGTTCCGACATGCTCCGTGAACATGGTCTCCTGGCGTTTTTCGGCACCGGGCATTGGTGAGATGTGCAGCTACGGAGACGGAGCCAAGACGTTGTGTCCCCAACCGGCCCCCTTTTCCCTTCGAGTTCTCTTCCATCCTTCGTCCCTTTTTTTATGCTTATCTCTCTCGGCCCCTTCCTAGCCAACTAGCAAACGGCTGGGATGGAAGCCTCATCTAGATTGCTGACAGCCCCCAACGCCAAACCCGTCCTTGCCCGGGGTTTTCGAGCAGTGTGCCGGGTGCTTCTCACCGGTGATATTATCGTGGTTTATTGACTTGGCATCATTTTCTCGAAGCCAATGGGAATTGACCATCTGCCACTCGGGAACTTTCTCTTCACGCAGTCTCGATGGACGACTGGCAGGGCTGATCCGTCTTGTTTTTGCTCGCTTCCCCGCGTTCCGTTGGTGATGCATCAGGTGAGGTGCCATGGGCGGAGCTGCTCCATGCAACAATAGACTCGTCTGAAGATCTCCGGTGCAGATCATGGGAATATCCTCTATTGTAACCAATCGCCTTGATGCTGATTTCTCCAGCTGGACCGTTTGTACTGGACCAGTAAGACTCTGCTGCTCTGTGTTTGTTCCAACACTCACACATCTTGTATGCACATACTTTGTACGGGGTCAACACATGCATGTGCGCGGCTTGTGTAGCGACGTCAAAAGCCGGCGAGATCGGCAATTGGCTCTTGTCGCGTGCATTCGGCGCTGTCCAACCACCGCTCATGTTACGTCTGCGGATCATAGACAGCATACGGCTCTGCAAGCACGCGCGCACCCCAAGGAAGTTGGCGGAATGTCCGTTTTTCCCTTCATCGTCTTCTGCCGCCTTCTCCATATAGGTATGTCCAAGGTGTCAACTTGTCAGCGGCAGCAGGGTCTGGCACTACCACCCTATGGCATGTCGTCCGTGTTCAACGACACAGATGTGTAACACATTGCAGACTGCAGATGTGAGGCTATTCCAGAATTATCCCTCATCGGAGGTTTGTGCACACGCATGTGGTACCCAAAGTTCTTCACCACAGCACTGTTGAAGGGGAGTGTATCACGCCACGACGTTGATGTAGGTCGCCAAACTCATGGGGAGCCGCATTCGCATGTATGCAACCAACCCATTTCGAGAATGGAAGCCGGCGGTACGACTTCTAGAATCATGCGTTTTACGTCAATATTTGCGTTTGGCGCCGCCCCTTGCCATGCTTATTCCGACGTCGATGCTACATGCGACGCATGACAGCCGTAAGTCATACGAGGTGATCAAGCGTCCTATTTTGGGTCGGTTGACGATTGAAGCTCTGCCATGAATAGATATTTAGACTACCTGCATATAAGATGGCCTAGGTCGTAAACAAAACTCAGGGAACATGCGGTATTTTTCGTTTGTTGAGCTTTGAATGATGGTCCCTTCAAGCATTGCGGTTCGGATTCCTCGTGCCGTGTGAGTTGTTGCTTGCTATATAGATACATATTCTTGGCGATAACTGTATGATTGCATCTCGACGGATGGACAAGTCTGCTTGCATCTTTCCCATCATGATATATGCCAATCATTAGGCCTACTGGTTCTGGATGCAGTTGTATAACGGTGTGTACTGATCCTGACTGCCCTCTATACCTTGTGATGCAGACAGCGTAGATGTATCCGAAATGCTGAGCGCAACGCTTCGTATCTGTTTCCACCATAATGCGCGTGGTGCCTCATTCCATCTTTTGCGAAAGATGAAGAAAGAGAGTCTTTTTGGAGTTGCAAAGACACCTAGACACTCGTCATAGAAATGACCGGCTATCGTAGTGGCTCTGCCTCCAGGTATGATGCTATGAATAGGAGGTTCCTTCTAGTTTCCTTACCTTTGCTATACCCACAGGTCCTTTAAGGGATTAGAATCTTAGGGTGCGTCTTCACAGTCAAGTTTCGTCTTAGATAGCCGCGAGTTCGGTCACGAGGGAGGCGCTTCGGCCAGCCAGATTCATACTGACCGTCAAATCTACCGACATCGTGAAGCTGATACAGAAATATCGAAAATATGGTTCTTCTGTTTGAACAGATAAGTGTACTCTTTCACGTAAAGGGGGGACTTCGTGTTAGTCGTCTCCAGATGAGTGCTATAAGAATGTGGTTGGATGCCAGCGATGGTCCTTCCATGCCATCCATCTTCTCTGGAAGTCCATATGTGATTTATGCCCGCGGCATAGCACATCACCGTCAACCAATTTGGGTTTTGGTAATTGATCTGTCTTCTTCATTCATCTACCGGGCTTTGTGCTCCTGGCTCCTGTCTTCAGGCATTGATCAAAGAAGTCGTCTCGAAGAGGAAGCGGTTCCTACGATCATCGAGGGTGCAGCGATCCATGCTTCATACTTAGTTACGGTCAAATGCCATGACTTACTAGTGAATTCAATTCTTAAGCTTGTATTAGAGAATAATGAGTATTACTCCATACAACAGGCGCTCCTACACGTCCAACTGACAACGGCTGGGCAGCCAGATGCTCCATGTCGCTGGGAGAAAAGTGTGCGATGCTCCAGTCTTTCACATATGCATCGGATGCTCAAGAACCAAAGGAAAAGCTGAACGGCCGCGGTATAGGTCTCTTCCCCATTCCTACTGCTGTCTCTATCATAGGTTGCACGCTTCTTCGTCTTCAGGTTGGTGGCTTTCAGTGGAGCGATGCCTCGCTTGTGAGGTGAGGTCGGAGGCACTTACACCATCGAATGTGCCGACAGCATCAATCTTCGTAATTTGTCCGTCTTTCTCGCAGCTGCCTTAGCTCTACGTGAATGAAAAATTGGGGGCCAGGCTGGAAAACATATAATCATCAAATTGCATTACCGTAAGTCATTTCATCCTAAAAAAAACATATACTTGCATCATGAGTAGCGTCGTTGTACGGTCTCCCTGCATGTGGTATCTCCTCCCAAGTCAAAGTACCTCCCGTCTGCTTCCAAGTACAACTGGTACATGTTGTTGGTCCACGCCTCGAACCAACAACCGAGCTGCACATGACACGCACCAGTTGGATAATCCCTCTCTTTATTTCAACTTCACCTCCACATTCCTCTCTCCAACTCCAACTTCAACTCCCTCACTGCACGTCCTTCTCATCCAGAGGCTTTTCCTGCCTGTCAAGCTTGCCAATCAGCTTGCCTCCGTCCAGAATGCTGCCAAACATGGCGGCCTCAAACAGGTGATTGACCTGCCAGGCGTGGTGATTCGCATGCGCGATGATCCAGACCATCTCGAGCACCTGGCCGCGAGAGAACAGATCAGCCATCGTCAGCCGCGATCCCTCCGCGAACTCATACTCGCGCGCCTCATCGACCACGCCGCCTCTGACGTACGCGAGAGGCTCGGTGACGAGGAACCGCCAGAGATCCTTCAGCAGTGGCTTGTCTTGGTGGCGACGGAAGAACTGGTGGACGTGATCGCAGGTATCCTCGCCATTGCAGGTGTGCTTGGCATCGAGGGGTCTGCTGAAGCCCGTTGTGCGGTACTGCTTGTCAAAGACCTCGTCAAAGTCGGCCTCGAACTGAGGTCGATTCGGCGTCTTGCGGGCCTTGGGCCAGCCCAGAATGGCACGACGGAAGAACATGTGGCGGTCGTTCTGGATATGCCATGTGTACAGAGCGGCGCACATTCTGGCCACCGGCTCATGCCATCTCTGGGTCAGCATACGGGCACTGGTTGCGGCGAAGGCATCATAGATACGGCGCAGCACCTCCTCGCTGACGATGCCCGTCTCGGTAATGTCCGTCACGTTGAGGAACGAGTTCATGACCTCGGAATTGACCAGATCGCACCCCACGTCGACGACGTCGGTTCCCGGCGAGCTGAAGACCAGATCGGCCATGACGGCCCCCGGATCGCAGCCGCGTGCGATCGCCTCGGCTGCCATGCCCAACAAGCTGCTCTCTGACAGGGAGACGATCTGGGCGGTGCGGCGATTGAGTCGCGCGGATCGATACGACAAGTTCTTCTTGAAGCGATCCTCTAGCGCGATCTTACCCTGGATGTACTGCTTGCCGAGCGAGACGGCGTCTCGCCGCTCGCGACCCCCTGGCGTGCGTAGCGCATGGGGATCTTCTAGGCCTTTCTGCAGCAGCGGTTCCAACGTCGGAAAGACGTAGTTGTAGCCGTGCTCATAGTAAAAGACCATGTCCGTCACATAGTTGGAAAACATGGTGGGCGCATCGGCAGCGCCCATGAGCAGGCTGGCGATGCCGCAGCCAAAGAGGGCGTTGTTTGTCTTTAGGGCGTCGGGCCAGCCCGCGGCTCCGATCTTCTGAAGGGCTCCGGCCGAGGCCTGGCTGAGCCCGGTGCCCTTTGGGGGCAGGATGTTGCCGGCCGCGTGCTGGGATTCTTTCCAGCTCTGCAGATCGGCGGATAGCTTAAGCTGGACTATTCTAGGGCCCGATTCGACAGACGACAACGACTGCTTGTCGCCCACGGACGAGGTTTCCGCCGCATCTCCAACATCTCCAAAGACCTCGGCGACGAACGCGCGGGCCTGGTTCGACAGCATCGCCAGCTCCGGCACAGTGCCATCTCCGACCAAGGCTCTTGCCTCTGCATAGCCACTGTGGATGGCAAAAGAGTGCTTCTTGGGCTTCCGGCCGAGGAGTTTCCTAACCCGATTGCGGAAGCCCTTGGCCCAGAAATATGGGGGGATCTGGTCCGACTCGCCCGGGAAGGCGTCTTTCTTGGGCGACTTGACCTTGATCTTGAGCCCTTTGAGGTCAAACTCGCTCCAGTAACTCTGATGGGACAAGGGTTGGCACCAAAGAAAAGCCATTGTGATGATCGGCTGCCGGGAAGAAACAGCTTGGGTTGATGGCACAGCAAGAGCTCGCTCATGGGATCCCGCCGTCCGTTTATATGTTGCTTCAACGGGCGTCTCTGTCCAGCCGTGGTGGCACAGCTGCAGCTTGGAAAAGGCCGCATCTGCACTTCGATGGAGCCTCTTAAAAAAGCTTGGGGTGAACCAACAACAACTCTACATGTCACATTCTATCACAGGATTTTACTGGGATTGATACGGAAGAGGAGGGGAAGGAAGACCAATATCGAGGTGACCTGACCTCAACTGACCTGGTCTTTACCTGAGCCCACCTGAGCAGCTGAATCCAGCGGGCGAGGGTAAGCTGATGCTTGTTGGTGTTACGAAGCACTGCTCTTCTTGGCAAGATGCGGCTCACGGAAGATCTGGATACCACATGGACGACGGGCAAGCCCAGGTTGACCGAGGTCGAGGAGACGAGAGACCGAGACTAAAACAGAGACGCACATACTCGCACATACAGACACAGACACACCCAGATAAAGACGGTCTGAGGTGGCAAGATAACGAGCCGAACTGGATACCGTTCTTGCATCTCGCTACCGTCAACTGGAGAAGCTAATGGCGCCAGAAATCTTCATCTTGGCACCACGTTGACGACGTGGTTGATCAGGAAGAGATTTCCATTCATCCATGCGAACTCTCTCCGCAAGAACACGCGGAACACGAGGGGTCCCCTGTTGTCCGATTGATGGTTCATACTCCACAATGATATCAAGTTCGTTGGCTTGTCCATGTTTCCCGCCGCGGACACTTGCTGACTTGGGAATAGGCTGTATGTATGTGCTGTCTGCAAGCGTTGAAGCGGTGAGAAACTGGGTTGATGTCACGGTTTCGAGACTGGCGATGGTTGACCTTGACCTTGCAGAGTCGTACTCGAGCGGCCGTGGCCCCCATGAGCTTGTGCGAAGCAAGGCGTTTCGAGGCCTTGGCCGTTCATGCGTTTGGGGGTTCGCCGTGGGTGAGACCGAGGGCAGATCCTCTCGAAATGCGACGTTCGAGGAGGATGGACCGCCGGCCGCGTGACGGGCGTGACCTGCTGGAGAATGGCTGTCTGCACGATACGATACAGGTTCCATCGCTGTGCCTCTGCATTGCATCAGGATCCAGTTGCATTCAGCAATTGACGCTTGCGATTCGCACAACCACGCGGCCGGCATCTGCAGGACCGAACCGCCAAGCCAGGCCCTGCTGGCTGACTACATACGAGTTACCTGCCCGCCGGAGTCGACGGGGACAGAACTGTGGGCTGTGTGGGTTACACAAAAGGTTATGACGGGACGGCGACGGATAATAGTTGTGCTAATCCTGCCACATGTTATCCTAGCACCAAAGTGCGAAGCAGGGGTATGGGGTGGCATGGCTGGGCTGGGGAGGGCCTTGATAACCACTTAGGTAATGGAAGCAAGCAGCATCCCGGCTCGAGTCGAGAGGCCCTGTCATTGCTCTGTCTGTTGCTGAACAAGCGCAAGCACTACGCCATGCCATGCCTGGTCCTGTTTGTCGACCAGGTAAGGAAGTATTCGTAGGACCGCCACGAGTTCACGACGAATATCACTTGTTCTCGCAAACTTCTCCGCACTGGCAACAATGCGAGAGATGGATGGCGAGATAACACCCCGGAGCATGCTACTTGTAGAACGAGTTTCTTCCCGTTGCCCCTCTGTGTCGCGAGTGGTCCGAGGTTTCCTGCGTCTTTGTCCACGCGAATGGGCAGGGCTCAGCTGGTTGCCGAGGAAGTTCTGTCTGGATGGTCGACTGGCTGTGTTCTGTCGAAGAATACTACCTGAGGTTGGCAGTCTTGCCCGACGCGAGCACCAGATCCGGATATGCCGAAGAGTCGGCTCCCAGACCACGGCTGCAGCTTGACGGATTGGTGGTGTTGACCAGGGGTTATGGAGGCGACTTTGGCAGCAGCATCTGAGCACTGCCGTACGGTACGTGTATTCTGTCGCGCCTCGCGGCAATTGGTTAATCTTTGTTGGCTCGCAAGTCGATTCCTTGTGACTACGTACGAGTAGTATTACGTACCGTACCTTGGGGACTGAGGCTGGATGGACGCGAGATGGAGGCTGGATGCCAGGGGATTGGCGCACTGCCTTCATATTTCTCCACACGAAAAAAAAGTCCGTCCCACGGCCAAGAGCAAGACCAATTAATTGATCCCAGCCCGGCAACGAGCGAGGATGCCGAGTGCGGCTGTTGGGTGGACGCCTGCTACGTACGAGTAAGACGGTGTGCTAAAGAGGTTGGTCGTGTTCCCTTCGCATGAGCTCGCATGATACAAGTACGCAGCAGGGCCCCAAGCTCCCGACTGAGCTTCCAGAGAGGAGAGGAGCGCGAGAGTCCCCAAGCTCCCGGCTGCGTCTCCAGCTTCATCTCCCGATGGCCAGAGCTGGCGGGCCAGACGATGCCAACATGCCGGCAAGCTGATGGCCCTCGTCCCCTTCAGCTTATACTAGCGGTGGGCTGCTAACGACGGTTATGGCATCGCCCATACGACCACTCGTCCGACCCCGGCCTGGGGAAGGGCTGCAAGGGCTCACGCTCAAGCCCAATGTTACGGCGGAAATGACACTTGACCCCTTCCACGGCTATTACTTGTATAAGTGCCGCTGCAATCGAGATTGGCCTGGAGGGAAAAGGGCCCTGGGCTGCGGTTCACTGCTGTGATGAGCGACCGACACTCGTCTTCCCGTGCCAACGTCCCGTCCCTACATGTAACCTTCGGTTCCGGCCCCTTCTGAGGACAAGAAGAGCTTCTGATCACGGCCCTTTTTTTTGATTGATTTGCATGCCAATCCCTTCATCCGATCATGGCCCCGCCCGATGCCGCGACGTCGATTCGGTACCGCCCGCTCGACCGGTCCGGCAACGAGATTCGCCTGCTCGAGCTGCAGCCGGCGACGACCAACGACATTGAGGAGCGCGTCGTGTGCCGCCTGGTGCACGAGCGGCTAAGCGACTCGCAGACGTCCGACTTCATCGGCCTGTCGGCCCTGTACGGCGACATTGCCGTCACCGAGACCATCATGGTCAACGGCGCCGCCATCTGCATCCCCGTCCACCTCGCCCAGGCCCTGCGGCACATGCGCGCCGTCTTCCTGGCCGCGTCGCTGCCCACGCCCGACGCCTCCAGGACCGACCTCCAGGACGGCGTCGACGCCCCGAAAAAGGCCCCCGGCTGGCTGCGGTCGCTGCTGAAGAATGTGCGGCACATGCTGGCCGAGCCCGGCGCGTCGCGGGGCACGCCGCCGCTGCGCATCTGGCTGGACCTGCTGTGCATCAACCCGCGCGACAAGCGGGAGGAGGCGGAGCGGCGGGCTCACATGGCGCGGGCCTACCGCCACGCCCGGATGGTGGTCGGCTGGCTGGGCCTCAAGGACGCGACGTCGGACCTGGCCATCGAGATCATCAAGGCATGGGACAAGTGCATGCCCCTGACCTTTGGCGAGCCGGGCGACCGCGAGCTGCACCCGGACGACTACGCCCCCGTGCTGCAGTGGATGGGCCCCGTGGCGCACCTGAGCGACATCCCCGAGGGCATCACCGACCCGCGCGACGTGCCCAGCTACAAGGCCATCTCCGAGTTCCTCAACCGGCCGTACTTTCGCAACTCGTGGATCCTCGACGACATGAGCAAGGCGCGCTTCCCGGCGTTTTTGCTGGGCGACGACATCGTGTCCTGGATGCAGGTGCTGCGCCTCAACCGCGTCAACGAGGACATCAAAGACCACGGCGCCGACATGTTCCCCGACGAGCTGCGGCCGCTGCTCGAGTACATGCCGCTGGGCAGCGTCTACGCCTTCTTGAAGGAGTTTGACAACCGGCAGCGGCAAGAGGGCGGCACGCCGGCCATGCTGACGACGACGAGCTCGGTGCGGAGCTCGTCTTCGATATCCAACATGAGGACCAAGTCACGGCAATGAAGCGATCGTGCTACTATTTCCATGCGTTTTCTTTACTCTTTCGCTCTTTTTTCCTTATACTGCATATGAGAAATCACCTATAAACAAAAACATCATGTGTGATAAGGCGGGACGACCAGGCATTCATTTCCTTGTTTCTGTCATTCTTTATTCTTATTTCTTTATTCATCGGGTGGAAGGGAAAGGGACGTTTACGCCTCGGATCACTACTATAACTTGCGTGGGTGTGTTACGAACTTGGCTCCTTGGGAAACGGGGGGAACGGGATCGTCATCATTTCGTTTTGCGTTTGTGTTTGGACAGCGAGAACTTGTTGGGGATACCTACTTGTGTTTGATCCCTTTCTTTTCTTGTAAGAGAAAAAAACATGAAAGCGGGATATCATATAGTTGTGCTTTTTGTGTTTTGTTTGGATTTTCATGTATGTAGAGAGATACCAAATGAGGACCGTAGATAGATTTCTTTTTTTCACGCGTTTCACTTGTTTGCTATTTTAATACTATGAGGATGACTTGGGGCATAATGTTCACAGAAGTGATGTTTTGGTATTTTCCTTGGTCTGCATGTTTCGCTTTAGCATTCATCTGTTCATGATGATGTCGAGCGGTTCCGCTTCCTGTGTCATGTGCCTCGCAACGCGTAACAGATCATTCGATGTGATTAATATACGGAGTAACAAGGACAGGAAAAGAATCCGGCACGCGAGCAGCAGCAGCACACCATGCCATGCCAACCTTGTCCGCAAATAATAAATAGGCTACTATGCAGTTGAATGCCGAGTCGGCGAATTAAGATTCGAAAAATCTCACACCGACACCCCTTGTAAACGTTGCATAGAGAAGAAGCACGGAGTGAGAACTCCGTGGTTGTAGTAGTGTTACTTTATTTTTGCTGATATTTTTTTTGCCCCCTTTCTCGAATGATGCGTCTTACGGCGGGATGCAATTTGGGTGGAAGGATTACGGAGATGCATGCCAAGACTGTTTCTCCTTACGAGATCTCGGGAGGGAGGGGGTTTTCAGAGGAGATTTTGGGCTTATTATTTTACGGAGGGCGATGCAGGGGGCTGGAAGTTTGGAAGGGATTTGGAAGGGGGGGTGGAATGAGTGGAAGCGTGTGTGTGTGTGTGGGTTGGGTGATGTGAGTTCAACAAGTTGGTTTGCGTGGTTTTGCTCAGGGAGATGGTATCGGAGACAGTTGGGCTTTATGTATGTTGCTTTCTTTTCGTTTTCTAGAAGCTGACATGTTTGAGATGGAGTGGTGTGTCTTGCTTGAGCTGCAGCCTTGTATCCGCATGAGACATACATACACTATCACAAGATACACTTATTTGAAACCTACCAATTGTTGAAGGAGAGTGAGAGTGAGATGCGTGATAGAGAAAGAGAAAGCTGGTTCTTCTCCTTCATTTTCTGTCTACAACAATGAGAAAGGGCTCATCACATCTCGCTTTCGTTTACCGGATATCTGTGGAACTACCCGTAAACTGTGTTGGTCGAGACACCCCTGGGATACCGGCACGGCCGTCTGAGAGCGTCCCGACCCCGAGTGCAGATCAGCAATTACCGAGTGGGATCTGTGCGAGATGGGGGATCGTGGGCTCCGTCATACGATCATGTCATCAGTGTCGCATCGTATCCTTGTTTTTTTTTGGGAAGTGTTGTTGGTCATTGACTAACGCTTTTTTGCCTTGGAGATCTTCATCGCCGATCGTGTATGCTGGGTGCGCTTTGGTGAGTGAGTGTTGGAACGATTCCTTGCATTCTGCTGCTTGTATGGTTTGTTTCTACTGTTATTCTTCTGCGCTCGTAGTTATACTGCATCATAGGGTCACCACGGTCCAAATCCCATGCCGGATGCCCCTCCGTATACCTCAAACTCAAACTTATTCTTCCCCCCAAGCCAGTAGTGAATCGACCCATACTCCTCATGCGTGTTACCCGCCCGAATCAGGAGATCCTTCCTCGCCGCCGACAGCGCCTTCATCGCCGCCTCGAGCCTCTCGTCAATCTCGGACTGGTCTGACAGCTTCAGCTCGACCAGTTTCGGCGCCATGGCCGGGCTGTCTTTCAGCTTGCGAAGAGCAGTCCCCCTGACCTTGCCGGGCGAATTGTCGTTGCCCGAGAGATGAACAAAGACTAGATTTGGGCAATTCGTGAAGAGGGACAGAAGAGACTTGTCTGTGAGTTGAACTGCGCCGTCGAGACTGACGTGAACGAGGTTGGGACACGCTTTGGCAAGACGATCGATGGCGGCGTCCGTCAAGTCATAGCCCTTGCCTGTTTCTGCGTCCCCTGCAGAGAAGCTGCGCAGAGACTGGCAGAAGTCGGCTCCCACAGAGATGAGGGCGTCAATATGAGCGCTTTGGCTTATATCAGAACAGGTGCACTTGTCTCAAAGGACTAAACATTTGTACTGAAAGGCTCACTCTGTGATGGAAAACCTTTCTGAAAAGTACACCCGCTTGGTATTATTCACCAACTTGACGTGGCGTCCCTCCCACGACTCGGGTGTTTCGAAATGCACATTTTCGCTGGGGTGGTATGTCTCCTGGACGTACGGCTGACGCGGGAGGGTGGCGCGCCGGGACTGGTTTCGTGAAGCTGAAGCTTTGGTGGCATTTGCTTGCTTCTTCTGACCGGGTTTATTCTGAACCTTTCGACGAGGTTTGCGGCCCGCCTTGGGCTGAGCATTCGGGTCGAGACCCATTGTGTTGCAGGGGGGACGTTCAGGTGGTTGAATACGATATGAGGGAGACACAACACTGCAACAACGTAAACAAGATGCAGGACAACCAGCTATTACAGATCAAGAAACCATAACTCTTTGCACATCTCAATTTCAAATCCAGCTCTACGGTTTGGATTGCGCGCTAATCAAGATGAAGTGGACATCGCGAGCTTATTGTGGTGGATCGTGAGAAAGCTCGGATTGACCCTTGTCAGGGGCTGTTGGTCCCTTGCTTTTCCACAGATCTCACGGAGTAGCGGTCACTTGTCATGGAATGGATCTGAATGTGAAAGCTAAAATGTATACATGTTTATTCTTTGATGAAGACCCCGTTTTGTGGTTCGAGCCCACTGAATGGAATCCGATGTCGGGCCAGATAGTATGATGCGAGGAATTGACCTTGTAGGCTAGTGCTTTGCATATCCGTGATGCAGCTGTCGATGCCGATCTGTAAATGCACGACGCGGCTGACCAGGTACAAAGTACAATCGGATCCGCCTCTTTCAGGATCGTGTGATGCTGTTGAGTTGAGCTTCACAACAGAAGGGTGTGTATAAGCCCGAAGCTTCTATAACCAGTCCATCTCAGTTCTGCCCACGAACATCCTTAATCTGTCTCGTCCTCTCTGAATCGGTTTCATCCCCGGTATTCACCGTAGACTCGTGCTCTATCAACATGACAGACGCCTCTTTCGCAACAGGCCTGTGTCTGAGGCCCTTTGGAATGACAAACATGTCCCCGACCTGCATCACAACGTCATCGCGGCCCTCGAGCTCAATGGTGAGTTTGCCGGAGAGAAGGTAGAAGAGCTCGTCCGAGTTGGGGTGCGCGTGCCAGATGAATTCGCCGTCGAGCTTGGCTACCTTGACGTGGTGGTCGTTGATTGCGGCGACGAGGCGGGGCGACCATGTTTCGGTGAAGGAGTCGAGGAGTTTGGGGATGGATTCGGAGGTTGACATTTTGTTGTGAGTGTGGTGGATGACTATCTTGTTTGGAAGATGTGAGATAATGATAGGTTTAGTTTGATTAGCAACTAAGCCTTCTGGATTGGCTGAGACTTATAAAGTCTTTTGCAAGTCTCTACTATCTCGTTGACCTTGTCTCGGTGCGTGGGGCAAAAGGCGCGGAAAGGTGTTAGCGCACGCCCTTGTAGTGAGATTGAATGTCAAACAGTAAGCGTAACGTGGAGCAGTAGGGAGTTCATGTCCTTGTCATCTCTTGATCTTTAACCCGATGGACACAGTGAGATAGTGTCTATGTAATCCACAAGCGCCTACCTGTTTGCAAAGATGGTCGATACTGCCTTCATCTTGCTTCTTGGTCTGTGGTTCGGATACACAATCATACGTGCAGTTTTCCTCCATATTGAGGGCAACTGGAACTTGACCGCTGCGAAAGTCCTACCATTGGTCCTTGACAAAACGCCGCATCGTGTTAATCAAGAGAATGTTTGAACACTGATTTATTTCACACAAGGTTTTGAGGCTCTGGCTAATGGAAATGAAGTCACAGACGACTATTTTGAAAGCCATGTCTTCAAATAACCTCAACGCCCACCAGAGCCTACCTTAGTGTCAGTAGATAATACTTTGGTATTATCTAACAGTATCCAGCGCATTCCTCACAGAGGACAAGACTCTGACACTAGAGCAGTTCCACCACCCACCCAAAGCCAACCTTGGGACCAAAAGAACAACAAAAAACATACAACAGCCGGTGTTCGCCAGTGGTCACCCACCTGACTACTAATCTGCCTCTCATTAGCTTGACTCTGGGAGAGCGGACGGGATCCCGTATACTCTAATGGATATGGTCGTATGTGCTTGTGTTCTGCAGCGAACCAGTCTATGTGGTGGTATCGTTTGCGATGGCTTCACCGGAGATGGGTGAGCCATGGCGAGGCGCAGGCAACTTCGACGACAAACCGGAGCTGAAAATATATTGACTGCATGGACTTGAATTAGACCGATGCCGTGCCGGAGAAACAAGGGGCCGCTTCAGCCCAAAGAGTCTGGCGCTCTACCGAATGAGCTGTCGAAGCTGCATATCCGTTCTCTTGCTGCATATCCGTTCTCTTGGGATATGCAGCTTCGACAGCTCATTCGGTAGCGCCAGACTCTTTGGGCTGAAGCGGCTGACTACGTAAATGAGGCTCAAGGGTATATCAGCCTGATGCCCGCTCAAAGGCGTCCATTGGAGCCCCGGGGCAGCCTCTTCGGCTTCGCTTGGGATGAGTTTGCCCAATAAGAGAGCGGGGGTTTAGCGAGGATATGAGCTGACTGCATGTACCTTATGCCTGATTGTTGGCGTTTAGAAGAGAGGGAGGGGTTATTTTTAACTCTCACGTCCGATGTAAAAGGGCGCGAGAGCCAGCGCCCTACTTCCTTCAACTGGAGTAAAGTCCTCGGACGGAGCATTGATATTTCGGCCTCAAATTCAAGCGAATATGTTGAAACACGAAGACTACACTGTCGGGTGGATATGCGGCATCACTACGGAATATGTCGCTGCGCAATCTTTCCTCGATGAACGGCACGATGGACCAGAAGACGTCTCCACGAACGACAGCAATGACTACACACTTGGAACAATGGGAAAACACAATGTTGTCATTGCTGTGTTGCCTGACGGCGAGTACGGTATAGCCTCTGCAGCAGCTGCCGCGAGAGACATGCTACATACGTTTCCAAACGTCAGGATCAGCTTGTTAGTCGGTATCGGCGGCGGCGCGCCAAGCAAGAAGCATGACATCCGCCTGGGTGACGTTGTTGTTAGCATTCCGAGCAGTAAGGCCACTGGCAGCGTGTTACACTACGGCTTTTCCAAGACGATGCAAAACCAGAACTTCGAGACCATTGGATACTTGAATCTTCCGCCCACAGTTCTGCGGTCAGCGGCAAACGGACTCAAGGCAAGCTATGAGTCCGATGGCCATCAAATACAGGAGGCCATTGACAGCATCCTTCACAAGAAGTCCAAGCTGCGGAAGAAGTACTCGCGGCCAGACCCGAGCAGCGATAGGCTCTATCAGAGCGACGTTGTTCATCCGCTCTCTGATGATGATGATATATCCTGTGCTTCAGTCTGCGGAAGTAATCCAGCAAACTGGGTGAGACGGTCCAAGCGAAGTGAAGAGGATGATGATCCGGCAATTCACTACGGGCTTATTGCGTCGGCTAGCCAACTGGTCAGAGACGCCACTATCCGAGACACACTTGCACGAGAAAAGGACATCTTGTGCTTTGAGACAGAAGCCGCGGGCCTCATGAACCGTTTCCCGTGTCTAGTAATACGCGGCATATGCGACTACTCAGACACACATGCAGATACGGCATGGCAAGGGTATGCGGCAATGACAGCCGCAGCTTATACGAAGGATCTGCTCTCTCGGATCCCCGTTAGTAAGGTTCAAGCTGAGAGGAAGATCGGCGAGATTCTCTCTGGTATGTATAGGCGGGATTATCTCTATTTATCTTGCAGTTTCATTAACTCGCAGGTTATAGGTGTCGAAGAAGGTGTCAACAAACTCCTCCATATACAACATGATCGATATGAGGAGGAAATCCTCAACTGGCTTTCCCCAATCAATTACGCCTCTACACAAATTGATCATATCGCGAGACGGCAACCGGGGACTGGCCAATGGTTCCTGGGTTCCGCGGAATACCAGACTTGGTTGAAGGGTGACAGACTGACGCTGTTTTGCCCTGGTATTCCTGGGGCCGGGAAAACAATGATCACAGCAATTGTTATCGACGACATTTACAACCGGTTCCACAATGATACCACTGTGGGAATTGCTTACTTATACTGCGATTATCGCCGACAATACGAACAGACGATAGAAGAGTTACTGTTAAGCTTAGTGAAGCAATTGGCCCAGAGACAGGCTACGGTACTCAACGAAGTGCCTGAGCTTTGTAGCAAGTATCCGACGGAGCCCAAATCACTGTCCCTTGATCATATCCTGATTCTCCTTCACTCAGTCAGCAAGCTCTTTTCCAGAGTCTTTGTGATTGTTGATGCCTTGGATGAATGCCGAGCTGATGGATGTCGTACGAAGCTTCTCGATGCGATCTTCAATCTTCAAGTTACGGAGCGCACAAACATCTTCTTGACAGCAAGGTTCATCCCCGACATCTTGAACATATTCAAAGAAAGCGCTACACTGGAGATTCGAGCTCAAGACGAAGATGTGCAACAATTTATTACGAACCAAATCACAAAACTGCCATCATTCGTCTTGAGTGATGCAGATTTGCAGAATGAGATCAAGACTATCATAGCAAAGGCCGTAGATGGAATGTGAGTCTTTTTGTCATTCATATTGAAGCCTCACATGATGCTTGAACTAGCGCTGACCAATCCCAGGTTCCTTCTCGCTGCATTGCACATGGACGCCCTATGTCAAGAGCCCACAGTCGGCCATATTGAACTGGCACTGAAAAGTCTGCCCCGAGGCTTAGACGAGATGTACACAAGGGCGATGATTCGAGTCAAAAGCCAAGGAGTAGGTGCCCAAGATCTGGCGATGAAGATACTCGCCTGGGTCATACACGCGAGAAGAGCCCTGTCCTTGGCTGAGCTCCAGCACGCGGTCGCAGTTGAACCTGGAAAGCCAGAGTTGAACTGCAAGTTTATTCCAAGCAGCGACGTGATCAGGACTATCTGTGCAGGTCTGATTACCATCGACAATGAAAGCAACGCTGTTCGGTTGGTCCATCATACAACTCAGGAATACTTTGAAAAAGCCCGAGAGATGTGGTCTCTGAACGATCAGTCTATTATCGCCACGGCCTGCATTGCATACTTATCCC
Organism: Trichoderma citrinoviride; assembly: GCF_003025115.1. Classification (NCBI taxonomy): domain Eukaryota; kingdom Fungi; phylum Ascomycota; class Sordariomycetes; order Hypocreales; family Hypocreaceae; genus Trichoderma; species Trichoderma citrinoviride. The sequence goes on along the minus strand of NW_020194717.1, from coordinate 491,112 downwards.
TCAGCACATTTGAGAGTGGATGTTGTCCGACAGACGCCGCGTATGCCAGTCGGCTACAGGAAAACCCCCTCTACATGTACGCTGCACGGCACTGGGGGCATCATATCTGCGAATCTTGGGCAGGTTATGACGGTGCCATGGAATTTCTCCAATGTAACGCCAAGATGGAAGCAGCAAGCCAGGCATTGATGGTCGACTGGCCGTTTACAATGCCTTCATATACGAATAGCCAATCCTTCCCAACAGACATGACGGGGCTACACCTAGCAGCATACTTTGGACTCGAAGGGGCAGTCAAGGCTCTGCTTGCAAGCCATGATCCCGATGCTCATAATAGCTACGAACGGACACCACTGTCGTATGCAGCAGAGAGCGGACATACGGCTGTGGCGCAGCTGCTACTCGACACAAGAAGGGTCGACGTGAACAGCATGGATTGCCTTGGAGAGGCTCCTCTACATAGGGCAACGTATGATGGCCATGAGGCGGTGGTTAAGCTGCTGCTAAGGCAGACAGGTATCATCGCAGACCATGAGGGGAAGTATGGCTGGCCCCATGATAGTCGAACACCGCTATCGATTGCTGCAGAGAAGGGCCATGACAAAATAGTCAAGGTGCTGCTTGAAGCGTACAATGTTCACATTGACTCCATATCAAGATACGAAGGGCGGACACCTCTGTCTTTTGCAGCCGGAGAGGGACACGAGGCGGTGGTGGAGTTGCTGCTTGCGAAGGGCGGTCTTGATCCAGACTCAACGTCAAAAGCTCCCGAGGGGTATGGCGGTCGTACACCGCTGTCGTATGCGGCGGAGAATGGCCATGAAGCGGTGGTCAAGCAGCTTCTTGCGCATCCAGGGGTCGAACCTGATTCCCGGGCCAGCGGCCCCATGGAGCTGGGCCGCACGCCTCTGTCGTTTGCGGCGGAGAATGGGCACGTCGGAGTGGTTAAGCTCCTTGTGCAAGCAGGCGCCGACCCATTGTCTCCAGCCATTTGGCAATGGGGTCATTATCCCACCTCCTATCTTGGCACGCCATTAGCGTTCGCAGCAAACTATGGACACGAAGCTGTGATGAGGCTGCTTCTGACGCCAGAAAACGGCAACCACGGCTGCACAGCAGAACATGTCTATGGCAGTGAGCGGATAGCCCCCTTGTTTGCGGCCGCGACCGTTGACGTTCACGTCAGGCCCGGGCTCCTTGACAGGATAAAAAGCGGACGGTCGGCGCTATCGTATGCTGCAGAGAATGGGAATGAGGCGGTAGTAGCATTGCTGCTCGCAGCGGAGAGGGCTTCAAGGAGTGGCTCTACGGTGAACTGCAAGGCAACAGACGACCCGGAATATACTGGTGTTACGGGGCGGACTGCACTATTGTTTGCGGCCAGCAAAGGGCATGAGGCAGTGGTGAGATTATTGCTGGAGGTAGAGGGACTCGACGTCAACTCACAGGATAGCCGCGGACAGACAGCGATTATGCTTGCGGCCAAGAATGGGCATGAGGCAGTGGTGAGACTGTTACGAGCGGCAGAGGGAATTAACGTTAACTCAGAAGATTGCGACGGACACACAGCGTGTATGCTTGCGGCTGAGAAAGGGCATACGGCAGTGGTGAGAGTATTACTGGAGGTAGACGGCATCAAGGCGAACACCGAGGACTGGGTCGAAGGGGACGAGTCTGACGAAGACTACGTAGTCTTGAGAGCACGGAGTCTCCAGAGGATAAGCCACATGTAGTGGTTACGTGTATATAAGGTAGTTATACTTTTGCTGTGGTTGTCGCCTCTATACCTTATGTACTCTAGGTAGGGCCTTTTGTTTCTAACCAGATATACCATGCTACGATAACGATGAGAAGATGAGGGCGGTGTCCCCAATATAAAATTAGCATGTCACCTCCGCGGCACATCTTGCGATATCTGTCAAGAGGTAGCTTGAATGCTCCCGATCATTTAACTCTCCACTGGCTTCTATCCACTTGATTTTTGTATGTGGGGGTATTTAGATACCGCCAATGCCTGCGGCATTGTGGGCATTTGTACATGTAGCCTCCAATACCGCAACGTATACTGTACGGCGTGCACTGGCATGCATGCCAATACCAACAACCATTGCCGACGATGAGGCGTCACCTCGTGCTTTGTTTGTGATTTGGAAAGTCTTGGCAATTTACATTGACATGGAACATCGCTGTGTATGCCAGGATCGGCTGCCTGGCAGGCAGCAATGTTACATTGGAGTGCTCATCGCTTATATGTCCGTCATATCAGCCAAGCCTCCTCGCGCTTTCGAATTGACACGAACCTTGTTCAACCACATCCATCGTTCATGGAAGACGCAGAGAGAGATAGAGAAATCTTTGGTCCACTTTTGAATATTACAGGCGAATCTCTCCTACAGCTCGCATTGAGGATTGCCGTTGATATCTTGAAGACCCCAAGCTCAGGCGGTAAGCTTGTTGCGCGAATCGCCGGATCATACAACATCGTCCATATTGTCGAGTTGGAGAGCATCAAGCTCATGATCCGCGTTCCTTGTACAGGATGGGGCTCTGGCATGACACCAACCGCGGCACAGGCCCTGGAATCGCAGGTTGCTACGTTACGACTCATTCGAGAGAAAACCAGCGCTCCAGTGCCAGAGGTCTATGCCTTTGATACAATCCCAAACAACGAAATCGGGGCGCCCTATCTGTGCATGAATTTTATACCCGGATACACAGTGTCTGAGGTTTGGTTTGACCACTCAGCTCACTTGCCGCTGGAAGAGTTGCGCCTCAACATCTTGACAAGCCTGGCACAAGCCATGGCGCAGCTCTCCTGTTTGGCCTTTGACAGCATGGGATCTATCATGGAGCCTGAATCTAGTTCGACAGCCATTGGACCCATGTATGACTGGGACGAAAAGGAAGATGGCAAGATTCGGGTTACCGCGTCAGACCCAGTTGACTCTGTCTCTGGCTTTCTCCGGGACAGCTACTCGAGGGAGACGCTCCTCGACACCGTATATGGCAAGGCAAAAGCAAAGATAATGGAAGTTATTATGGGCTTCCTGTCAATCTTCGATTCTCCGCCTGGTTTTGTCCTATGTCTTCCCGATTTTGACTCGCAGAACGTCTTAGTGGATGACCAAGGCGCTGTCACTGGACTGATTGATTGGGACCTCGTCCAGACAATGCCACGATGTATGGGCTATGCCAGATACCCAGGATGGATCACGCGCGATTGGGATCCTCTGATGTACGGCTGGCCGCACATGCCCGACTCAGAGGATTCTCCAGAGGCTTTACACCGATACCGAGCACATTATAACGCAGAGATCGGCAAGGCTCTCAAGTGGCAGGGAGACTGGAAGCTGACGGAAAATTCGCACATTGCAGAGGCTATATGGATCTCCATGTTATACCCCATGAATCGCATGGAGATTTGTCGCAAGTTTGTTCAGGTTGCTCTGGGCGATGGCATTCAAGCATTGGATGTTCTCTATGAAGTTGGGGCCGATGAGTATGGAGAAGAGGATTGGAATCTCTTGAGGGCTAGTTTGGAGCGGTTAATCAGATGGTAGTTGGATCTAAGTCTACCTGCTGTTGGTGATTCGAGGAGGTGTTGGTGACTTGAGACTTCCTTTTCGGTGATTGCACCTCGAATGCTAGTAAATGACTGGGAAACAGTTGCTAATTCAAGTAATTTATGGATAATTCTAAGCTGCTCTGTTGGTGACAAAAGGTCAGATACTTCGTACTTGGCTACCATGATATCCAGGCGCTCGAGCATCATGTATGTACCTCGCTATGTCAATACTTCTCTACCGCAAACTTTGTCTCTGGTGCATAGTATGATGAACGCCGAGGCTCTGCGCAAAGCCCTCCCGCAATCTTCTCGGAGAGAGCCTTCAAGATCTTGCTGTGTATATGCTATGCCGGTGCTTTTCCTCCAGCAATGCTAAACACTTACACAAAGTCCTGGCCTGCTTGTAGTCCATGCAATGCTCTCTCGCGACAATGCAGAGTACCTATCTACCGCTGGTCAATAGGCTAATGTTGTTCATTGGGCATTCTTCGATGTCCAGCATTTGTGCCTAATCTTTATGCCCGATCCCAAGCTTTAAGGACGGCCATCACCATGATACCAACCCGTTCTCGATCAATTGGCAAAAACTGTTAAATTGTGCTCTATTCGCGATGAAATTTCGAAATTGGCTTCTCTTCTCAGACTTGAAACGACGGGTCGTTCTGCCTCTTCTTCTGTCACTCAGGGCGAGGTGACTTCTGAGAACGACGGTGACAACAGAAATGACGAGGAACCACATGGTACAGACGAAGGAGTTGGAAGCTTGGAGCCCAACATCTCAAATGGATCAGATCCAAAAGTCGCTCCACCCATCTCTCATGGCCTTTTTGTTTTGTATCCCTCCCCAGGATTACCTCCTTCGGAAGAGTTCAAAGTCGAGTGAGCAGACATCCTGTCCCTAGACATGTCAGATTGACTTACGCGCCTTCATAGTATCATTGCTGTCCATGGCCTGAATGGCACACTGAGAGGAACCTGGACTGATAAGGCTGCCAACACTTTATGGCTCGAGGATTTCCTTTCCAGTGCCATTCCTGATGCGAGGATAATGACGTTTGGATATGATTCCAAGTTGATGCTCAGTCATTCAAGAGACAGTATTGAAGATTTTGCGACCGAGTTGTTGAACCAGATATGGATGCTGAGGCTGTCACAAAAGGTAAAGCCTCCCAAATCTTTGACATTGATCTGAACTGACACGCAGCCTGATAGGATAAATGTCGACTTCTTGTATTTATTGCTCACAGTCTGGGGGGAATAGTTGTGAAGAAGGTAACTAATACTTCCCAAGAGTTCTTAGACATCGAAGTCATCTGATAAATGATTTAGGCAATCATTCTTGCCCATGGAAACAATCACCACTACGGCCACATCGCTTCGTCGACGATCGGAATAGTCTTTCTGGCCACGCCTCACCAAGGAAGTGATCTTACCAGATGGGCGTCACTACTGACCCTTATATCGAAGAATCGACTAATAAGGTCAGACCTTATTGATACACTGAAACCTCAATCTTCGGTGCTATCCCAAATCTCAAAGTCATTCTTGCCCCGATCGTCAGATCTCGCAATCATGTCTTTTGTCGAGAAGCAGGTTGAACCCCGACTTTTGGTATTGGTGAGTCTTCAGCAACGGCGTTTCCCTATCAGTCGCAAAAATGCTCACTGCCACTTCTTTTTTTACAGGTAGTTCCCGAGGAATCTGCTAAGATGGGTGTTCCAAACGAGATGGTATTCCCGGTGCAGGCACACCATCGGAGCATCTGTCGTTACTCTTCACGGGACGACCCCACGTACGTCTTGGTTGTCGCTTCACTCAAGATGATGATGGAAAAGCAGCTCTCCCAAGGTGCGCATGTTGAACTCCTTTTCAACCAGAAACATATGTGTCTCAACTATCATTGTGAAGTGCCAGCCCCGAATCATGTGTTCACGCGGAGCGTATTTGAAGACAGACGGCAGTCAAATGTAGGCTCAGAACATCAACCCTAAGGATGGAGAATTGATGCTGACATTACGACTTAGAATAGAGAGAGATACTGTGAATATGATGAACGGGTTCACAGTCCCATGACTAACTTCAAGAATGAATCCATCGCAGCGTTGAGCTCTTCTGATAAGGCTTTGCAGGCCTTTTCGGGCAAAGAGAATGCCCAGCTGAAACTTGCGAGTAGTTACGGGGACTCTCATACGCTGAATATTCGGGTCAATGGGCTGAAAGGAAAAATAACCGCAACGGAGAGAGGTTGGATTCCGAGATGTCGAGTCCTTACAATACCTGGTACGATGGAATACGAACATATCATGGATACTTTGCAGAGAGCAGACCCAGGTGAGTTGCCCGAGTTACCCTTCTCAGACGCGGCTTTTGTCAGAGGTATGAAGGAGCTTATCTGAGACTTCCAACTTACCTGACAATATAGATATTGTTATCCCAAACAAACTCAGGTTTTGCGGCCGCCCTTCCGATATATCTTCAATATGGCATGACTGTTTCACGATCTCTGCGCAAGTCACGAAAAACCAACCATGCTACAAAGTAGAAATGGGACGTCAAATTAGCATGAAACAGACCATTGCTTCGTTCTTCAGCAAAGTTTTCCCAGACCCCATTACTGCGAGACTTAAGATACACCAGATTCAGACGGAGAGTGGAACTGGCGAGTCTCATTGCATCTCAGTGGGACAGAACAACATTCCTGCTATCGAAATCTCAATCATGCGCACTTCCCTGGTAGAGGGAGATATCAGATTGCAGCCGCCAAAAGGTCTTAGGACATTCCCGCTGTTCAATACTCAAGCATATAAAGATAAACTACCTATTAAAGCGGCTACACGAGGAGGACTCTTCCTACCGATGCACGATCACGAAGCTATGTTCATCTCCCTCAATTCTCGAGAGAATTATAACTACAGGCACTCGGAGAGTCGCTCTCTAGCTGTCCATCCCTTCATTGGTAGAATGAATATAATCACCGGCCAGCAGCTGTTTTCGGATAATCCTAGGTCGACAGATATGCAAGACTACATCATAGCGCCTAAACAGCATCGCTTAGACGGCATAGCGGTTCGGCGCGGCATGGTCAAGCAGTTTGTTACATCAAATCTAAAACCAAGCACCCTCAGCCACCATACAGCTGCTCTAAATGCTCCTTCTCTAGTCAACAGCCTTCCAGAGGTCAACTCAAGCAAAAAAACCGTCAAATGGCAAATGAGTGGCAAGGACGAATATAGCAGCATGCAGCTACAGGTCATCCCTCAGTTTAAGCTTGAACATATTTTCGCTAGAAACATCAAAGATGTCTGCTCTGTGTCAAGCGACGGCCATCTCGAGTCATATCGGCCTATTCCAGATAATGCGACTCGGTTCAACGTTCTGAAGACGCCCGAGGAACTCGGGCTTTGTGTTGGCGATGTCATATATATCAAAAATTTGAGCCAGAGACATCGACCCCGTGGCAGAGTAGTAAGAGATTTATTTTCCGAAGCGCCGAAACAGTCGGATATACTGGATATGAAAGCCGTATACGATTTATCCGATGAGATAACCCTCTCAATAAGATGTCCTGGGTCGGAGCATGGACCTATTATTCTCTTCAAGGTACAATACAACCCTGAACCGCTCTCATGCTTTGGAACGTCTATTGATACTAAATCTGCGTATACGCCCACCAGATCCTATCATCATGGGGGTCGGTGCCGGAGGAATTATCGCCCAAGAAATCATGGTCGGTAGAACAGACCCCCGGATGTGGGATGTGAGCAACTCTCAGATCCTTTATATCCACATTCTAAAGGCAGAGAAGTTTCAGGACGTCACCGGACTACCACCTCCGGCCTTCTCATCCGGAAATTGCCAACAAGGGGAAACAAGTGACAGCATTTCTCAAAATGAGCATGAAGAGCCATCTGCCCCTGGAGGTGCCAATCTGATACCTCCTGATTCCCGAAAGCTGGCAGGGAAACGAGGGTTCTATGCACGCACTGGCCCATACGAAGGAGGCAGCGCAGAAGCACAGGCTACCAGTAGTTTACCTTTGCACACACTAGAGGTCAATCAGACAGTGCCATGGTTCAAGGGAAGAGGTGGCTAGTCTCGAGGGAAAATGAAAAGATACAGGAGGAAAGCATGTCGTATCTGCCTGAAAAGGCACTTGAGGCAAGTCTGATTAGGAGAGAAGTACGGCCTAGTTCCCTTTTACGTCCCCGTCAGTAGCAGGACTGGGCTATAGTTGACTAGTAAACGGAAGTCAATGTAACACTCATATAAACTGGATTTCACGAAAGACCTCTGGGTCTTGCCTCTTTCTTCGGGAATGCTTGGTTTTCCATCAATATTCTCAGGCATATACAATCCCCTGCTTTAAGATGCTTGGTGGTCATAAAAGATCATGTAAGTCTACCTCGTCCTGTATGCTGCCATCTTCAAGTCGGAAACAGCTTGTTCGATAACCAGAAGATCATTATGCTAATCAAGGAACTTACGTTACGAAAACATCGCCACACATGTCTTTTGGCCATATTATACTCGGTAGGCGAATCACAAACCTTTTGAAGCCACCCACGGCAATGTCTCAGCTTTCAGCCAGCCAGCATCTGAAACCTGCATACACTGACAGACGTGGCGGAACCGGCTGGAGGTTCAGGCAGCTTCTATTGGGTAGGCGAGCGGCCAAAAGTGCGATCATCTCCGTCATTAAACAGCAGGGTGCTGCTGTCGAGTCTCCTCCTGTGTCAAATAATAGAGGTTAATGGGTTGGCAGACACTGGACTCGATGGCATTGGCTACTGGAGGGATTCGATACTACTGAGCTGAGAAGCATATGTGCAAATGATATGCAAGCCACGACGGCCCCGACTCGAATATTCTCAGTTCAACCGTCATTCGGCCTCATCCCTACATATATTGTGTTGTCGATCTTTCATCTCTTAGACACTCAGCTGAATGCGAGGACTTTTGACCAGCCTGAGGTATGTCAGAGTGGTGTATTTAATCTGTCCTCAACCTCTTTCTGTAATCTTGTTCTTCGTCGGACCATAGCAACTCCTCGTATCGCTCTGCTGTCCTGTCTATCTACTTCTGCTTTTTAAGCCAGGTGCGTTTAGACCTTTCCATAGACCGTTGCTCTAATGGCCGTTATCGAGTAACAGTGACCATAGCATACTGATCAACACAGATCCCAACATGTCTGTCAACTTCACCATCACCAACAACTCCAAGGAGACTACCCCTGGCGTTCAGCCGACTATCAAAATTGTCGGCACTGTCCAACATGACCTTACTCCGGTCTTGGTAGTTCTTGAGACCGGCCAGTCTTACACTTCTCCAGGCGGTGTGCAGGGCACTTGGGACGTCTCTAGCATCGAGACAGGAGAGCCTGTTCTTCTCTTCAACGTTGTCAACTCTCCTGTTGGCAGCTTCAGGGTGGATTACAACTCAGACTTTGTCCCGGGAATCTATGACGTCCCGCTCTTGTTCAATGTTCCTGTAAGAGCACTGTCTGCATCACTCGTGAATAATCTCTGACATTTCATCTACAGCGTGGGGACTAGTCCAAGTCCGGGATATGATCAGATGGAAAGCTAAAATGTCGGATTGATGGCGGGTATTGGATTGTCGGCGAAGGGGATATTGATCTAGTAACTTCTATTGATCAAAGAAGCATTCTTTAAGAATCCCTGGTCATGTATTGCCTGCTTTATTTGTAGGTTTAATACGCTGCACTGCTATTATAACTTCCAGACATCCATGATGTTCTATTCTAGCTAGACAAAGGCAAAAAGTCAGATGTCGTGCTTGCCGTAGAACAATCTTGGAAGTTGACAACTGCAGCAGTGGTTACCTCCTGGTATAACTAGAGAGAGCGAGTGCGTAACTGCCCGTCGAGACTGTTGGCGTAGTAACAATAACCGCTTGTGATTGAAGAGAACAAGACGCGACTTGGCTACTTTCTTACCATTCACGTAATATGCATCGCCAACTGGCGTGCTTCCGTCGCCATGTCCAATCCAGCGGACTTTGAGCTCGTCAAAGGCATTTCTATCACAGACGAGCTGAAGCTGGTCCACGCCTCGTTCAACATCATGTGTAACAGCCAGTACTTGCCACCTCTGCCCCCATCGCTCCACCTGTTTCAATCAAGGCGTAAGGCAGATTGTTCCGTTGCTAATCACAAACAACACACTCTAACCAAAACTCTCAGAGATACAGCTTCTTGCGAGCACATTGCTCAACGCGCTTTTTCTGGCTATGCCTTCAACCAGCCCGGCGAGGGCTTGTCTGAGTGTTCTTGCGACTTTGATTATCTCCAACTCCGACGCCGTCGACCGCATGAGGCCCCTCGTCGAGGCAGCGATTCCATATAGGCCGGATACAACACTCGTCTGGAACCTCGTATTTCAACAGGTCACCGAGATCTCGAAGCCTACTCCTTCCCAACCAGTTGACACTTTGCTTGAGGCGCCAGAACGCGCCCCGACTGTGCCTCACGGCCCACCTAATACAAAACATGGCGAATCGGAGCAAGACACCCAGCGGCTGCGAGACCATTTTCAGAACGAGACCTTCAAAGAGATCCAGGGATGCACATATTCGGATGTAGAAGGGTTCTTTGAGAGATTCTTTGAGGGAAAAGACTGGACGGATCGTGCCCTGGATCTCTACGAAAAGCTGAAGGTCCTACATATCAACAACGTGTGGGTTCGCCTCGGCGTATCGCCTGGCGTAGCTCGGATGAAGAGATGGTTGGACTCAATGCAAGGCCATCTTCACGAAGAGGAACACAGTCGATACTGGGAGGTAACTCTCCCGAACGAGCTTACTGAAGGCGTCGAAAGAAACCGGTTCGATCTGTGCGTCAAACGAAAGTGTGGAGAGCCGTCGGTTGCGACGATTGAGTGGAAAGATCTCACGGTGATTGGCCAACTTACTGCTGAGGGAGCTTTCAAGAAGCGGTTGGTGCAGCTCGCCTGCTATGCCAAACATCTATTTGACTTTCAACCGACGCGCCGCTACCTTCACGCATTCACCATCTGTGGGAGTACGATGGAGACGTGGGTCTTTGACCGCTCGGGATGCTATGGCCCAGGCGCATTCGATATCCACCAACACCCGGAACGATTCATTCGGGTGATGGCAGGGTACATCATGATGAGTGCCGAAGATCTGGGCCTCGACACGTTTATACAGCAAGATGGAGATACCCGCTTCATAAACATCGAGGGGCATGGAGGTGAAGAGAAGAGGCTGGACTTATGTCCGACGCCCCTCAACCGTCGGCTAGCCATTGTATCCCGCGCGACATCGTGCGTTCTTGCGAAGCATGCAGACTCGGATGACTATGACCATGTCGTCAAGTTTTCTTGGCCCTTGAGTGAACAGAAAGAAGTCCATCTTCTCCAAAAAGCTGGGCAAAGGGGTGTCGAAGGCATAATCAGACTGGTAGCTCACTACGAAATCACGGACATCGACGACATGCGCAGAGGCATGACGTTCGGGAAACGTTACACATTTGACGATACTGCCAGCGGCATGCCTTTCTTCTCACAAGCACCTCCACCAAAACGGTGTCGGCGTAGCAAGCGCAATAGAACATCAGATGCTCCAGCTAGTCAGCCGCAGAAGCTCGAGCATAAGTTATAGGATAACCGCATTTTCCGCTGCCTCGTCATCTCTCCCCCAGGCCGACCACTCCAGCGATACCAGTCGCCTTTTGAGATGTTGACGGCGATTCGGGATGCGATCAAGGCGCATCAATCGCTATACTGCAAGGGAAAGATGCTCCACCGCGATATATCGGAAAACAACATCATCATAACCGACGCAAAGAAGACTGGCTTCTCGGGCATGTTGATTGACTTTGATCTTGTCGAGGAGCTTGACAAGGGGCCGGTCAACCCCGAAGTTCGTACGGGTACCATACAGTTTATGGCCATTCGGGTGCTTCGTAGTATCGAGCACACTTACCGGCAGGATCTGGAGTCGTTCTTCTACGTTTTACTCTGGCAGTGCATCGTGCGCGGGTGGGAGTTTGTGGGCAGAAGGAACCCTGCTGTCGTCAGTGAGCTTCATGGTTGGCGCGCCGCCAAGTCTTTTGGGCATATGGCGAGGAACAAGCAATCCAACATGGACAAGGAGTGTTTTGACGATGTCTTGGGAGAATTTCCGGCCGAGTTTGAGGGTCTCAAGCCGCTCTGTCGGACTCTGCGATCGATCTTGTTCCCGATCAAGAATGGTGCCCTGTTTACTGGGACGCCGTCGGATCCGAATACTTTGTACGGATCAATCCTCGAGGCTTTTGATGAGGTTATTGCGAATGGGCAAAAGGGGAGGGAGAAGGAGAGAGGTAAACGACAACGAAGGACATAAGGGGGCTGCACTGTCAAGTGTATTGGATTGGAGTTGTTTGCTGTTAGTCTTACCCAATTTCGGATTGCGAGTATGTGCTTCAGTCAAATTATGCGATGGAACATGGTATAATTAGCAATCAATTGATAGCTCGCTCTTTGGTGAATGGACACCTTCGAACTGGGCCTTCATATGCAGTAATATTGCTCAGAGAGGCCACTCTTGACCTTTGAGTGTATCTGCTCTGCAGGCACACGGAGCCTGGCACATAATCAAGCGGCACAGTTGGAGAGCAAATAGAAGATATTAGTTCAAGAGACGTTGAAGCAGTCAAGCTTCCTCTTCTATAGGTTCGCGATATGTTGGGACGATTGCAACTCGAAGGTGGTCGGAAGCGGGACTTGGAGAACAGTTTATATAGTCCAATTATTCGATCTTTTTCAACGAGCCGCCTGAGCTCAATCGGTGTTTCTGATTGGTCGATGACTACCAAGTCACGTGACCAAAAACTGCCCGGTTAGCTCAATCGGTAGAGCGTGAGACTCTTATTCGAGAACACGTTCTGATGCAATCTCAAGGTTGCGGGTTCGACCCCCGCATCGGGCTTTTCCTATACATTAAACACCTGGTTCGAGATATGACGGCGGTTATTTTTTGCTCTTTTCATCTTTTGGTGCGGTAACCCTTTCTCTTGTATTTTCTTTCTTCTTTTCCTTTTTCTCTTTTTTGCCCTTTTTACTGCTATCATTGCTCCCGTATGGAGGGTTTCTGGGTCAGAGGCAATGCTGGAACTTGTATAGCGTGGGGTAGGTGAAGACAACCCCGGAAGATGAGAGCTGTCATCGAGATGCACTGGCACTATTCTTGTCGGTATATCCTTGTCATCATCAAGGATCGAGTGTGTAGCTGTTGAGAAACAGTGGTTAGTATCGAGGCAACTACACGAATTACATCTCTCTCCCTACCATGTCCTCAACTAGCATCATAAACCGCCTGCCGGGTTCCCGGTTTCCCGGTGCTACTATTTGACAATAATCCCGTCAACTCACCGAGACTGGGGGAGAAGCCCCGAATAGTCTCGGGCTAAACGCACGTCGCGGGCCGAATGTCCCTTGTCCACTTCGTACAATCCTGCCATAAGTTCCTTGTTCTACGATCGTGTCGACGCGCCCCGCGTGAAGGCTGAGAATTGAGGGATGCATCTCAGGGCGGTGACGGATTCGCGGGGATGGCAGGGCAGGCAGTTATATAGTGTCGTGTGTGCGTGAGACTATGACTGGGTCGTGTTTCTCTCCAGGAGTCCTCATATGAGACTCCAGTACTAAGGTAGAGCGTCGATATTGGACATTATGAGACTTTCGGAATCGTCCACGGCCACTGCGCTGGCAGCGGCTGCTGCTGTCTCTGGAGCTTCACTCGACACATGTGTAAGGCCAACCTCTCTTCATCTCGCTCGCATCACCATCTGGTAACACAACGCTGACCCGCCGCAGTGCGCTCGTCTCGCCTCCGCGCTCGGCGACGTCGTCACCACCACGCCGTTCACAGCGAGTGACTACTTCTCATTACAGGAGTCGACCCTCGTGCCGGCCTGCATCGTCCGGCCGCGTTCCGCACAGGATGTCAGCGCGGCGGTGGCGATCCTCTCCACGTCGCGGACGCCGGGGTGCCAGTTCGCCGTCAAGGGCGGCGGGCACACGCCGGCCGGGGGCTCGGCCAACATCCAGGGCGGCGTGACCATTGACATGACGAGCCTGAACGCGACGGTGCTGAGCGGCGACGGGACCTCGGTCGGCGTCGGGGCGGGCGCCGTCTGGAACGATGTGTACGGCTACCTGGGCGAGTTCGGTCTTGCTGCCGCTGGTGGGAGGAACGGTCTTGTGGGTGTTGGTGGGCTGCTCCTCGGCGGTGGCATCTCGCATTTCTCGCCGCGGGTTGGGTGGGCGTGTGATGGTGTTGTTGAGCACGAGGTATGTAAGACTTCAGCTGCTGCTCCCTCTCCTTTGCTGTGCTTTATCCTCTCATCTTCAGATTTCTGACTTCTCATTCAGGTCGTCCTCGGAAATGGCACACTCGTCAACGTCTCCGCGACCAGCCATCCCGACTTGTACCGTGCGCTCAAGGGCGGCGGAAACAACTTTGGCGTCGTGACGCGCTATGAGCTGAAGACGTTTCCGCAAGGCAACATGTCGGTGAGCACCCTCACGTACGACCTATCCGAGATTGGTGCCGTGTTTGACGCCTTCACCGGCGTCGCCGCCGACCCGAACTTTGATCCCTATGTGTCCCTCCAGACGGGTCTTTTGTATGCCTCGGCGGCGAAGACGTGGTCGCTGAGCAGTTCGGCTGGATATACGAAGCCCGTGCTTCATCCGGAGGTGTACAGCGAGCTTGAAGCCGTGCCGAGCCTCTCTAATTCCTCTGAGATTATTGCTGTGGCTCCGCTTGCTGCGGAGAATCCCACTCCGCCACTGTGAGTTCGCCATACCCACTCAACTTACATGCCTCCGAGGACTCTCTACGGGAGAGAATGGGTGAGGCTAATGCGGATTTTGGCGGATAGGAACTGGCTCTTCGCCACGTTAACGTTCGGTCCCTCGAGCGAGGCTATGCTGGACATCTTCAACGCCCTGAATGGATCCTTGTACGACTTCAATCCCGTCGGCGGTGTCACATGGAACTTTGCCTTTGAGCCCCTTCCTTCTGTGATGCTTTCACATGCCGACGCCACGGGTGGGAACGTCCTTGGGCTAAAACCTGAGGACGGCAACAGCGTCGGTAAGTTACTCTGGTTCCTAGGTCTTCTCGTGCGATGTACTTGTGCATGCACGAGGTACATTTGTCCATAGGTTCTGACTCTGACATGCAATAGTCCTCCTCTTCTCTGCCCTCTGGCCGAACTCGAGCTCCAACGATGCCATTTATCAGAAAGGCAGAGACACATTTACGGCTGTCAAATGGGCCGCTGAGCGAAAGGGTGTGCTGCGGAAGTTTGAGTATCTCAACTATGCTGGCCCGCACCAGTCACCGCTGGCTTCGTATGGGGCGGACAACCTCAACTTCCTGCGCCGGGTTAGCAAGAAGTATGACCCGACTGGAGTGTTCCAGAGCAAGGTGCCTGGTGGCTTCAAGTTGTGGTGAGAGTATACATGAGGAAACGGTCGCGCGGGGTGCTCATCCATCGAGGTATGCACTGTTGATGATACACGCTTGTAATTGGGCAGGTTCATTTATTTCAGATGGTGTACCATCTTCTACCTATCTATCGTGAATACTACAATACATTCTCCTCCAGCAGCTTCCTTGCTGGACATTTGACCCCCCGCTTCCTTCGGCCAACCATGCATTGCTCCAGTCTTCATAGACTGCGCTCGAGTGGCAAACCTTCCCGCAGAAAACACAACAATTCCAACATTTCCCGTTCCTCATAGTACATGTATACTCCTGGTCTCCCGTCAAGGCTCCCTTGGCCATTATGCCGGCTGGTCCATACCAGCCTCTGTTCCTCATCGTACACCCTTGTATCCCAGCTGTTTTCGTTAGTTAGACATTAAAGATTCGTAAAATTGCAGCGTCCAGGCTGTTCAAAGGCGAAAAAGACGCATTTCGTATCATAAGAGCATTGAGGTTGTGGATGCAATGGCCATAGCAATTGCAAGAGAGCCCCCAGCAAGCCCGAGTTTCGCTGCTCTGCTGGCGGGGACAAAGTCGAATGGACTTCCACCACCGCTGCCTGGCTGCGAATTGGGCGGGCGTGTTGGCTTTGGCTTCGTTGTTGATGATGAAGATGATGAAGAGGAGGCTTGGCTATTATTCGAAGGCTGAGGGGTCTCGCTGCTGGGGGCGTCGGTTGTAGAGGCGATGCTTGAGCTGGGTGCGGCCTCTGAGGTGGTGCTGGCCTGGGTTTCGGTCGAGGTGGATGATGCTGCACTTGTCGTGGTACTCGTACTTGTTTCGGGAAGGGGAGACGATGATGTGGATTGAGTGGACACCGTTGATGTCGACAACGTTGAGAATATCGGGCGCGGTGCCATGTTGGTAGTGGTAACCGGACTCGGTGGTGGTGCCGGTGCTGGGTTTGGCGGCGTTTGCTTCGGCGGAGTCGCTGGTGTTGTTGGAGTTGGAGTTGGAGTTGGAGCCTTTCCCGCGTCGCAGAGAACGTCTAGGATGTGCCCTTCCAAGATCTCCTTGAGCAGAGAATTGGCGGGAGCGTTGACGCCGGAGCACAGCCCTCGTACGGTGAATTGTGATGCTTGGAGCCCGGACCTACAGGACTGGGAGCATGAGCCGCCTCCGATGAAGTCGGCGGGAGTGCATCGCTGAATGGGCATATTGTAGGCGTAGAGGCATTGGACAGGCACTGAGGTGGTGAGGACCTGGAAGCTGGATAGGGACAGATGAGCTCCCGCGGCCGCGCTGGCTGTGAGGGCGAAGTGGGCGAGACTGGCCATCGGGGTGATGCCGTCCTGCCGTGCTGGTGATTGGAGTATCTGTATCTGATATGTATCGCTTCAGTCTCTCGTCTCTGTGCAGGGCCAAGTATGAAGGAGATGGAATCGATAAAGAACGATGGCTAAGCCGACAGGCCGTAGTATCTGGGGAAGACGACGAGATAAATTGTCCGCATTCCAGTATGACGCTTTTTGCTGCCACGGGAACGACCGGATTGCTGTGACAGATGGATGCGAAACAGGGCGTGTCTCAGACGCCTCCCACTATGACGGCGCGCAAGAGCGATTGGCGGCTCCTGAGGGCCAGCGGTCGGATGAGCTTCCCGCATGCGTCAGCAGCGATGTTTCTCGAGGGCGGTTTTGACATGTTTCAATCAGGGGCTGGAGAAGTTGGGGAGGCGCGTGGCAGAGGAGATGGACGACTGGGGGAAGGGAGGATGATTGTCTGTGGTGATGCTTGGGGAGCGTGGGTTTACTGGGTGGAGGGAGATAAGGGAACATGTAAGTTGAAACATCGGGGAGAGTCTGCAATTGATATTGTCACTATAGACACGATCGATCCTATTCATTTGACTGATGAAGTAGGTACTACATGAAAACTCAGCTGTACTGCTTTTTTGCATGTTTCTGCTCTCTTTGGTGCTGCCTTGGAGATGAAAGCCATCTGGTGCGTGTAAGACAGAAGGATCTCTGGTACAACTGCTAGAAGTAAGTAAGCAGCAAAAATAGCACCTCACGTGGGACAGACCGGCGGATTGCTGCAAGTGCCCTTTCGTTTCGTACCTACCCGAGGTTGTATCATTCTGAACGTGGCACTGCTCCCTTATCAAGACGAACCTCTCCAACACTCTCCTCTGCTCATCCCAATCCGGATCAACGATCAATGCGAAACAGCATCTCGACGCGCGAGGCTCCATGAAACAAGCTACAGCCCTTCCCCTGCCCGCCTTGCCCAAGCGAGCATAGGCCAGGCACCCCCACAAGCCTATTCACACGATGCCTCCCTCCCTTACCACCAGCTGAGCTCGCCCTCAGGCCACGCGCCCGCTACAGCGCCTGTTGTGCCAATGAGAGCCCTGCCCGGCCGTGCAGAAACCGGCACTGGGGTTATGCTGCATCTCGCAGGAACACACCAAGGATGCGAATCCCGGGCGCGGCACGGCAGAGGAGGGACACAAGGCAGCAAGCCTTTAAACGAAGAGAAGATGGGGAAAATGAGTCTGCACGTTGGTGCCAATCACTGTCATGCCACCGGACAAAGACAAATGTGTCCCTCCTTCTTTTCTATCCCTCTCCACCCTCCATGAAACTTCATCCACGCCTCTTCGGCACCGACCATCATGTCCCACTCCGGCGGCCGGCTCACAGACTCGGGGGAGCTGCCGCACCTGGGCGCGTATCACCAAATCGTGTCCACGAGGAGGAAGCCCGTCCCCGTCCCGGCGCGAGCGGGGCCATATCACCAAGGTGCGTCTGCGTCTCCTTCTGCAGAACGACGCTTGGACAAGGCAGAGAGGACTTGCTGACCAGCTTCAGCCGCGCAAAACGATGATCTAGCAGGAATTGATGTCGAAGAGGAAGAGTATCCATCAGTACCAAGGCTCTACGAGTCTCACGAAGGCGGGGTTGCAGACAGCGCAGATTCTGGCCACCGCTCAAAGACACCTCCCAAATGGCCGCGAAACTCCCATCCAGCTCTATGGGCGCCGATATGGCTCAGTCGAGTAGCTCTCGTAGCCTTTGCCAGCACGTTTCTGCTGATGCTGCTGGCCACC
This sequence comes from Trichoderma citrinoviride, assembly GCF_003025115.1. Taxonomy (NCBI): domain Eukaryota; kingdom Fungi; phylum Ascomycota; class Sordariomycetes; order Hypocreales; family Hypocreaceae; genus Trichoderma; species Trichoderma citrinoviride. Next base: position 472,975 of record NW_020194717.1, on the reverse strand, counting down.
GCCCTGCTTTACCACTTTTCCGAGGAGAACAGCGGACTTAGCGTTCAGGAGGAGGCAAACCACTACGCCTGGAAATATGGCCCTACCGCAGGTAAGACACAGATTCCTGGACAAAGTGTTTCTTTCCAGCTGCTGATTCGATGCTCTTCTAGTTCTTGTCGTTGTTGGGGCCCTCTGGCGGCAGGTAGACTTTGCAAACAAGATCCTGATGCCCTGGGAAGAGCTGAGAACCGGGCCTTCGTCGGCAGACAAGACCTTGCTCCTCGACTACATCTCTCCCTTGCTGCCCGTTGGCCTCTGGATGGCCATCAGAAACAGGCACTGGGCGGTGGTGATGTCTATATTCGGCCAATTACTGATACTGGGCACCGTTTGTCTCTCTTAGAGCCCCTTGCTTACCGCTCCCGTGGCTGCGTGCTAATACGTGGTGCTAGACGGTCTTCTCAACCGGTTTGCTCATCCTAGAGCCAACTCAGATGGCGAAGAGCAACCAAAAGTTCCAGCTCTCGTCAAAGTTCCAGCTGAATCAATCTGTCGATCCCACATTTGCCTGGGCAGTCGGTCCTGGTCCCGCGCAGACTTACTATGGAATAAACTTCTATGGACTGCGGTATCCTCCCGGCACGGCAGAGGACTTCATCGTACCTGACTTCAAAGTCCCCTCAATGGCGGCCAGCAATATTGAATACTCGATGAGTACCGACGGCGCCAAAGTCGGCTATGACTGCGAACTGCTCCCCATCACCAACGGCACGAAAGCTTACATGCCCTGGCGAAGCATCCTCGCGTCTTACATTGTTGCCAACGTCACCACCAAGGACTGCGACATCAAAGGAGTCACTCTAGCTGCTGGACCTGACCATTACTTTTATCATGATAAGAACGCGACGCAGAACTACCAGGCTCAGTTCGTCGTCTACCCCTGCAACTTCGACTTCGATTTCAGCAGACAGTACATACAGCAAGGCAATCTTTCGATGGATATGAAGGTATACAACACTAGCCGAGATCTACGACTTTTCATGTCCGTGGTTGATCTTCGTATTTCACCCTGGAATGCTTCCTCCAGCGGTCCCCGGTACATGTACCTCCATAATGTCACAGCTGCTCTGTGCAAGCCATCCTACGAGCTCGGCCGCTTCGAGGTGGGTGTCCCAAATGCCGACAACGGCTCTGCTCGTGCTCTCTTCTCAGCATCAGCAAAGCAAAGTGCTCTCAAACAGTTTCCCCACGGGTCCCTGACCATGGCCGTCGATACCACAGTCGGCAACTGGATTCTGGGCAACGGAGGAGTCGACTATGTCCTGACAGCAACCGTGCCGACATTTTTCCAACTTATGTCGAAGAAGGCTGGCGTAGAATCCATCAGGAGCTTCATGGATCCAGAGCTTCTCATAAAGACTGGAACTGATGTATTCAAGGGAATCGCAGCTCAAGTGTTGCACTCAATCATCGTCCAGCCGGCCAATCGAACGACCATGGGAAGCATTAGGTATGAGGAGCAGAGGCTGCGTGTCAAGGCTCTTTCCACCGGCTTCATGTGCAGCTTCCTTGGTCTTCTGGTCCTGATTTCTGTGGCAATGATATTCACTAGGCCTGGCTTTGCGGCTCCAGATCGACCAGGAGCAGCGCTCTCGATGGCTACTCTGCTAGCCTCTAGCCCCCCTCTCAACGAAATCCTGTCATATATGGGGTCTCTGAGCAACGAAAAGCTACAACAGAACCTCGGTGCATACTATTTCAGAACAGCTAACGCTTCCGATCCCGGTACGGGCGTCTCGATCGAGCCAGTCCAACGAAACGAAGCTCAGACCGTGAGCCATCCCACCGGACAAGCACAAAGCCAAGTGCCGTCATGGAAGCCAATGGCAAGCACCACTTGGTTTCTTGTTCTTGCAATATGTCTGCCACTCGCCATGATTGCGTCTCTAGAAGTTGTTCAGCATTTCTCAGACGTAGGGGAAGGTTTTGTGAGCATTAACCACTCGAGCTCTATTGTGCTCGCGACGTATATCCCGTCAGCGGTTGCTCTTGGAGTGGCTAGTCTCTATGCTGCAATGCAGATGATGGCCGCAACCTTTGCGCCGTTTGCGCCTCTGAAGCGTGGGAAAGCCGGTGCGGAGACGACAATCTCGCTCAGCCTTGTTGGCCAGCTGTTTCCTCGAGCCTTCTATCTATCTCTAAGATCGAAGAACTTCGCAGTGGCCTTTGCCCTATTCGGCACCTTTCTCGGGAGTTTCCTGTCCATCATAGTGTCAGGTCTCTACAGCAGCATCAGCGTCCCCATCGTCAAGAACATGACGCTCTACCAAAGCGACCGATTCAACTTTGACGATGCGAATATCTCCCTGGACGATAACGAGGCGGCCGCCATTGACAACTTGATTGAGTACTTGGGACTGAATAGCACAAGATGGATATCGGACGATCTCGTTTTCAACACATTCAACCAGGACGCCGTCATCTCAACCAACTCAAGTGAGAACGTGCCGCTGCAGGTCAACATACCTGCGGTGCGGGCGTCGCTGAACTGCACCTCAATACCCAACGAAGGTCGGCAAGTGACAATCTTCAATCAGGAAGCCTCTTCGGCAATTGAGTTTGTCCTGCCAGGACAAAGCGAGATCGTGACTCCTCAACCAGGCTATGTTTGGGTTGGCGTGAACACGACAATGAGACCTGCTGACTGGTGCGAGGCTGTTCCCCAGGGCATGCAGAGGGAGGAACCGTGGATGCAGTACTTTCTTCTTCCCAACGACACCAGCATGGCGTATGTCGGCAAAGGCTCGATTATGACATGGAGTGGCGGCATTGTAGGTGGCGATGGGGCGCTGAGCACCAATCCCTCCGAGGGAATCTTGGGCGACGCAATCACGGAGACGGACAATGGGTGTCCGACGTTCACCGTCACGTTGGGCCGCATGAGGTTGAAGAAGTCGGGCAAAGGCTCCAAGGCCAAGATTTCGGGATTCGAGCAAGACCTCGCCACCATTGTGTGTTATCAGAACATTGAGCAGGTCATGGCCAATGTCACATGGCAGCTCCCTCAATTCAGTCTCGATCCCGCCCAGCCCCCAGAGACAGACGAGCGCACAGCGAAATTCTTAAGGTCGAAACGCGGCAGCGAGAGATTTCCATTTCTGCCAAACGCCTGGCTGAATGGCTTGACCAATCCGCTGTTTAACCAGACGGTTGCTGGCCCGAACAACTCTGACCCGGCGCATAATCACATAGACAACTTCATCGAAGCTCTAGTCTTCTCCAAAGGGGGCAGGCCGGTGACTGAGCTTGCCGGCGCCAAGAATGTCGCGAACCTCAAGAATGCTACCCAGCAGCTGTACGGGGTGTACATGGCCCAGGCCATATCCCTCAACATGCGCGACAACAGCACGGATGGCGACGGCGCCTCTCTGCCTACATACGAAGGCGTTGTGACCACGTCTGGCCATCAGCGGCTGCAGCAGAATCGCGGGCCCAAGATCGCGCTCCAGGTTGTTCTAGCCGTCATGGTCGCGTGTGGCATTGCCACGAGGTTGCTTCTCCCGGTGCGAGATGTTCTGCCTCATGACCCTTGCTCGATTGCCGGGACAGCCACTTTGATGGCAGGCGGAGAATTGGTGGCTCGACTGGCCTCGTCCATGGCTGAGTGGGATGGGCAGACGAGTGCGGAAGTCCTGCTTGCGAATGGGCTGTTTAGCTTGAAGTGGTGGCGAGATGAGAAGGGCATGGAGCGATATGGCATTGATTTGGAGCCATCATGATGGCAGCTGTAATCTAAATGTATAATGATGTAGCAATATGAAGGCATTGTCTGTTTTGAGCACAGGGGTAAAGGATGGGGAGAATGGGGTCATGGGCAGGTGAGCATGTATAAAGCCTGATGACTTGGCGAGTATGAGATGCAGATGGAGGAATTATGCTTCTTTTAGCTCATGCGGCATCTTGAGGCGAATTAGGCGCGATGTCAGCAACCGATTGGTCGCTGCGTGGTGTTTCATTTCGCTGACGGGCGCTTAAACTCGAGGCATGCAGACAAATCAACCGCTGAGAGGGAATAGGCGCGATGAGACAGGGGCAAACGAAGGTCTCTTTAAATAGATGAGCTGCTGGCTGACAATTGTTCAACATCGTCTTTACTTTGTTTAGCGTTTCGTTCTTTGCTGTTTCTTTGTTGAAGTGTTTGCTGTGTTCTGAGCCCTCAGATGTGCTTATTGTAACTTATCCGGCTCTTCTGTCTCCGAGCGCTTACACGACACATCACATACAATTATTGTCTACATCAATATCATCATGAGGCTTATTCTTCTCCTATGCACGCTCGTTTCTTTCATCGAATTCTCCACATCAACCACCATCGTCACCATCACCGCCGCCCCAGCAATCCCCTCCAACGAACCCTCCTACGCCAACCCATCACAATTCACCTCCGCCATCCTCAACTCAACAAACACCTACCGCAAGGACTACAACGCCTCCTCCGTCCACTGGAACACGACGCTCGAAAAGTTTGCGTCCGAATACCTCCAAAACGACACTTCCTGCAAGTTCGCCCACTCAGGCGGTCCCTACGGCGAAAACATTGCGATAGGATACCCGAATGCGACGGCCGCGGTGGAGGCGTGGGGGAATGAAGATAGGGAGTATGACTTTGCGAAGCCGGGGTTCACGGAGGAGACGGGGCACTTTTCGCAGCTTGTGTGGAGGGATACGAGGGCTGTTGGGTGTGGGAGGAAGCTTTGTGGGGAGAGGGGGTGGTTTGTTGTTTGTGAGTATTGGCCGAGGGGGAATGTTGGGGGGGAGTATGGGGTTGAGGTTGGGAGGAGGGTTGATGGTGGTGGAGGGGAGGGAGAGGGAGGATTGAGGGGGGGTGTTGTTGCGGGGGTTGCGGTGGTGGTTAGTTTTGTGCAGTGCGGGTTGGTGGTTCTGGGGGTTTGGGGGTTTGGTGGGAAGGGGAGGGGGGAGAAGTGAGGTGTTTGTGAGATGGATGTTTGGGGTGTTTGGGTTTTGTGTGTTGGAGTTTATTGGGGTGGTTATGGAGTTGTGTCTTTGGGTCCGAGGTAGAACACTCAGTGCATAATATGATGTATGGAACTTTTTTGGAGAAATCTATGATTTTAAGGCTACGAATGGAATCATCTAGGACTTGAGTGAAGACACAAATATCTTCTTGGACCACCCTGGAGATGATGCCACATGGTGTTGACGCCCGCTGGTTTCGCTTCCAGAGGGCTAAGATCATCGCTTCTAGAGGGCTAAGATCATAAGACAAGTTGAGTCGCCGCTATCCAATCAAGATCCTCTGTGGCGCAATTGGCTAGCGCGTCTGACTGTTAATCAGGAGGTTGGAAGTTCGAGCCTTCCCGGAGGAGACGGGTTTAGTTTTTGTCCTTTTTGATACCTGTGAGACGTTTCTTTTTTTATCTTTTCTTTATTTTTTTCCTCTCTGTTTGATTGCAGCTTTGAGGTTTGAGGTTGGGGAAGAATTGAGAGTTTTGTTCTTGAGATATGTAGTGGCCTTGGGATAAAGTAAGGGAGTGAGGATTTTTGGATACCTTTCTAGTCGAACGGCCAGATTTAGCTGATTGAAGCTGCTGGTAGCTCACTTCGGCGAGATATGTGCCCGTATATATTAGAACATATTATGGCAATTACTGATAGAAGAAAGGGGGGGAAATGCGATAAAACTGTGAAAATAATCAGCATAATTCGTGGCTGAGGAGTTGGTTTATTCAGAGACTAATTCCCAACGTAGTAGTGCTCACCGGACAGCACTCATATCTAACTGCCGAGTTGCGTCGTGCTGAGAGGCTTGCTGTAAGTCAATGCCGCTCGGAAAGATGCCCAACATCAGTTAATCGGACGCATTGATATTCTAGGAATTACGTCAAACATTACTCCTTAATGTATGGACTGCTTAGCCAAGAACAATCCCATAGTTTGTATGAACTAGTTTCATGAAGCATTCGTATCTTGTCGTGGTGCTCCCATCAACAAACAGTACATGAACGAGGCTTCCAGACTCTTGGAGCGACTTGTGTGAACTTTTTGCTTACTGAAAACTTGACCAAATATACCTATTGACACACCATCTGTCTACTAGCATATCTCGCAACCTCAGTATGTATGATCGATGGCCTTGTCTCTGATGTTGGCAAACATAGATTCATGATGGGTATTCTGCGGCCTCGGTTTCTTAGGACCTCATCTCCACCATCGCCCTTATACAGACATGAATTGCCAAGCAAAACTTTTTCCTCTAAAATGCGTACCGAGTCCTCTTTCTAATGCTCGCACCAAACCTAAAGAGCACCCACGGAATTGGAATCAGGGCAATGGCGATGAAGCCAAGGAGACTGGCGGCCCATTTCGTCGTCAAGTTATTGTACACTAGTAAATCGCAGAATTAGAGCCCATATGTCCTTTGTTATCACGCCCTGTGGGATCAACGTACTCTGAATAACAAACAGCGGAAAAGCAGCCGCAAAGACGTAGCGCGTAAAGGCGTTTGCCGAAAGCGCCGAAGCGCCGTATCGAGAACCGTAGCAGTCAATCATATAAGTAATGCTGCATGCCTGGACCAAGAGAAATTGTTACCAAACATGGAGGCTATGAAGAGACTGGAACGTGTCAACTCACGAATATACATAGGTTACCCCAGTTGAAAGGAATGAGAGCCAGCACCGGGCTTATCCAGTGTATATCAGGCCGAGCAGTCCAGGCAAACCAGAACAGACCAACGGCAACACCCAGACTACCCATCATGGCCGGGTAAAGTCGTTGCTCGGGCGGTAAATGGCCTGTGTCGCCCCTCTCCTGCGCCTCCTTGGCCTTCTTTCGGTAGATAAGGCGGTCAGAGAGAAGATTGGTCGCCGTTGCGAGCAGCGCGCCGATGCCTAGGGAGATGAAGACGAGTCCGTTCTGGTGAGAATTAAAGCCATATGTCTTTTGAAACACCAGCGGTATGGAAGCAAAGAAGGCGTACAGGACGGCAAAGTCGAAGCCGACGTAGAGGCTTAGGAAGAGGACAATGGGCTCGGTGAAGAGCAAGTGCATGGGTCTTATCAGCGACTCAGTTGCCCACGTGTGTATCGCGGTCCAGCTCAATGTGGGAATCTTCATCGTGGAGGACAGCTTTTCCTTGATGGTTTTCTTGTTGCCTCGTGCGAGCAAGATCTTCTTGTATGTCTCTTGCATACCAATTGCGAAGACGCATGTCGCGACGCCCCAGAAGATGGAGACCCATTCGAGCCATCGCCAGTTGAGCCTTTCCACGACAAAGCCACCTATAATTGGGGCTGCATCACAATAAGTATGTTGACATCACAAGGGCAAAGTATGGGCAGGCTCACCAATGCAAGGCCCCATAAAGGGGGCCATGACAAACAGCGCCATCGAGGGCCCGCGACGGGCAGGAGGCCACAGGTCCGCCATTGTCCCTCCGCCGACGCTCAAAGCCGGGCTTCCAAAAACTCCAGCAAAGAAGCGGCAGACGACAACGCCGCCAATGTTATCCGATGTCGCGGCGCCGATGAGAAAGAGGATGCAGATGGGAAGCCCTAGGCGGTACACGATCAGTCGACCTGCTGTTTCGCTGAGCGGTGCGCCAATGACGGGCCCGAATGCCAGGCCGAGACAGAAGAGGGAGATGCCGAGGAGGGACACTGTTTCCGAGACGTGAAGGGCTTGGCTGGTTGCTTTGGCGCCGGGGGCGTAGGCTGAGGACATGTAGGTGCTGGTAAAAGGGATAGGTTAGCCATGTTGTTGTTGTGTGCGTATTCGAAGCTTGTTGTGAGAGCTTCAGATGTATACTTACACAGTGAATGCGTAGAGAGAAACGCAGACGGTATGGTAGAGCCGCTTTCCATCGCTCCAGTTGTAAGGGTTGCGAGGGTCGTTCTCCCAGTCTAGTTCGTGGCTGCTCTCGGGTGCGCTTTCATGGTCGCTTGTTGGGGGCGAGCTCTCTTCCTTGTCATCAGGGGCCATGTTGTCACTTCTGTTCTCCTCAACATCCATCTTGGCTCTAATGTAGCCCGAAACAGATATATAGGGACGACCAGATGATCGAGTAGCACCAAGAAGAGAGTCAAGACGGCAGGTCTATATACTCGCATCAAAGAGTCAGAGCAAGATGGAAAACAAGGCGGACAACCAGATTGGGCTCCTATATTACCCCATCCGCATTAGTAAGGAGGAAGCAAGGGATACTGCGTTGTTGATAAACCGTGCGGACCGAAGGCAAGCCGGTATAGAAGGACGGCAACGTCTGAGAGATGGGGGTCAGATTATTCCCACAGTATTTCCTCGATGATCGTGAACTCTCAGTTCTTATTACAAATCACTACCCCTTTTGGGTTAATGGAGGAAGTGCGGAGTAATGGTATCGAGCTGGTGAGATGGGTTGTTATGCTTAGCATAACTCGTCCAACTCATAGCAGCGGTTCACAAGGCTTGATAACAGTAGAAGACTCATTGGGGCTTGGATCGCTGTGAAGAAGGTATATGAGAAGTATCAGATGCTATCCACATTATCCAGTATCTCGAAAGAGCCCGTAGCACATGTCCTGATCCTTCAGAGCCGAGGAATTGTTCCGACACAATTGGGATATCTGCGGTTACATGCCATTTCTGGCTAAAAGTGCTTGGTAATCAGTTACCGAATTGGGGTAGCCGAGTCAACCCATCATCATCGGCTGTCAATGGCGGCTAAACAGCGCATCAGAGAGGAATCTCTAGTAACCAAAGTGGCGTCTGCAAGAGTGTCTTGGCCGGTCAGATGCATAAGCCGTAAGCGCTCACAAGCTATGCGAATGAGGAATCACGATGTAAGCAGGAAATTACTCCAGCTGTAGCGTGCTTTTGAAGAAGTATTTCAAAGAGTAATCCGTACTACCTAAACGGGGCCAGAGTTACAGAAGCGGCTGGGATTGCTAACGACCAGAAATGGAGCTGCGAGGAGGAGCAGTCTCATATAAAGACGCATCCCAGATGCACAAATCCTTACGAGAACCAACAAAGGCATCCCTGCGCAGACCGAGGCATCTCATTGGGCGGACAGGGTTCGGTGATCGCAAATCAAAATGCCGTTGGCGCGAGAATTCAGCCCCCGGAGGACAAATCATTTCCAACAGCCCCCCGGTGGGATTCGCCGGCTGAAGAGCAAACTAACACCGATTTGTACGGGACATGGAATCTTGCCCTTCTTGCAGGATCCATCGCCGAGGAGGGAACCCGATCCGCCGGCGATCGATGCAATACTTAAGGCGAATGGACACGCTGCCCCCTTGCTTCCGCTTCCGCACGCAATCCGGATACTATATTACTTATCACGATTATTATTCTGCTAGAGGCAGCACGTGACGTGGAAACATCCGGCCTTTTGGTTCGTTATTAATAATCATCTCTCACAACTGGTGTCGCGCCTGGTGGCACAATCATATAATCCTGCCACCCCTGGCGGCTCGCGACGAGGAGCTTCGCTCATACAGCTTGTTCACTGTGCAGTTGTTAGAACTGGCTGATAGCGGTTCACAAAAAGCTTGACCATTGAAGCTCGTATCTGGCCTCAGGACACTGCCATATCATGTCGCCAACGCCGCCGAGAGGGAAGAGACGACGGACTGAAGAGTCCGATACTGAGGGCAGCGGAACTGTGGCGGATGCTGGACGAGATGCCGGTAACACCAAGGCAAACACAAGCATTCCGCGGCCGCAGCCGATGAGTGAGGATGTGAATGGCAACCCTGAGTCCATGGATGAAGCCGGTGAGTCGACCTGCTTCAACACCCTTGGAGGATTATCAAAGCAATACTGATGGCATCGCCCGCTTACAGAAAAGAGATATCGAGCCTGGCGCAGTGAGTTTCACCCGCTTTCATCATGCACCCAAACAACTCTCACCAGCTCAGCACTGACCAAGACACAACTCCAGAGAAAGGGTCTCCTCATGATCCCTTTTGCTTCATCTGCAAACAGGAAACGGACCTGCTGGACTGTTACACCTGCAGGAGATCATATCATCAGCGCTGTCTAGACCGGCCACTTGAACACTTTAATCGAAGCAACAACTTCTTCTGCCGGGTTTGCGTTAACCGGCAATGGCATGAGCACCTCCCGCCGCCCAGCCCGCCGCCATCTCCACCGTTGGAGAGACAGAGAGTTGCCCTGCCCAGCCACAGGCCGAGCGTGCAACCAGGCGCCGAAGTTCGACTACCGTCAATCTCGCCCGCCCCTGCTGCAACAACCAGCCAGAATGCTCAGTCTTCGGGACAGACGTCTTTCACGTGGTTGTCGCAGAACCAGTTCACGGCTCCTCTTACGCGCTCGAGTACGACTGCGAGTCCACGAACGGCAACGCCGCTTTCAGGCGTCATTAATCTTAGCGGCCCTGGTCGGAGCATCGTGTCTGGACCGCGCGGTCCCCGGTCGCGGTTCTCTACCCTGTCTGCGGAAGTCGATGATGCCGTCTCTTTGCTTCTCAGGGAGCTAGAGTATCTCGGAGACGCCAGGCAAAAGATCTCACAGCTCGAGGACGTCATCGTGAGGCTACAGCAAGACGTGCGAATCAATGAGAATGCCCTCATCCTGGCGCAGCGTAACGCCGCGTCTTCGAGCCAGCGCGGCTCGGAAGCTCTACGGATGGAGAACGAACGGCTGAAGAAGGAAATGGACGACTTGAATCGTCTTTTAGCAGACGAGAAGTCTCGGTCACAGTTCTACAAGGCGGACGCCGAGCACTGGAGGTCACAGGCGTCAAGTAAGCAGGCCGAGTTGGAAGAGCTTAGGGGGAAGTTGAAAGGCTTGCTCGGCGGATAAGCCTGCGTGAAGGAGTTGCACTTTTGCTTTGTTATGTGTATTGAACGATTAAGCTGGAGTCGGCATGTTGCATGGAGTACGTGGGTCAGGAATACCCGTTTGGATTATGGTCACATAGTATGGTGTATTTGGTTTCGAGTTGATGATTCTTTCGGTTACATGTGTTTCTTTTTCGTCTATAGACAGCACATAATGGGCTCCGTGGCCTGTGGTTCGCTTATTTGTCGGCGTTCTCGTCCGTTTCGCGATCATGATATCCAGCCAGTCGTCGTTACCTGTTATGCTTGGACAGCATATTCAACTATTGTCAACTCTGTCAAATGTTACTTACAAGGGCTTCGTAGATGCTCAGTTGTATGTTGGGAAACGCCGGGTACACAGGAAACCCTGTTTAGCCAATCTCCGTGTATCTCAAGTTGCAGTCGATCTTTGCTGGGACATGCTCAATAGCTCGGCATCGTCCACTCACGGGCGCCTCTTTTACAGTAAATTATTAGAGTGCTGCGCTATTGTTGTGGTCTACCTAGCTGATGGCGGACAAGCACATATATGTACATGTACTCACATGCAAGTAGGAACCAGACGGTTCGGATTTTGAGTCTTCACGTCAACACCTCCGCGTTCTCAAACTGGCCGTCAGCTCTGACTGAGGGTTTCAACTCTCACTTATGCTGCTTCCTGGGTGTAAACTTTGAATGAAGTACATGTAACCGAGAACGATCTTCTCGCCCCTAAATCCGATCATTGGACCCCTTCTAAGCATTACCAACCTTCACCTTCAGTTTCCTCATCTTCCTCACCGCCCTCGTCGTCATCATCGTCCCCCTCGCCATCATCGCCATCATCGCCATCATCGCCGTCATCGCCGTCATTGCCATCTTCTCCGACTGTCTCTTCTTTGACACCGTCACCCTCCATGTCCTGCGAAGCTTCTCCGCTTGGCGCAGCAGATCCCTCAGTAATTTCTGTCTCCTCTCCTGATGCAGAGAGGACGTGCGAGGAACCAGGGTGCAGCAACTCTTGACTCAAAGCGCATTTCCAGCACATGTAGAAGCCAGCAACGACACACTCGACCTCGCAGCACAGATAGTTTACTCCGATTGAGGCCTAAGTTTGGTTCAGAATGAGGGAAGAAAAAAGTCAGCAAGGTATATAATATATTGCGAGAACAGATAGGATGTGACAGCTTTGTCTTACCGTTAAACAAATATCACAGTATCCATCAGTTTCGAGCTTGCCGCGACGATTGGCGGCCTCGGTCCATATATCCCTGTCGTCCCCTTTACACTGTCGTAGCTCCTCTTCGCTCGGTCTCACCAAGTCCAGCACGTCTGTATTCAGGTTACAGTAGCTTGCTAGTCTCACTGGTGTCCAGACCTCATCGTCAGCACCATCTCCCTTGACAAACTTGCTCGCGCCTTTGCCAAGCAGCAGCTTTAATACGTCCCTGCGCTGATCTTCGGTTGTCAAATTACCGAAAGGCGGAGGTGGTCGCAACGCCCAGAGCAATGGTGTCCACCCGTGAATGTCTGGCTCATTGACGAGAAGTGGCCGCTCACGGAGGACAAACTCGACTACATCTGGCCTCTGGCTTTGCACTGCGAAATGGAGAGCATGTCGGCCCAGATTATCTTTGCTGTCCAAAGTGACACCCTTCTCTCGTAGCAGCGACTGAGCCATTTCCACTGACTGCAGCAGCGCAAAATGAATCGGCTCCCGGCCCAGATGGTCGACATCGTTGGCGGTGACGCCCATCTTCAAGAGCCGCGTGACAATGGCCAGCTGGCAATTCATGGCGGCGACGTTGAGCACCGAACCCCACGAATGGCTCTTAATTTGCACGTCGATGCCGTTCATGTCTAGGAGATAGTCGAGTATCTGTGCCTTCCTCATCGCATCTTCACTATCGTCCTCGGACCGTAGCAAAGCAGCGTGCAGGGCCGTGCCAGGGTTTGCGTAGCAGACTGCATTGACGTCGGCGCCCTCATCAACCAGGAACTTGACGAACTCGGGCGATGCGCTTTTGCAAGCCGCACCGAGTGCAAGTGGTTGGTTTTCGGACCCGTTGACTTTTGCTTCCCGTCGAACAAGACATCGTGCCACGCTGATGTTGTCTGCTTCGGCCGCACAACAGAGGGGGGTTTCATTGTGCCAGTCCGCGACGTTGACGTCGGCGCCTCTGGTTATGAGCGTGCGGACGATAGACGGCTCCGTGCTGTGGTCGATACAATGGAGAGCTGCCGTTGACCATCTGTTGCCGCTCACATAGTTAATGTTTAGGCGTCTACAGCAATCGAGTATCAAGTGGACAAGAGCGGCATTGGACGCCCATACGGCGTTTGCCAACCACTCTACGGCATCCGATGACTCAACCGTCAGGTCAGCGTCATGTCCAGTGAGGACCTTAGCAACTTCTGTTTGGCTGTTGCCGAGCGCGCTGCCCAGGGCCTGCTCCAGCGTGTCCCTGCTCGGCTTCTTCTCCAGTATAGCGCTCACGACCCCAACATTCCCCCATTTCGAAGCAAAGTACAGGGCCGACCGCTTTGCACTATCCCTGATATCGACATCCGCGCCATTTTCGAGGAGCAGAGCGGTGATATCAGAGTTGTCATATGCGCAATGCAGCGGTGTCCAGTCGTCTCCTCCCGCGTCGACCTTGGCACCAGCAGCAAGGAGAGCCCGCACGGCATCGATCTTGCCCTTATAAGCTGCATATCCCAACATGGACCGTTCAAGGCTTGGTATTTCCATGTTTGGATCCAACTTATACTCCAAAAGAGCGGCAATGGAGCCGCTGTTTATGGAGTTTTGTATAAAGTTGTCGGCGAGGATCCTTTCATGCACTGCCGGGTGACTCATGTCAATATCTGACCGCGCACCTACACTGCAGATAAGCCTGATCAGCTGCTCACTCGCTTCCTCATCGGCAGTGCCCAGTAAAGCACAGAAGATCTCCTCGTTCACTGTCATGGGCGGCCGAAGCAATTCCTGCGCAGCCTCAATTGCCCCCGTACTGAAAAAGGCCAAAACTGCCTTTCCAAACAGCGTGTCGCTTTGGTCAAAGTGTTTTGGCTGCGTCAGATGAGAAAGCAAGAGCTTCGCATTCTCTACGTTGGACCAAAAGGACGCTGATAGTTGGAAAATGCTTTCGTTGAGTAGGTTGAGCGAATTCCGCGATGCCCAGTTCAGGATGGAGGAAGCCACGGCACTATGGCCATACTCGTCCGCCTCCCTCAATGAATCTAGACACATAGAGATCCATAACCCCTTATCTAGGGGGTGTGCAGACTTGAGGTGCTCCAAGAATGGCTCCACAAGGGCACCCCCCCCCCGAAGCGACAGATGGTCCTCATGGGCCGCCACCAGCCTTCCCTATCACCAGCGGTTGGGCCAATGCCGAGTCCAAGCAGTCTTAGTAGCATGTCTTGCTTCCTCTTGTAACATGCAAGATTCAATGGGAAAGAAGACTTGGAAAGCTCATCGAGGGGTTTGTGTTTGAGGATCCTATCTTGGATAAGTCGCACCGCGGCCAAGTTATTGAGTGAAGCAGCCCGGGCTAAGTATTTTGAAGGGTCACCAAATTTTAGTCCGAGTTGTTCGGCATGGATAATGACTTCGACAAGAATGTCTTCGACTCCGGATTCAATCGCTGCCAAGACAGCTTGGCTAGCGTCAAACCATCGAAACTCGGGTTGTTGAGCCAAGACACGGATAGTCTCCAGATGGCCACTGCTTGCGGCGGCGATGAAGGCATCTGCCAACTCATTACCCAAGGCATTCTGTCTCCTGGTCATTTCCACTACAATCTCGACTGCGGACTGAAGGCCGTGCTGTGCCAGGATGGGGAGCGCTGTGCGCGGACCGGCCGCGAGAGAGGGCAGAGCGGGCTGCTGTTTAGATTTGGCCACAGCCCATGAATTCAGCCGTTCCCCCTCGTGTCCGAGTAAATTCTGGAAGCTTTTCCATTCAGGTCTCCAGCAGCCTTTGCTTCGGCGGGCGTGCTCAGCCCAGTGGTCAACTGCATACCAGAGAAGACCGTGTCTGGCATCACGACCTGATGCTCCATCACTTTCTTCGATCTTAGTGAGGATATCCTGATTTTCCGGCAATTGAAGATAATCCAGGCACCAATCTGCCAGATCTGAATGAGACTGAGTTTCCTCCCTACACCATTTGACGCCCGTGGCAACGCCATGTGGCTGTAAGGCTTCCCTTACCATGTCATTAGCCAACAACACCCGGCCTCGCAGTACGATTACAAGGCCATAAAATAGTGACTCAACTTCCTCATAAGTGACTTTGTCGAGATTGGCGGGTGATGCCATTGCAACGTCGAGAAGTAGCTCAAACTCCGCCTTTTTCAGGGGTTGCATACACCATAGGATTATCGTTATTGCTGATCTTGCCAGGGGTTGATTCACAGACAACGAGTTGAGAATGGCTCGGATAGCCGACTGCTCCGTGGGACAAGACAGGATCTCATCTATCATGCCTCTTATATGAGTATGATTGGCATCGTCATGTAGCCATCGATGGATAACGCTTCTGAGCCAAGGGGTGAAGCTAGTGACTGCCGATCGCATTCTCTGAATGGGAGGGTGATACTTTTCAGCGATATGCCATACGACGCTGTCAGCGGACTCCAATTCCGTTATCTTGAAATCGACTCCGCTGGACTCCGGCGTCGCCAAGGATTCTTCCTGAGAACTTGAGGCCTGTTTTGCCCCGTGATGGGAGCGTTGAGGCGCAATACCGAGGGAAGTTCTGACCACGTCTATGTTCGGGCTCGTTATCAGTACTTTGAGGCGTAGCTGGCCGCCTTGAAATACATCGAGTAGCTTCTTGGCTAGCGAAGCATGCCACTCAATGTTTGGGTCAACATTATCGAGAACCAACAAGGTTGGGGAAACTCCGTCCATTCGTATGCTCTCCTTGAATGCACACACACACATGAGGAAGAGATCATCGTCTTTGAGGCTGTATGCCTCGCCCACCACGTCGAGATGTTGGCTCAATTCTTCGGGAGTGATGATGGTAGAATTTTGGGAACGACTGAGCCGTAACTTGAACCGGAAGAGAAGTTGGGAAAGCCATGTCCACAGAAACCCACTCATTGAGCCGTATTGAGCTGCACTCGGAGACAAATCAAAGGCAAACCCGGAAAGATTCCTGACGTGTGGATTCAATCCAGATTTATTATCATCAAGACCTATTATTTTGCCGGCTGCGTTGTTCCTTCTTGCGAGTTTGAAGCTTGTCCCTCCACTTCTTGTCCATGTAATCCAGCTTTGACCGGAATCGTCGTCTAGGGATTCATCAGTGAACTGAGGATATGGATGTTGTGGAGCCGCGTAACCAAGAGCAGCGGAGAGATATTGATCAAACTTCTGTGTAGCTGCATCGAATGGGCAAGTTAGCCGTGCACCAAAAGTATATGTATGTATAATCACAGGGTAGCATATGTCATACTTGGACTGTCGCCAACGGGCGGGGTGGTTTCCAGCAAGTAGCCTCCTAAACCACTGAGAATTTTGTTATACGGGCGGGAGGTTACTACAATATTTTCGAGAGGATGCCATATGCATCCCATGCGTCTGTAAATAGTCGCCTACTTGTACGTTAAGTCCCATGACTTGCAGTAGCTATGATGCCTGTTGGACATACCTCAGGAAAAGCGGACGCCCTTGGTACTATGCTAGTGAAACTGCACATGAACATGGCATTCGACTCATAAAATGTAGAGTTGACGTCTGTGACCACCTTGGAGAGTGTCTGAGAATGATCGAGTGCTGTCGCATTGTCTACTGCATGTTGGGCCGTCAAAATCTGGCTTATAGCAGATTTTAAGGCCTGCTCATCTTCCCATCGATGGATCGAGCAGATGAAAGCCTATAATGTACCTGAATCAGCTCAATGAGAAGACGAAAAGAAAGGGCGGTGGATGTTCATATATCTCCATTGTGTGAATCCTGTCGTAGGTGCTTACCGCTGCTTGTATACGTTTGAATAAGTCATTTCGTTCTTCAATACTTTCTGAAATAAGAGACAAAGCCTGGTTCCCGTTAGGAACCATCTCCCAGTGTTGCAGAACTCAAAAAGATCTGTAGCCATACAGCAGTAGTGTGACTTACTTGCTTGAGTATGATACCCCCAAAACCTTGCGCGTAAAATACAATCGGTGGCTTCTAGGTGCGAATGTTGTGGATTAGCCTTATTTCCCTCTTTTGTCTTGCTTAGCTGATATTGAGGAACTGCCGTATGTCGACTGAGCGTCACGCACATCTGTGTTATTCTGCCGAAGGTCTCGAGTATCATTCAGCAAAGCTTCGGCCTCGGCCTGGACTCCCTCCAGCGTGAAAGGGCCCCCGTTGGTATCGTCCATTCGCAAAAAGAATTGTGAAATGCGAGACTTTTTGGACTTGTTAGAATTAAATTCTTCCGCAACATGATCGCTGTCACAATCTGCTGCGGACCACGCCTCGATGATGAGGATGATGCTGGGAATAAAGCGATGTTAGAAAGGAATGGGTATCTTTTTTTGATATTATAGCCTGCCCACAGAGTTACTCACTCTTCCTCGGGCATGTTCGACTCGCTGAATGAGTCCGGCTGAAATACTTTTAGCCTCGCCATGGCTGTGTTTTGCCTCTAGTCCTCCGAAGAGGGGGCGTCGTCAGAGGACAAGATGCGGCGTTCTGGTTGATAAAGCACTGAAATGTTCCTGACTGAACGGGTTAGCAGCTTTCAATCTTGAAGGCTTGAGCAACGGGAGGCGTTGTAGACCCTTCAGCTTGAAGTCATTTGCCAATCGAGAGAATAACTGTCGTCGGGGAAGACAGGATTACTACCTCATGCCTTTCCTGTAGTATTTACGTTTTCTTATCAAATAATAAAAGTATGGGACTGTTGTTGTCTACTCTTATAAGCATAGAAATAGACGTTATGGCGGAAGAATTTATTTTGTAGAATAACGGCCAGATGATACCATCCATCCAATTTACTGCTCACTTCTAAGTCATGAAATCGAGACCACGTCAGTCACTCACTCTCTTGTAACCCATGTCATGCATTGTTATTCGGCAACTAAAAGCAGTATCATTCGTTCAGACACGCAACTCCGAGGCTACATGTACCAATAGCAACAAGCGAGTCCTTCTTTGTACCATACACGTATAGAAGAGGGGTCGAGATGTGTGGGTTGCAATATTGCAATATCTTCACATCATGTCTGTTTATCCGCTGCATTCCATACGTTGCGCAGGGTGATATCGGTCAGGCTCGGGTCGTCGAGCTTGATAGTGCCCAACGCTGCCCGTGTCTTATCGTCGTATACACGCAGCCTATTAGTGGGAGGGCGCTTGGGATCGAAGAGGATAGGATCAACCTTGCGAGGCTGGCTGAAGACCCCGCGAATCCATTCTCGCGCAGCGGTTGGACGGCCAGCGTGCACTGTGATTTGCACCGTAGCAGCGAATGGCTCCTCCAAGACACGGCGTCTCACGAGGACAGCACACTGCATGGCAGCCGCAACGCCACTGTGGGTGTCTGGATTCTCCATGAGCGTCCACGAGGCACTATTATGCAGGCCGAAGTTGCGGCCTTGGGTGTCCGCAGAGCCTCGTACAATGCCCACGCTCTGGAGCTCCCGCTGCACCGTCTTGGTCCTTTCGCAGGACAGTTCGGCCCCGACTTCGGCTCCAACCGACAAGGAGCCTCTTGCTCCAGTGCAGACTGTTTCGGAACGAGTCGTCGGGAAGATGGAATAGGTTTTGTCTGGCCACAGGCGCGCCACTTCTGGGTCTGGATGGTCAGGCGACGACCCCGAGAAGGTCAGCTTGATGCGGGCCAGCTTGATGCGGCGGCCGAGGTCATCCGCGTCGAAGCGGAAGAGCAGCACCAGTAGTGTCGCCTCGTCGTCGTTCTCTTCGCTCCATTGGCCGTGTACAATGTCCCTGACTGTGCACCGAACGTGCAACAAGCCTCGCCTCTCAATGATATTTGTACGCTCGTAGGGATTCGCTGGATCATTTTCGAAGCGAAAGTTGGCACCATCATTTGTGGTGCCGGACAGGTCATAAACGAAGCAAGGAAGCTCATCATCGTCCATGCTTTGGTCCATGCCTAGGTAGGCTGGGAATAGAGACAAAGGGTCCTTCGTCCCTAGATAGATGTATCACGATGGGGGCAAGAAGCACGCACCTTTCACATCCCAACATGTAATCAAAGTGGTGCCAGGCTGCTAGTCGGTCTACTTATAGACATTCCTGCATGAGCTAACAATGAGATTGGTCTCTGTACGTATAGCAGTAGTAGAAAAGTATACCATATGTACATGTATTTTGCCCTGGCCCCTGGAACCCGGACCCTGGTTCCCAGAACCCCCCCCCCCTCCCCTTTTTTTTTCTACTGGAGAGTGCTGCTACACAGTGCAATCGCCTGCTCAATTACGTATAACTCGGCTGGATGGATTGAGCGCTGGAAGCTTTCGAGCCTGCCGAGGAGCATGGGCGCCTTGCGCGCCTTGCAAGGGGCCCATGAATCGCCAGAGCCTCATGTTGTTAGGCAGTCATGTATTAGTTGTACTTTAAACTGTAGGTCGTAGGCTATTATCTCACTCGTCTCGTTATAGGTCGTGGTTTCCATACACAATCCTGGTCAGTACTTAGGTCAACAAACCTGGATGCATCCATCAGACAGCCGGACATGTAGCTGACGAGCCACCAGTGACCACTCACTCTCGCAATTGAGCCTAAAGAGGCATTAGTACCCAGTTGATACTGAGACCTCTACAACTCACATAGCTGCTATCCCTCTTCGCGGAAATTTTCCATTACTTCCACTTCTTTCTATAGGAATATCTTCCTACCACCGGTATTATCATCAATTCATAGCTCAATCCATCATTTAGCCATGGACATGCCATTGACCGAATCCAGAAATGACCCAATCCAAAACCTCTATGGCTCAGCTAATGGAACGGTCGAGGATCCCTTGGAGGAGGCTAACCAAGAAGAAGAAGATGGTCATGAACATGACGATGACGAAGATGATGATGAGTACGATGAGGATTCTGACGGCGAGGGTGGGGATGATGACGAGGGGTATGGAGGCGAAGAAGACGGCCAGATAGATGGACATTTCAGTACCGAGAGTGCTGAGGAACGGATGGAGCGAGAAGAAAGAGAAAAGGCAGAAGAGCTCGCAGAGTGGAAAGAGCAGAAGCTGGCCGTCATCGAGAACGAAATAAAGAAGGCAGCTGCGAACGAGAAGCAGCTGGACAAAGACGATTTTCTCGCCACATACGGAGATGCCCTGGACCATATAATGCAAGAGTCACCCAACAAAACAAACGTACTACACATGCTGGCGAGAAACGCCTTTAAGTCTCCCAGCCAATTTCCCGGTTGGATTATCGACTATCTTCATCACAACACCATCAAAGACCCTCACGGCAAGACGAGTGACAGTCTGTCGAAGTTACTCGCCGACAAGGCACAAACCAACCCCAGTCTCGCGCTGGCATTTGCTATACGGTGGGATAATGAGCCGTTTATTCAAGCCATTCTGTCCATAGAGATGCAGCAAGGCGACGAGAGCCTCAGAGACAGCCTCAGAAATAATCTCCGAGAGCCGGTCGATGGGCCGCGCAACTGCATTCACTGGTCCATTGAAAATCTTCCCTCGAAGCTGACAGTACAGCTGATTGAAAGGGCTACCGGTGATGAGTGTCTGCTGGCTAGAGATGGCGGAGGTTATACGCCTCTGCATTTAGCTGTCGAATATCCCAAGTGCTTGGGGCGGCTAGAGGTAATCAAGGCTCTCCTCAAGCATGGGGAGAGAGCCCTTGATCAAAGGTGCAAAGAGGGTTTATCAGTATACAGGTACTATCAGAAGACCAAGGCCGACTACCGAGCGAAGATCCAAAAGGAGGCGTCCAGGAAGGCCGCTGAGCCATCCAAGACCAAGTCGTTACCTGGGCGGACTGGCTCACACTTGAAGCAGGCTAAGGAGAAACAGCAAACTATCAGGGAAGACTGGAGAGAAAAGGAAAAACGGAACGATGTGGCAAAGCCTCTGCTTGATGATAAAGACAAGAGCCGAAACGGAATGCGAAACGGATTCACAGCCGATGTGGAACTTCGCAACCAAGGAGAGAGCGAAGAGCCGATCAAGCCCCTCCAGCGAACTCTGACTGGATCTCAAGAAATATCCACGGTCCCCAAGGCAGCAGTGCCAGCAAATAAGAGAAGGTCATCCGCCAAAAAGTTGACCAACGGCAAGAAGGTGGCAATGTCATCTAAGTCAGCCAAGGAGAAGGAGAGGGTAGAAGAGGAGATCGAGGACGAGATAAAGCTCCAGTATTTTCGATCTACCTTCAAGCTTCCAAAGGCGGATCGAGACGTCAAGTCAGCCAACGAATTTTTATACGCTCAAGGAAAAGGTGGGTTGACCCTCTTCGTTATCCTTTCCTTTTTTTTTTTCCCTACTCTCTTTTCTCAATCTATGTCTCTGCATTCTTTGTCTATTTTCTCCTACCTCAGTTTCACGTGTCGAACTGACTCATCTGTTTAGAGAGACCCTTCTCTTTGACAATGCTTCAAGGTCCTTCTTTTCTGGAACAACATGTTTTCACGACTGTCTACGGCCCCAAAGAATTCGACCAAACGCTCCATCACGTGGCAGTAGATCGCATTATCCTCAAACAGACGAAGAACAAGGAGGCTGGGAGAACAGACATGGAGATTATCTTCAAGTTACTCAAGGACAAGGGTGTACGCCACATCGTCAAAGTGATTGTATTCGATTCCGAAATGCCGCCCCATAGCGACGAGTCGATCGAAAGATGTCTTCTTGGATTCAAGTCGATTGAGATACTCGACTGGCGAAAGGTCGATCTGTGCCCCGAGACAATATTGAAAGCTTGCCCCAAGGTCGTGGAGCTACACCTTTGGTGGAGTGGTAATAATGCCATTCTAATAGCTTGGAGTGCTCCGGGTGGCCTGGCCAAGCTTCCGCGCTTAAGAGAAATTCATTTACATCAAACTAAGGTAAGACTCAAGCCACATGGTGACGGATACTCAAATGAACCATCGATCCCCAGACAGGTCTCATTTCTAACGGAGAAGCACAGTGCATCGAATCGGCCGAGCGGGACAAACAGAACCTACAGCGTTTCAAAGAGAGGATCCAAAGAGATCGCATAGCGCAACGACCCAAAGAGTATGGGCCAGAAGAAAGGAAAACCTTGCCACTCTCAGGCCAGAGTTCGACAGTAACTGTCCTGGATATGTGGCCCGATATAACCGTGGACGAGTCGGACACCAACAACGCGGTCCACGGCCGCTCTACGGTATCCCATGGCCAGCAACCGAGCCAAACAGCCGCACGGTATCGGAGGCGGCGGCATGATTGGTTGGACGTTATGGACAAATTTGCGGCCGGTATCGATCTCATCGACATGGAGCGGACTCACCCACCGGATATCTTCGGCGAAGATGTGAGGGTAGCTTTGATCGATGACGGCGTCGAGATAACAAACAAGAAGCTCACAGATCGCATCTACAACGGCTGGACGTGCGACACTGGGTACGAGGGCGACGGGCTGGAGGGCATTCCGAGGCCCTACACCAGCTCCGAGACGCAGCACGGCACCTTCATGGCATCGACCATTTGTCGCATCTGCCCAAGAGCCAAGATCTTCGTGTTCCGTCTCGACGTGGTGTCGACACCTGGGGAACGGGCCCATTTTACTGCCAAGAGTGCGGCAGATGTAAGTACAGTCTTGTCAAATGCTATGACCAAATATCTCGGCTACAGAAATCTCTAATATTCATTCGCCCAGGCCCTCGAGTTAGCCATCGATCCCAGTCGAAAGTTTGACATCATCTCTATGTCGTGGACTATTGTTAAAAACGAGACGAACGCGCATGACATCGAAAGGCTCGATAGAGCTCTGAGAAAAGCGGATGACAGGAAATCCTTGCTACTTTTCTGCGCATCTCCGGACAACGGCGAAATGGCCGACGCAAAAGCCGAGACTTTCTATCCTTTTGGCTGCGAGAACGTCAACAGCCTCTTCAAGATGGCGGCCGCAACTGTTGACGGCAATCGCGTCTCAATGGCAGGATCACGCTTCGATTACTCCCTCCCGGGCCACGAGGTCGAAGACAGCAGCCAGGGAATCGGCGAAATTGCCAGAGAGGCGCTTCAGAAGAATCGGCAGGCCTCTGAAACCGAGCACAGCGGTCTGAAAACGGGGTCTTCCATTGCCACGGCTCTTGGAGCTGGCCTGGCGGCGCTTATCATTTATTGCGTCCGGCTCGGCGCCGCGTATACGCACCGAGTCGACCGTTCTTCGGGCAACCCTGTAAACGCCGATGCCGATGCGGGCGTGCTGGGGCGCAAGTCTTTGGAGCTCATCAAACAGCCAAAACACATGCGGGAAGTTTTCAAACGCATGTTGAACAAGAGCAGCTCTAGTGATCGCTATGTTGAGGTGTATGACTATTTCGGAATTTTGGCAAACGAGCTCAAGACCCTGGGTCAGCAGATCGAGGAGCTCAAAGACAGGATTCAAAACGAAATGCTTGAAGGAACTGCAGAAAGGGAAATGGCAGAAAAGGAGCTACAGCAGAAGAATGACGAACGGATGGCGAAGATTACCAAGTTGGCAACGAGATTCGTCAGCACATGATTGTTGGACGAGAGACACTCAAATCTCTCGTTAATGTTAAGCATGGATATATAGCAACGAGATTCGTCAGCACCTGATTGTTAAATGAGAGACACTCAAATCTCTCGTTAATGTTAAGCATGGATATATGCGACTTCTCGTAGCGACAGGAACGACTTGCTACATTGAAAGTCAATTTCTATTAACAACAGTCTATATACAAAGAACAACAGTGGATAAATAGCGCAAATGGTCTAAAACACAGTACATAATTGACTCTGACCTTGTGGAAGCATGAGAAAGAAAAAAAAGCATTTCACGCCTCATCAGAAGGCTCGCTCGTCGCCCTGTTCCACGACGTCCGGATAGCGCCCCAGTACTCCTCGTTGAACATCTGCATGTGGCGCACATGGCCACTGCCCTTGAACATGTGGTTGTCAGACTTGTACCCCCTTTTCCTCGCCTCCGCAATGTGCTCCTCGATATCCTGATACGGGATAATGTCGTCGTCCTCGCTGTAGATGTACAAGTGCCGCGTGTCCTTGGTCTCATAGTACGGGTTAATCACCGCCTTGACGCTGAAAGCCGGCGCAGGCTCCTTGCCGATAACCCATTCGAGGAAGCGGTTCCCGCACAGGAATCCCGCCCAGAGGGTCTGCGTCACGCCGAACGGCCAGGGGAACCAGTTCGCCGTGCCCAGCGCCATTGCGCGCGACCAACGAGCCAGGTTCTCACGGGTCATGATGACGCTTCCCGGCGTGGAATCGAGCACCAGCAGATGATGCGGCATGGGCCTGTCATGGACGAGACGGTAGGCGTTGAGCGTCGCGGCGTAGTTGATGCCGCCGGTGTTGGACATGACGTGAGCCAGCACGCGGTCCTCCGTCCTCTGCGCATCCTTGTCGTCTTCCGACTCCCGGGGGAAGATGGCGTCGATGAGGGGCCGCATGGACTGCGTGCGCTGGTCGAGGCCGGACCACATGGCCTTGGAGATGGGCGCCAGGACGACGATCTGCGTCGAGCAGGGGAAGAGGGCGCGGTATCCGTCGGCGTACTTGATGAGGTTCTTGGGCTGGCCGTCGCCCCAGGAGTAGATGAGCACGGCCCGGGGGTCGGTCGGGCGCGGGACGGCGTCGGTTTGGGGGTCCGGGTGGCGGATGAAGACTTGGTCGGACAGGGGGCTGAAGCCCGGGAAGAAGTCCTTCTTTTGCTCAATCATGGTTGAAGATGGTTGACACTGAGCGTATGAGTTGTAATTTGAGGTTGAGGTCGAAGAGGTTGAATCTTCTGGTTGTTGGCTTGTCACTCGATTTGCATCTTCATCAGCGACACGGACTTTTCGAGAATATGTACGGAGTATTCGATTGGCTTTGTTGGGATGCGGTGCCCTTGTTGGGCACGTTTCTGACCCGCCCGTTCGGCGAAATGAACATATTTGTTAATGCTTCTCCGTGCCTCGGTTCAGCTCCTTTGCGGCGATCTGGACACTATTTGCGGCAAGGCTGTTGTGTAATTAACGCGAGAAACTACCAAAGGCTCAAATTGAGAAGTTGAAAGAAGATATGCCGGGAATAATGAGCTAGAGAATCGACTTTACCAACTGCCCGTCAGAGCAACAGGTGGCGCTCAGACCTTGACATCAAAAAGCAACCCCAGATCGATCTGAAATTGATCGCTTTCACATGCTTTTGACGTCTGGCGGCCTGGTCCACTCTGTAAGGCAAAGGTCCACTAAATGACAGGGCCTTGTCTAGTTTCTCACGAGGGAACGGAGGCTGTCAGTTTGCCGTTGCTCCGTGGGTCCGGGAATGATAAAAGAATTCGGTGACATGTCGTCTTCCGTATCGACGTGATGGCTTGATTCGGCAAATGGTGGATCTGGCTTGACCGAGGTGCTGGATGAAATACCCAACATTTGGTTGTTTGGTTGCGTCTTATCATTAAACATGAGGGTCTCTTATCTTCATCACTATACGCAGACGAGTCTCGAAAGTAAACAATCACAAGACAGAAGCTTACTGATAGGGTACCATGTGATGCATGAAGTCGAATTGCTATACAACGACCCCTTGGGCAGCTCGTGTCTCGACGGAACTTCTTTAACACAGAACACAAGCCATCCGGTAGAGAGTTGCGTAGTCATCACGATTAGGCAGGTGTCCAATAAGAAGATGCAAACGAGACTGATGTCGAGACAGAATGACACGGACAATGGCTGCGAGTGGGCTGAGATGGAATAGGAGACACAGTGCTCCGAGATGATATACTATCTTCCAATTGAGGCACGGCCATAACAAGAGATGTGATTCCACCGACATTTGAGCCTCTTCCTAACCTCCAGGGTTGGTAGAGACAATTATTGATGCAACCATGCCACTACAGATGACCAAGCACTTTGTTTTACTTCTGAAACTCAGGCCTGACTTTAATCTCCTCGACAACTTGCTGCGCATCGGGGTCACCCTCTTCAGCCATACGCTTAAACTCATCCGTGTTGTCCTTGACCCACTGCTCGAAATGGCCAGGCTGCCATATGTCAGTAATTTAGTCCGCCATATACATACAGTCGGACTTACCATAGGCAGATGAAACCCTGCTTCCTTTGCAACGTCAATCTCTCCCATAACAAAGACCCCCTTGAGCTGCTTCGCAATCGAGTCATTTCCCACAGTCTCGTTCCAGAACCCCTCCAGCTTGTCGGCTATGCCTTCCAGCTGCTCCTGAGTGCGGCCACCACCACTTCGAAGGCTGACAAACAGGCGATTGATGTTTCTCTGCACGCCGCCGACGTAGGAATCTGACAAGAGGCCCTGGGTCACGTCGATGAAGCGGACGTTGACGATGAACCGCGGCGCCCTGAATGTGGTTGCGTGCCAGTCGGTGATTCGGCGGGCCAGAGCCATTTTCTGGGCTTGGCTCAGCTTGATGGCGAGTTCGAAGTTGTACATGGGCATCTTGAAGGATGTTTGGATTGTTGCTTCGTACAATGCGATTGTGATATGATTTGATATGAGAAGTTTGGACAATTCTTTGTGTTATTTTATCAGTCAAGCAGCTTTCCCACAACTGCCTAAATGCCCCTCGAAGCGATCAACCGGCCGATATCGGCTCTCTCCGCATTCTGCCGTCTACTATGTGGAATCAAGTTGGTGATAGTTGTCGAAATGAAGGAAAGATGATTGGTAATCAACACAAAAGAGGACAAGCCAACTAATATGCGGGTACGATTGTTGATCCTTCGCGGATATCGTCGGATAGAGAAAAAGACTGGACAAGGGCTGGTTGACAAGCAAACATCGGAACAGCAGAGGACACGATAACATTTCTTGATGATTAATCACTCTTACATAAGTGCTGCCTATTTGGGTAGCTCATACAGATTGAGAGGGCAGTCGTCCAATGAGGGAGACAGGCTACTCCGTACACACTCACGCGATAGGTTATGCGAAAAGATCATACAGCACATTTCCTTGTCAAATCAAATTTTCCATGTCTTCCCTAAAATGAATATTTTCTTTAGTATGTGACAGCCATGAATAGCGTGAATCTACCTGCTTCGTAGCACAGCTGACAAAAGTAATTCACGCCACTCAGTAAACGCCGTGGCCGCAGGTCCCACACAAGAAAAGGTCCAGTCATCGCCGGAAAGAAAGGACGTTCACTGCTTACAACTCATTAGGAGTCGTAATCCATCATTTCCCTCTATTTGCATTGAATTGGCCTGCAAGTATGATAATTCTGGAGTACAAACGATCTCAACTTGCAAGCTCAAGGCACTGCCCCGTCGTACAGATCGTTCCACCATAAGATATCTCGAAGCCTCTCTTCGCTCAGATAGGCTCTGGCAAAGTCTTTTCTTCGAGGACACCTGATCTGGCAATGAACTTCTCCCGCTGCCTTCCAGCCAAAGAATCCAGCCATTTCCCAGTCAATGAGTCCTACAATCCTGTCGTTGTCAACGATGCAGTTGGATGGTGTAAAGTCATTGTGCATGAAGCCCAGATCTTGGTCAATGTCCTTTGAGAAGAGGATCTGTGCCTCCTCGGAATTCAAGGGGCCATTAGTCATGATATTTGGGTCTGGAACAATATGGTCTCGGGTCTGGCGATTGCTCGGGGGTTTGACAGCATGCATCTGTAGGAGAATCTCGCGCGCTTGCCGTTTGAAGGCTGCTTTTTGAGCTTCCGACAGATAGGGCCGTGCAACTTCTAGGCTGACGCCCGGGAGTCTCTCTTGGACCAACACCGGGCGACCATTGATCTTGAGGATTGTTAGTGAATGTCCTAACATAAGCAGGATACTGAGTCAGCGCACCTTGCCAGAGAAATAGATATTGGGCAATCTGACACCCTCGAGGACACGCTTGGCGATTGCAATTGCCTCTATTTCATTGGCGTCGGCGTATGTGTGGTCAATCTTGGGACTTTGGTGTCGGTGGCTTGACTTGACGATGACGCTGCCAAGAGCAAAGACGTCGCGTCCCTCATTCGCGTCCGCTGGATAGATCATATTTGATTCCGTACAGAGTCCAACGACTCCAGCCCAATACTGTAAAGACTCCTGAGAGCTAGAGTTGACGTGCTGAATATCCACACGAAAGTCATCAGGCTTCGGAGAATATCTGCCATAGTGTGGTACATCTGCATACAGATCGCTTTTCGGAATGTGGTCGGGGTCGGCGATGTATGGGTTCATGACGATATTCGTTCTGCGAACAGGGAAGTCTGAGTTGCATCTGCATTGTGCGTCTTGAGAAACTGGAGGCTACAAGGAAGAAGATCAGAGTTGAGGCCTGAGGCATTGAAGGAGGTAAAATCTGATCACAAGGAGTCTTCTCTGGTTCACGATCAATGGACCAATAGATCTTCGCCACGAGGTGCCAAGTTTATTGTTGGTGTTAGTCGGGCGATCAACGCATTTATGTAAAGCAGAGCAACGTCTTTTACCACCAACCACGCCTGGGTACCAGATCGGTTGCATGCCTTAGGTGCATACTCTCCACCCTTACCCAAGTCAGATATTATTGTCTATCATGTTGATAACTTGTATTTTGAAACTTGCACAAACTCAGGCATATCTATACTGAAGCACCCTCTTGTCGAAGCCAACATGGCCAAGAAGTAGTCCGTCTCCGCACAACAGACGAAGACTACGGGAGGAAATCATCACTGTCCAGCTGCTCTAGCCACGCAACCAGCTCAATGGTGCTTGACGAAGGTCACGGTGTGATTTTAGATCTTCAATGCATTACGAAGTTATATGTAAATACATGAGTCTGGGGATCTCGGTATTTCGGTATGTTTGCAGTGGCTAAAGGTTGAGTTCCGACTACGACCGTTTCGACGGCTGACAAATTTAGAGCTGAGAGTATACTCATTCGAATGCTTTATAATCTAATTGCGAGAAGTTGAGAAGGATATTTCTTGAAGATGTATAATACCAAGACTGTGTGCTATATTTCGCCGCGCATGAATTCGGACTTAGTGCTGGCCGTCGGGGAAACCTTTAGTTGAGTTGAGTTGTAGTTTGCTATTTGTGTGAGAATAACCACGGACTACCACATTCGACTGCTGTTTGATGGGATACGCCGAGTGAACAGTTACTTGAAATATTAAAGAAGGTTTAGTCGCATTGGACCTTATCGTATGACAATGTCAGCTCAGCATTCTGAAGTTGAGAACATGACGTGAATACTCGTAAATGATGGTGGAGGTCTCCTAAGCCCCGCAACACCGCAATACCGCAATACCGCAAATAACACCGAAGCCCTCAATTATAACACCGCACTATAACACCGCAACACCGCAACGGCGCCCGGCTTGTGAGAACATACGGAAAACGGCATTGAGGATCTGACAAATGACGGTGACAAAGCCATGACTGCGCAGTTACAGGTTTCGATGAAACCTCGGCTACGTCGATACCGTCTAGCTTGTTCGAAGTTGATTATCCAATCCGTCTCTTTGGGGAAAAGAGCTCCGGTCGGGTAGACGGGAGTGTGTTGCTTGTCGTAAGAAAGGTTAATTCTCAACTCTCCGCCCCTCATCATCCATAAGTATATAAACTCTGTTCAACTTCAGACATGATTCAACAATTCATCTCAGACAAGTTCATCGCATCAGTAATTACTTAGCTCAAACAACAACAAAAACCAATCTCAACGCTTCAATCGGAATCACTCCCAAAATGCAGGAAAAGACCGCCGTTCTGCTCATCGACCCTCTCAACGAGTTCTTGCACCCAGAGGGCAAGATCTACCCTACTCTCCA
Source organism: Trichoderma citrinoviride (assembly GCF_003025115.1). Lineage (NCBI taxonomy): Eukaryota > Fungi > Ascomycota > Sordariomycetes > Hypocreales > Hypocreaceae > Trichoderma > Trichoderma citrinoviride. The sequence continues at coordinate 443,221 of NW_020194717.1, read as the reverse complement.
GGCGAGCATTGAGGCCACCGACACGGTGACCAACCTCCAGAGATTCGTCAAAATCGCCCGGAGCAACACACTTCCGATCCTCTACTGCCAGCACCAACTGTTCGAAGAGGGCGTGTATGACGACTGGAAGCACATGTCCAAGAGCCAGCTCACCATCCAGCAAACCAAGGCCTTTACGGTGGGCAGCTTTGGAGCCGAGATTATGAAGGGACTTGAGCCGGATAAGAGCAATGGGGATGCGATTGTCTCGCGCCACTGGAACAGCAGGTAATTGTTGGACTGCTGATGCACTAGCTCTCACAAAGACTAACTAGGGTGCAGCTCGTTTGCCAACACCGACCTCGACTATCAGCTTCGTCAACGAGACATTACGCATGTAGTCGTTGCCGGAATGGTCGCTAACACGTGCCTCGAATCTACTGCTCGCTATGCTGTCGAGATGTGAGTGTTGAACTTTCGATTGTAACAAAGCGATGGCTAACATAGTATCGACTCAGGGGCTACCACGTCACAATCATGTACGTATATTCGATGACGTAGTAAACTCAGGACGATAAAATGCTAACCCCCTCATAGAGCCGATGCAACTGCCGGATTCTCGATTCAGCTCAAAGAGGCCGCAGAGAAAATCATCTGGCCCACCATTGTGGACGAAGTTTTGCATGTGGACGAGTGGGCTGCGAAATTGAACAAGAAGGCCTAAGCGACGAAACCAAGTGTTTAAGGTACAAGAGGGATGTTTAGCACTTTGACCCATATATAGCTATCATATACATTATCTTTACTAAACTCATGCTCGATAAAAGAAGTGCCTTGGCAATCATGACTTGAACCTCATTCTAGGACATATTCCTTGTTCGCAACTTTCTCACACAGCTCTTTCAGCGCCTTAGCGCCGTACTCAAAGTCTTGTAGCTCCAGATATATCTGAGCAGAAAAGCGTGCCCACAGAGATCCGGAAATGAAGGCAATATTGACAAACGTGTTGTAATCACGAGCAAGACGCCGTAACATGAAGTCGACAACTCGCGGAACATCTGCCAGAGGAACCGAACCTCCCCTTTCCTCAGAACCATGCGAAGCAATCTCAAGAGGAAGCTGAACATTGGCGAAAGCAACCCGCTTCGACTCTGGTATAGGTAACGTTCGCGTCTGCAGTATTTCAACGGCAAGATTTTCGCCTTCTCGGGCTAGCGAGCGGCAGTACTCTCGAATCGCTTCTTCTCCTCCACATATCTCCTTTCTGAACTTGATTGCCGCCGATATGCAGAGAGGAGGCCCATTGTCGATTGTTCCAGTATAGCTGAACTGAAAGACGAATGGATTTATGGAGTCTGGAGGTTCGTATGGGCTGATGTACTGCTTCTTCTGTAGGATCTCGGGTAGTGGCTGGAAGCCGTGAGATGTCGGAATGGATGACCGCATGAGGTGCTGGTTCTTCAAAGCGACGTACAGAACAGCGCACGTATGGGGCACAAAAAGCCATCTATAAGAATAGTCAGTATAAGAGAGCTTTACAGCTTGATGAGCAATAACATTCTTACTTGTGGCAATTTGTAGTCAGGAAATCAGCCCCCAACTTCTCCAGATCCAAGTCAATCAAGCCAATGCCATGCGCTCCATCAATGGCACTGAGTACCCCAAACTCTCGACAAGTTTGTGCCAGACGCTCGAATGGCATCCGGAGCCCAGGCATGCTCATGACGGTGTCAAAGATAGCCACCCGGACACGTCCACTATGTTCCTGCAACACAGATCGAAACGACTCAACAAGCGTATCATCATCGTCCGTGATGGGATCGAACGGAACACGAACGCTCTCGACAGGTGTAGTTTCGACAAGATAATCCACAGTCTTCTCGATTGCTCCATATGTCCCTTGTACGTATGCAATCACGTCTCCCGGCTGATACTTCAAATTGCGAAGCACCGTGTTGAGCGCCGTTGTCGCATTCGGGACCAGGACAATCTCATCTCTGTCTGCAGCGTGTAAATGGTCTGCAAGTAGAGCACGGGTTTCGTCTAGTTTCGAGGGATAGGTGTATCGGACAAAGTTATCTGGCTCGGCTTGGACTGCGTCTTGGACAGAGCGTAGAGCATCTCGCACTGGACGAGGGTATCCTCCGTAGGATCCTAAGGTATGACGACTAGTTAGATCATCAACATTGCCATTGCCATCAGGCGTAGTGTAATATCACCTTGATTCAAATGGATGAAGCCCGGTTTGAACATGAAGTGCTTCTCCCCAAACGCACGCCCAAACTTTGGAGGGCTAACAACATCCATCGGCTCGGTCATGTTGGCCATCAAAGGAGACGGGAATCGGAGTAACTGTACGGACTATGAGACGTCTGCTTCAACGGAAATGGAGTATCTTACCGAGAAGACTGTGATGACCGGTTGAGAAGGGGTTGGCGACTCTGTATTCCAACTTCGTCCAGCTCGAGTCTCTTAGCTAATATGGCTGACTGTTCTGCATATGCCCCCAGCCTGGTCAATACCATAGCAAATCCATCTCCTCGCCGCAATCGGCTGCCTCTCAGCAAGTCCCATCACACCGTCGCACGTGTAGCGCCATCAGGAGACGCCATTCATGGCTATTCGCGGCATTGCTGATTCAGCTAAATGACAAAGAGCCCTGGATCGGTATCATCGGAGCCAATCAACGTCTCAAAGTGTTCGATCTGATGACAAATTGCGCCCGATTAGGGCGAGGGGTATCTTGAGCATGTTCCAAGATATGGCAATGGATGGAATCAATGGCGCTACTACGCCCTTTGGGGTGGGGTTGACGATGAGATTGGCTTCTCTACGGCGGCACATCAAAAGCAACACAGAAACCTGTCTTGTGTCGTTATCAGACATAAAGTATGGACCATGTAGACTCAGAGAACCGTGTCATATTAGCCTCCATCGACTCCCGCGAGTTACAGCTGTGATCACAATACTCAACCAAAAGGAATAGTACACCATTATCAAGATGCCTTCTCCTCAGCCGGTCCAGACAGACGCCGCCCCGGCACCCATCTCCCTCTTCTCGCAGGCCCAAGTCTACAACGGCCTCGTCTACTGTTCCGGAAACATTGGCATCGACCCAAAGACGGGCAAACTCGTCGAAGGCACAGTAACGGACCGCACGGTAAGAAAGAAGAAACCATCATAGATATCCTAGCAGCAGTAGACATGAATGAAGCTACTGGGTGGTCGCTAAACCCCCGATGCACAGGAGCAAACCATCCGCAACATTTCCGCCCTCCTGGAAGCCGCCAATTCGTCTCTCAAGCGCATCATCAAGGTCAACGTCTACTTGACCACGATGGACAACTTTGGTCCCATGAATGAGGGATACGCAAAGTTCTTTTCCGCTCCTTTCCCCGTAAGTTATGTAATCTCGTCGTTGGTCGAGAGGGTAGATTCATTAACGCGGATTCAGGCTCGGACGTGTGTCAGCGTCGCTGGGTTGCCGATGGGCTCGGATGTAGAGATTGAATGCGTGGCGGCGTTGAACGAATAGATGGAATCAAGCTTCCGTTTTCGTATCCGCGGCATTGATTGAAGCCATGAGCTTCCCAAATGTTCATGTTGCAACGTTTATCGGCATTTGGTGCACCGGCCTTGGGGCAAGTTGTACAATGACATTCGCTTTCGGTTCCATAGAAGCAAATTTATATGCTGCATATGCGCACAGATAAACTGCGGCCAGCCCTGTCGGAAGGAAGTCCCGCATCGCCGCAAAGTAAATGAGGAGAAACGCCATGGTAATCAATCGGGCGAGATTTTAAGTCAATCAAGTGAATCTAATCGCAGATGATGCCGTGTAAGAAAAACTTGGGAGCATTTGAGGTTTACGGAGTAGGCGGAGAGAAGGAAAGGAGAAAATCTCATATGTAAATACAACTGTGACCAAGCCTCCCCCTTACGATAGCAATCTGTCCCCGATCCGCGCGGAGTTTGTACAAAATGTGATACGAACGGTGATGCGTTCAAGCCATCGAGATTTCTCCAACGCTTGGCGTGGAAATCGGCACGGGATTTGGCTACCCTTGCTCCGCGGTAGCACTTCAAATCGATTCTCATCAGAGGAAAAGGCTCTATCAGATCGAAAACCATCCCCTTTATGCTGCTGCCTATGGAGCAGGGAGACGAAATGGGATTGGCGGCTCAGAGGATTGCATGATTGCCGTCGACAAAACTCCGCTCGGCACTTGAAAAGGCGGTAAACTGCGGAGTGCCGTATGCAGGATAAAGTGCTTCGGACAGAGAACCCATCGGCTTGAAGTCGTCATATGCAGCGGGCAACTATGGGTACGAAACCGCTCGGAGGATCTTCAGAATAGTTCCTTTTAGTCTCTTCGAGATCTAACATCTAGGTGAGCATGATGAGAGTCTATTACAAGCCAGACACGTCCTTGAATTCCCCTGGGCAGTGAGAGATTTGGCATGTACAGGCCTCTCATATGTGATAGTGATGGCGTCACATAACAGCGGCCACCATTTAGCCTAAAGAAGAGCAATGCAACCTCGATATTCCGACGTACGCGGCACTGAACAATTTCGATTCGGAATATGAAGTAATTGATCGCAGCTTGAGTCCTAGGGTTCCGAAATGTCAATGTCTGTTCTTCAGGCAAGGTAAATGCCTGCTCAATCACGCAGGAAGCGCGAACAGGGAAGCCATCAGGAGTATCGAAGGCATGCACAGGTAGTCCTTAGTGATCCTTCTAACCCCCGCTTAGGAATCACAGTCAGCGATGTTACATGTGCTCGAATACTCCATTACACTCGTAAAGCAATTTACAACTTCTACTCGCATTACAGATGAGTACTAATACCTAGCATGCGCGTTTGTGATCTCTACTGCCTACAGATAGCTCAAAGGGTTGTCGAGCGCTTGCTCTGAGCGCTTGCTCAGCGTACGGGCATGTCCTATCTGACCCTGAGTCTCGAAATGCTGAGTGACCTTCCGTCTCTTTTGTCACATTCTTAAAGAAGGACATTCAGATAAGCCACTCGTTCGCATGCGAGCATACTTGGACTTGTAAAGTCATCTCGTAATGCTCTCAAAGTCATGTTGAGAGAGTTCCCCCTCACCAACGTGCTTGGCAGAGAAGCAGTACCGTCATCCTGGAAGGAGGTCATTGGCCGCTGTTCCGTACCCCTGCGGAAGCCCTGGTCGTCACATATGCATCGCCTTGTATGGTTGCTTGCACTTGTACGCTTCCACATGCCCGTAGGTTGGACAGCTGCTGGAATTTCATGCGAACCATCCAAGAGTCACATAAGCACCGAGAGCTTGAGGGCATGCTTTTCAGAACCAAGATTGGCCTTTACGGTTAGCATTACTTTCAGCACGGAATGTTGCGTACATCGTGGTTATGTGATGCTTGATAGCTTCAGGATGAACCCATAGACTCAACAAGAATAAGCATATATAACAACTGGACGTCCTCTTATTTACACTGAAAAAGATTCATCTCAGTGCTTCTCAACCCCTCTCTCCTTCTTCACTAGTTCATTATGTTTCTTCAAGAGGGAAAAGTGCTTCTCGCATTGGCGAGCTTCATCGCTCCGGCACTTGGTGCTGGCTCATTCACCTGTCAGCCAGGGCAGGCCTGCTGGCCCAGTCTTCAAGAATGGAACGCCTTCAACAAGACCGTTTCTGGACGTCTGAAGATCCCAGTCATGCTCTCGAGCCCCTGTTTCCCCAGTTCACCAAACTTTGATGCCAACATCTGTGCCAGCGTCCTGGACAACTACGAAAACGGCACCTTTCGAGAGTCGACATACGGCGCTCAGCAGATCACCCAATGGGAGGCTTGCGGCAGTGCAAACTGCTATCCCGGCATCGTGCCACCTCAAGGACCGACATGCTCTCTTGGAAGGATATCGCCTCTCTACGTTGACGCCGAGACGCCTGCCGACATTACAGCCACCCTCGGCTTTACCAAACGGCACGGTATTCGCATTGTGGTCAAGAACACCGGACATGACTATCTCGGCCGAAGCGCTGCCGCGAATACTCTAGGCCTACGAACCCACAACATGAAGAACATGACCTTTGCATCCTCTTTCAAAGCCCACAACTGCACAGTCTCTAACAGACAAAACATCGGCATCATCGGTGCAGGCGTCAACGCAGAGGAGGCTCTTGCCTTCTTCGAAAAGCACGGCGTGATGGTCACGGTTGGAGGCTGTCCTACCGTTGGCATCGCCGGCGGCTTCGGCCAGGGCGGTGGCCACGGTCCGCTTGGTCCAACCCACGGCCTGATGGTGGACCAAGCCGTTGAGTTTGACGTTGTCACGACCGACGGCGTCTTCAGAACCATCAATGCTTGCAACGAGCCTGACCTCTTCTGGGCGATGCGTGGCGGCGGAGGCCAGTCGTACGCTATTCTCGTCAACTACAAGTTCCAGCTCTATCCGCAGACGCAGTGGGCGACATGGAGACTCGAGGCCACTCTGACGCCCGGCAGCTCCAACACCACACATGACACTGTCCTCGGGGATATTCTCAAGTCGTTGTCCAAGGAGCAGCCGAAATGGTCGCAGAACCGTGTTGCCGGCTACGACATGATCTCGCCCACCGCCATCACTTTTCTCGAGGTGCTTCCCGCCGGCGGCAATCCTCTGCCAACACTCAAGAATCTCACCGCCAACTTCAACTCTTTCCTGACCAAGCATCCAAGCATCAACATCTCCGTGAACTCGTACCAAGTCTACCAGACGCAGCAAGCGTTTTACACCGGTCAGGCAGATTACATCGCCCGCGGCGGCACGGTTGGCGCTTCCATCCTGGTCCCAAGCCGACTCATCACCACCGACAACTTTGAAAGCTCTTCCAAGATTGACGCGCTGGTGTCCGGCATCTTGCGAGCTTTGCAACTCGCCAAAGAGGGACTTGGCGAGGCCCTCGCGCCTCAGGTAGCGTTCCTCCTTCTGAAAACAGGAGCACCCAACACGCCCGACACAGAGCGAGCGACCAGCGTCAATCCTGCCTGGAGAAAGACCCTGTGGCATCTGTTAGCGCCTGCTGCCTGGCTTCCTGGTACTCCAGACAATATCAGCAGCCGTATCGCATCGGCTTCTCGAGCTGCCATGGATGCGATCAAGGCGCCCCTGAGCGTGCAGGCTGCCTATCTGAACGAGGCTGATCCGGATGAGCCTGATTGGCAGAAGGTGTTTTTTGGCGACAACTACGACAGGTTACTCGCTATCAAGAGGAAGTGGGATCCGGATACCGCGCTCAATTGTAAGAAGTGCGTTGGCTATTTGGGGGATAAGGATCCAATGTACTCGTGCTACAGCGCGAACCCCGTCCCTTCGGTCCCGTATCCGTTTAACTGAGCGGACGCTGCCATTGGCGATGATAAGTTCGCGGCCCTGGTAGATAAAGTTTAACAGCTTGACGGGAATGTCGAATATCTCTCAAGTGTCTCTAATGGTCGTTCATTGCCTACATCTCGCATCTCAAAAGCACTCACATATCAGCTGGGGAGAGGTTAGAGCAATGCTCATGGCATGGGATCTCCCGTTTAGAAGGGTATGTGAAGTACTGGTCGGGAATGTGATGAGTAGGTAGATGTGGCTGGGCTTCAGGCGTAACACTTACCATACAAGTATGGCCTGTATCACTCACTTCTCTAACCGTTGTTTAAAACATTGACTGCAAATCAAAAGACGTAAGAAGCACCAAAGCCAGATTGCCTTATCCTAAGATACTTCAGAAGCGTGTATCACATGCACCGCGTTCGGGACGAGTTTCGCTCAATCTGTATATCCGCGTTCACGGCTTTTCACTTCGATGCTTCATACAAGTGGCATGACCTCGTTGTTTCATTCATGCATTATCAGCATTGAGCCCTACATCTCGATATGTGCAGTGAAAAGTTCCACCATGTAGAAAAGTATATACATCAGAATCCCCATCATCCCTTCTCCGCTTAAACAGCAGGGAGAACCCAGGTGGTAACCGACTGAGAGGGAACGTTGCCACTCCACTCCTGGCCACTCTGGGTAGTGAGGTGAATGTAGATGTCGTTGGTGAAGGTGTTCTCAATGACGACCGTGCGGGTTCCGTCAGGGTTCAGCGAAGCAACAGACTGGACACCACCGCCAGAGGAGTAAGTGTAGCTGCCGGTGCCGCTCAGGACCGTGGCGCCGACGGGCATGAACTTGCTGAACTGGGCAATCATGTAGTAGGCAGTCTGGAAGGTGTACTGGCCGTTGTTGATGGTGACGAGGCCCGTGCAGGTGCCGCAGCCACCGCTGGACAGGTGAGGGCCGTCCTGCGCAGTCGTCCCCAGAGTCCAGGCGGCAACACCAGAGGCCCAGTTCTGCAGGGGTCCCATGGTGAAGTCGGCGGCCTGGTTCCAGGCGCCGGTGGCCGGGGTCCAGCACTCGGTCATGTACTGCTCCACGTTGGGGAACTGGTTCCTGAACGAGCTCAGGACGGTCCAGTCGACGTTGCTGGCGTAGCAGTGCCACGCGACGGCCGAGACGTAGTCGGCGGCAATGCCCAGGACCTGCTCGGGGAAGTCAGGTACGTCTGCAGCAGCTGTGTTAGCCATCTTTATACACTCAAATGCCAATGTAATTAAAAGAAGAAAAAAAAGCCTTACCAGTGTTGTGGTCATAAGTCCAGATCTGGGTGCTGAGGCCAGCGGCCTTGAGGGCAGGGCCGACATAGTTCTGGATGAGGTCACCCTGCTCGTACGAGAACATGTACATGGTGGGATAGCCCGCCTGGCTGTTGAGCGGCTCGTTCTGCAGAGTAATGGCGTCGATGGTGGCGCCGTGCGACTCGAAGGCCTGGATGTACTTGACAAAGTACTGGGCGAAGGCGCTGGAGTACTGAGGGCCGTTGTTGGTGAGGTAGCCGTCGTTGAGGTTGTTGTTGTTGGTGTTGCCGTCGATGGCGTTGTTAAGCTTCATCCAGCCGGGGGCGCTCCAGGGAGATCCAAAGATCTTGAGGTTGGAGTTGAGACCCTTCATCTTGGCCAGCATTTGGGCCATGGCAGTGCCACGGTCACCAAGGTTGAAGCCGGTGAGGTTGGGGTCGGCGTTGCCTCCATTGTCATCGTACGTGTAAGCCGGGTCGCCAGACAAGTCGGACGCACCAATGGTGTGTCTCATGAGGGCGAAGTCTGCACCGGCCGAGGTCATCAGCTCGTTGAGCAGGTCGTTGAGCGTGTCGGCAGACAGCTCGTTGAAGGAAGTGACGGTGGCATCAGTCACGGCGGCACCAAAGCCAGTAATCTTCTGCTTGTAGCCAGAGCTCGTGTCGTCGATGGTCAGGTCCCAGGTAGTATCGCCAGGGCTTCCATTGCCTTGGACAGGAGCGGGAATGGAGCTGAGCTTGTAGTTGCCGCCCGCGTTGGACGCATAGGCTTGGGCACCGGCCTGGCGAGGGCTAACAGCGGGCTCCGAAGGATGGGCAACGATGAGGGCGGCCTGGCCGACCAGAGAGGCGAGAAGGAGACCACGCATTTTGCTGGTGTTGTTGTTTTTGTAGACTTGTTGCTGACTTGTAATTTCCACCCTTTGGAGAGCTTGAGCTGCCGATCACAAGAGCTCCCTCCGTTGGTACTCAACGTCGTCTTTTATACGATCGTCTCGGAAAAGCCCACGAGTCCTTCATCGCCCTCAACAGAGCTCCGTTCCTTGCACAGAATGTCATTTGCGACTCATGATTATTTTATCACCATCCTTCTTCGTCCTAGTATTGTCAACGAAGCAGACAAGGACCAGCTCATGAACAAGGAAATTCATCAGCAGTGGAGGAGGCGGAAGTGTCGTAGCAAATCAATGACCAAGAATATCCGCAACTAAAACAGGGCCATTTCCGATCTCATCAATAAGTGACACTGCCGACTTGCTATCTGAACAAAGACCTGCCGTTTAGATCTTGGGATCAAGGGGTAAAGTCTATGCTGCTTCAAGGGGCACGCAATGGCGAGTGCCGAGATACCCGTCCACATGGGTGCCGAACTTCCGCGATGGACCGTTTCTGCACCGGCAGTGGCACTACCCCATTCATAAAAGGCCCGAAGTGCTATAAACCTGCGTTCTGGAATGATTTTACGAGAAGTGACGTTGTATCAAAAACGTCTTGACGTTGGATAGCTTTTGTGATGAGTCTGGGGAAGTTGGGGAAGAGTCGGATTTGGGGTAGAGATTTGCATACTACTACTAGAGGTACTATTCCGTGGGATGAGGCCTGACTCGGACACAGAACGGGCGAGCAACGCGGTGTTGGCATCTGCGTCAGCAAGCCACAGGGACACAATTCGATGCTTTCGCATTTTGATCAAGCAATATACACCGCCTGCAAGCTTCTCCGATGAGAAATCATCATGATTGACTGACGGGCGGCATCCGCTGTATCCGTTTCTCCTCGAGAGCATCCATGTTCCACAGGCTGAGGGCAGGGCGATCAATAAGATCTCCGAATCGCTGACAGAACAGTGAATCAGCATCATTGAAGAGGTTTCTTGAACAAGACATATTGCCAAGTTATTTATAGTCTACTACAATACCTTTCCCTGGCTACGGAACGATAAGAGACATCGGTTGTAGATCTGGGGCGGGTATCGCGTGGCTCAGTAGCAGAGTCGCGGTTGGTCAACTATCCTCTCTGCAATTTAAGGTTATTCAAAGAGTCTAAGCAGGAATAGACTTTATCTCCTGTATTCAGATACAGCTGGATGCGACCTATGCTGTGCAACTTGATATGTGATAGGACTAGTTCATCTTCAAAGGATCTTGCAGCTGTCATCTTACCGCCCGTCTCTCCTCTGCTATTGCCGTTATCTCAAGGGTATGGCCTTGTATTTCGGCAATTGGTCCTTAAGGGCCGGCTTTTGATACACAGATGAACGAGGACTCGACGCCGAAATGCTTTTGCCGACGCAAGGATTCCTCGTTTTATGGGACGAATATCCCACTGTTGGGAAAGTTGCTTTTTGCAAAATACGTAGATAGGCTTGAACACTATCCTGTACTTTCTCAATTTTGGAGCTCAGAGTCTAATGCTTTATAGACTACCTGGACTATCCAGCTTTCATAGTACATCTATCTTTTAGTATTGCAACACCTATGGCGAGTTGAGATCTCGTTTCGAACTCGTGCTATTCTCAGCCAATAGCCAGATATAGGTATGAGATCTGTCCACCTCTATGCTGGACTTTTGCATTGTATCAAATGCTAATGGAAATAGACGGAAATGCTGAGGAGCAGGCAGCCGGGTAAGTACAAATGCAGAATGCTGTATGGCATCTGTCTCTACTCTACAGACAATTGTCGGTCACTTGACTCTTTGTTGACCCGGCTTGGCCATGTGCAAGTGTACGTTGCAATTGTCTGATATGACGATGAATCATCTCCATACTCCTTACGGATGACGCGCACATCAAAGGGCACTTCACCACTCTGAGGATATGATATGTGACTTGGCTGATGCATCGCGACATGCCAAGCTCGGTGAAGCAATCCCTCTGATGGAAGTAGAATTTCGGGCTGCGTATGAGCTCAACGGTGCTTATACCATGAGGTCAATGCGGCCCTTGAGGATATTGTGCTGTTTGGGATACTTCAAGCATAAAGGCAGCAATTACAGTTGGGCAGCATGGCCGAAGCATGAACAAGTTACTCGACCCGAGGCTTTCTGAAGTATCAGGTCGTCAACGAAGTAGATAGAGAGCGAGGACATACTTGCGATCCACGCAGCGGCGACGAATTGCTGACGTACGATCCAGTCCAGTCAGATCTGATTATTGTCAAGGGTCTGTGATGAATAGTCGTCCTGGCACTGCCTTCCCCCTGCTATAAATGTCGTTCTACAGCAAACATCTCTCTATGCACTGTATAGTTGACAGCCCAGTGCTCCGTACAAAATACTATATCTCGTGCTACGGCGTCATTCCTCCTTCATAGGGCATAACCACATCAACCGCCATGGCGAAAGGAATCGCTGCCCTGCCGTTGAGTCAGCCGCTCGCTTACCCGTGTATACGTCTCGGCAACTCAGACCCTTCTTCATTGACGCAGCCCAGGCCAATAGGATAGACATGCCTCAAGCTCTCCAGACGGACAATTGGCCGTTCTCATCTGTACCGTCAATCTCCCAAGACCGCTGTCAAACATTGAAAGCCCTCCAATCGAGACACGCAGCTGGATTAACGAGGGCATACCTAGGCACCAATAAGACATTTCGCAAGAGCCCAACCAAAGCAAGCCCACGATCCGCCTGCCCGCTCCAACCGCGCGGTTTTGCTGTTTTAGGCCCGAAGTGCGAGTGGAACCAGGCATACCATACCGGACGGACGAACGTCTCCCGTGGCTCAATTGCGGCGAACTAAATGACATACTGTAGGGACCCTTCAATCGTTGTTGCTTAGCTTCATCCTTGGGAACCATGCATATTACTACCCTGAAAGACACGAAGCCATTCCCGGTTTTCCGTCACTGCAACGAGGGCTGCCACCCAGCACAGAGGAAGAGGAAGTCGAGCCGCCGATCGTCCTGAAGAGTACACAGCCGACAAAGGAACCACCTCCGTGAAGGAGAGCCGCTGTTCGACAAGACCCCTGGAACGCCACCAAAGATAGCACCGGAGGCCGTTGTGGGCCGGACTCCAGAGCGGGCTGTCCACGGGGGGGTCCTTTTGGGGTTTAATATCGCATTCGAAGATGGTACAATGGGCGGCGTCTTCCCTATCTTCTATACTTGTAGTAATAACTGCTGCTGTGGCCCAATATGCGCCCGAGTGGCTGCTGACGCGCAATGCCAATAATAACAAGCCGTGTCCAGAGGGCGAAGCCTCCCGGAGCTGTACCCGAGCACGTGGGACGTCTTGGGCATCGCAGGATTTCGAGACCCTGCCAACATGCATGCTTCTTGTTTCTCCAAATTGTTGCTTCCCTTCGTTAGCTTGGCCCACGAGAATAGCACATCGTATGCAAGAAGGAATACTAGTACATGTAGCATGTTTTCGTCGTAGTACCAGGGTTGGTAGGTTCATGCAGCAGCTCCGGAGCTCCAAGCGCCCATGCGAAGGTGCCTCATGACGCCAACAAGGGCAATAATCCGGTCTTCGAGCCAAGTTGGGGCAGTTTTCTGTGATTCCTTTTACATCTCGTTTTGGGTCTGACTGAGGTGATCGAGGCTCCATTCGAAGGATTGCTGTTGGCCGAAAGCTGCAACTTCATGCGAGCCTCTTTTGTCTACAGGTGCACACCAACATGTACACTTGAAGATTGCCAATCTCCGATTCTTATGAGTAAAGCGGCTTCTAGCCATCAATACTCGTACTGTATTCGCCGTGACACCTTTCATTGGTAAAGCCTGATATTGCAAGTTTTGCAAGTCAATTCCGTTTTGGCGATGCGCGGCTAAACCAACAGCCGAGTGTGCTGTCCGAGGACTATCTGCCAGGATGAAGTCCCCAGAACCTGGGCTGTGGGAGAGACAACTTCACTGCAGGATGACAGTTTGCCTCATAATATCTGGGCGCAGAGTACGTGTCCATTAGCTAACACTATACATATGGAAGCATATCAGGCACTTGTTCGCAGATTGAGGACTATAGAGAAGCCACGACGGTACGTAGAACACATGCCCGCGGGCTTCATTTCCTGCCTCAACACAGGTGGATTGACCATCTGCAGTTCCTAGCTATTTTACCCACCTTTAGCATCTCAACTCCCCGGATATTAGGGCGAAACAAGCGCCCAGCGTGAAACGCTTACGAAGGTCTTGGTAAACCTGGAGAACAAACTACTAGTACTACTACCGTATGAAGCACGGTAGAAGCTAATAACGCCGGCTTCCACGCCCCGAAGCCCGCCGGTGAACTCGGGGATCTCTGGGGACCTTCAAGTGGTCCAAGTGGATATCTCCTATCGAGTAATACGAGTAAGAACGGTTACATATGGAAAGCAATGACTGGTTCAGCCAGCCATCTCCTGTCCAGCTGGAACTAGGGGACTATCGCTTCGCAGAGTGCCTAGAGGTATAGATAGCCCCGGCTTCATGACCAGAGACGGCATCAAATACCCACGTCACTTGAATCGCTTGGTGCGTAGTTCCATAGCAACGCACAGACAGCAGCCGCTCATCTCCCCCAAGCCCGTGATGACGGACCAAGCAAAATCCTAGCACACGACGGCTGGTCGCCCTCGGTTCCTATCTCCCTAGCCCTTTGCATGGGCCGTGGAGCCCGAGAGCTAGTACAACTACAACAGTACGTAGTCGAAGAGAATCTGGGGAAAAAGCAGGGGTTCCATCACGATGGGTGTTAAGAAAGAAGCGCGCTACTACCACAGACCGCTCCCGGCCCCCCTTCCTCGCTTTCCCCCCAAGGCAGCCAAGGGAGGGTGGGTGTTCCTGGTCAGCAGGGCGATGCCGATTGAGCTTCAAAATCCGGGGTGAAGGGAGTCGCAAAGGGTAAATGGCCGGGGCACCCCGCCATGGAGGGCGATTTGGGGTAAGCCGAGGGTCTGGTAGATTTGGGGTATGCGATTACATATTTTTTGGGGTCATCGAGGTTCTCAGGAAGAGAGAGAGATAGATGGCTGTAGCTTGAATGTCAGTCCGCTGGATGTATAGATTGGTTGGTTGCCAAAGCCTGTTTTTGCTTCGCACCAGCTTCGATAGAAAAGGGCAACGATCTCGGAGGTTGGGCGGTTGTTGGCTAGCCGTGATGAGAGATTATCGTCTCCTTCGTACATGAGCATTGACTCGCCAAGTGACAGAGACCAGCAGGGATTGCTGGGAACAGGAAGCCCAGCATCTGCAGAATTGGAAAAGAGAGAAGGCTCTCTCTGATGGATTCAATCACATGGGCGGCCTCCCACGCACAGGACTAGTACTGTAGTATGCATGCAGAGCACTACGAGTTGTTTTTTTTTAGATATTGCGACGGTAAATCGTCCAAAAGGAATCATACCAGCAGCAGCAGTCTGTAACATATTACATCCTACTTTCCACTGACACATACAGTACGGGCCACTCGAGACAGCTCCAGAAACAGACGAGAACATCCGTTACTACGTACTCCGTACTCCAGTCAAGACGGGAGATGGGAAATCCTCCATCCATCACCACTGGATGTGACTCAAACCTCAACAACTTGCATCTTCTAGGCCCGTTAGCAGCATGTCGGTCAAGTCAACGTGCATGGGGTGTCCACCACACACAGAGGGCGAATCAGCGAATGGAAACCAGCCGCTCTGCCGAAGTCGCATTCCGAACAATTGATGCATCAACTTTTTGGTGACGCCTCTTCTGTTCGCTCGCCCACGCACACTTGCAAAGTCCTAGCCCCGGACAAGGGAAGCTGTGGGCCCTGGACGCCTGTTGTGCACCTGACCTCGTTTTGATATGGGTCCAGGAACAACCTGCTTCATCGAGGAGGGTCTGGAAGAGAGAGAGAGAGAGAGAGCCTAGAGCTTGCAAGGCTTGGTATGGTTTTCTGGTTCTCAAGCGAAGGAGGACGGACCCCCGGACGGCCGATCAGATACGGAAGAGAAGCTTGGCTGGGGCTTGGGCAGGGAGCTATTGCTTCTGTTGCCAGCAGGGTGACGTGATGGTGCGTTTGGAGTTGCCATGGGTCAATAATAGTTCTCGTGTCTGTCTCGTCTTCGCCTCGGTGACCTCATCGCACTCCGTTCAGAGTTCGCCTCGCAAGCTTCTGCCCGGCGGTGTATCTCAAGCACTTTTGTCGCATGCATCCGGCGGCTGGCGTTCTTGCCGGGAGCTGTTAGCGTTCAGCGGCTTGAGACTTACACGAACAAAGGGCGCCATGGTTGCTCGACGGGTTTGAGGTTCCTAGATCTATCTATCTGTTCCAGCAATGGAATGAAAAGGCCTTGTTGATGCCGTCCATTTGGCATAGTATGCAGGAATTGGACCAGAACGGTCGGAAAGGGTCTGATGGGGTGATGGGTTCTTTGGGCGCTTGCATAGCCGTTGGGTGTGTGTGACGGTGTTAACGGCACTGTAGGTGATCACATCGTGGCGACCCACTGATGAACGAGCTGTCCAGGGCCCAGACAGAGACTGCGGGAGCTTGTTCCCAGGCACGGGACGGCATTGTTTCATGAGACCTGTCATTGAATCAGCAATCTACGAACGAGTGCTCCATACGGGAGCCATCTTGCCGTGATATATGAAACAAAGTTTTCACAAAGAGACTCTTCGGACATGAAGCTGTTTGCATGACCGGCCAACAGACTTCTTCGCAGCTAAGCTGTTGGCGATCAACACTGCGTTAATAATAGATTCAAGCTGGACACAACAATCTTCAGGGACAGGTTTCAGCCCTGGCCGATCTGGTGTCGGGAGCTACTGAGCTCTAAACACGGATCGAAACTGCGAATTGGATATGAGTGTATGCTGAACATGACCAGTATTTGGAGTCGAAGAGGGGCAATTGTGTATGTAGATGTGTCTGGAAAGACAGAATGGCTGCCATCAAGAGCAGGTAAGGCACGGGCAGGATCTGAACTGAGGTTGCAATACATGCGATCAGAAACAGCCTGGGCCCTGTATTGTCATCGTATCAGCAACGCTCCCGTTATCAGACGAAGAAGAAGCGGCACTGTCAGCAAAGTATGAAAACAATTCGTCTGTTCAATGATCAGGCAATTAGTAGTGGATTCTTCTTCGTCCGTTGCAGCAACAGGCCATCATCATACGAAGGTAGCGCCGATGTATGCGATCATCCATTTGTCGAAATGACGCATAATGCCTATAACAATGGACGACATATCTTTTTGGCCTACCGAGACCTCGTTTCTCTCATCTCCCCTCTGTAAGGTCAAAAGCTTCAGGTTCAGCGGCGGCACATCAATCAGGAGATCAAGGACGAATCCCAAAGACCACCAAACCCGGAAATGAGTACATACATACAGCCACACAACAGGCTAGAAAGAGAAGCATCCGAAACGAGAGAGCTGCCGGCCTGTGGTGGGGAACGCTGTGAAGATCATTCGGATGCGCGGGTTAAGCGAGTCTGGACAGCTGCTGGTGTGCTTGTGAAGTACTGCATGTGTGTGCAAGTACTGCAGCAGTACAGCTTTTGTACTCGTACATTGACACGCCATTTGCCTCCAGGTTGCCTTTGCCTTGTTTTCGAAAGCTCAAAGGATGGAAATATTACATCAAGGATGGAGTCTGCTAGCACATAGCAAGCAATTGCAGACTGCCTCGAGTGCCACTGAGGGCCAGTTTACATACATATTAGGTATGTATGAACGGTTTGAAACGGGACATCATCATTCGACCAAGGAAGCGAGTTGGAGGCGTGGCCGTGTAGGTGATCTGAGACGAGAGCTGAATGGAGATAGCAGCATGCACAGCTTTAATCCCCATGCCATTCCGTGCTCCATCCCTTTTGACTATCATCAAGGTCAGCAATTTGCCCGGGCTATCAAGAGCACTAACAAAGCACTAATGGAAGCGCTCGTCTGAGCTGAGAGTCGCCGATAACAATGGGAGGCCAGATTGCTAGACTTGCCTCATCAGTTGAGCTTGATGGAGCCAGGAGTGTGACTGAGAGCCTTAGTCAAGATCCTATCGTATCTCATCCTCGTAGTCCATGGTCGTGTTAAACAAAGGCTCGTGGCACAAGCCTCCGATGAGAACATACACAGAGCTTTTGATACAAGCGGCTCATAACACATGCTTACAAAAGTGGTTAACGTTGAGCCACTGTGGCACAATACGAGCAGGTACACCACTGTACTGTACGGCCAGGTAGCCGCAGCGGACGAATATCGGATCCATTCTCATCAGCCTCTTGGAGTCCAGCCTGGCTAGCGGCCTGGTTCCTGGCGTCAGGATCGATGGCTACCTGTATCGGCAAGCAGGCGCTCGCACCGTGCGTCGCTGCAGATGCCCTAATGCTTCAAGGGGCCAAGCGTGTGATGCGAGCATGCAATCAGAGGGCGGCATCGTCAGTCGTCAGAACTTCTGTCCAGTCCTCAGCGGCTGCTAAGTGGTTAGGCCTGCGGCTAGTCAGCTTTTGGGCACAGACGAGCAAAAGGGTTTCGAGACCAACTTTGCCATCAGCAGCCAGCGGTCTCCACGCCACCGCGAAGCTGGGAGTTTCGCCGCTGTCCTTGGGCCAGGGACCGCGGATAGGCTTGCTTCGGTTCCAGCGTGCTGAGCAGGAGACGGCAACTCGTCGCGTGTGGGACCTCGCCCAACAAGAGATCCACGGATAGCTCCGCCCTCTGATGCGTGCACTGCAGCGGCCAAGGCATTGGCTGCGACGCTCTGGGCTGGATATGGCAGAGGGCACGGCCAGGGTTTCAAGGAAAGCTGGTGCTTGGCGGGCACGGCAGCATGCTGTGCAGGTCCTGCCACTGTAGATGCGACTTGTGGCCGGGCAGCCATTGGCCGCGCCCAGAGCACAGAGCAGCCCCTGGCGCTGGTGTATCTCGTACAGTGCCGCCAGCGGTTCGCGTACGGGAGGGTGGGCGTTGCGAGAGAACGGAGACCAGAGAGCAGGATGGCACGCCAAACGGGATAATTGCCTCGTCGGAGAGATCCCGGCATCTCGAGCTTGCAGTGGCTGGGCCAGGATCTTCCATGTTTGCAAGCCGCGTGCTCATGCTCAGCAGCCAGCGACGGCAGCAACAGCCACGGTGACGGACAAATTGCTGGAGTCGAGTCGAGGCGAGGCGAGGGCCACAACGGGAGCCGAGGCCGCTGGC
Organism: Trichoderma citrinoviride; assembly: GCF_003025115.1. Classification (NCBI taxonomy): domain Eukaryota; kingdom Fungi; phylum Ascomycota; class Sordariomycetes; order Hypocreales; family Hypocreaceae; genus Trichoderma; species Trichoderma citrinoviride. The sequence continues at coordinate 424,505 of NW_020194717.1, read as the reverse complement.
CGGAGACGGAGACGGATCTTGGGAATTCGGTCCAGTTGTTGAGCCTCCAATCTGATGGAGTCGGTGGCTTCGAGACATGGAATCGGCGCCATGCTTAGCCTCGTGCTCATGCCTGTGCCATTCCAACGCACATGGCCGGCTAGTATCGTGCTGGCTAGCAGCTCAGCATGCAGCAAGCGTCAGACAAGACAGGCAGAGCATTCATGCAGGGTGGAGATGGCTGAACTCTGGCGATGATGCCAGACAGACCTGATAAGTAGCACTCGTAATGGCACGAGAGAGACAAGAGACAAGAGGAAGAACGGCGACTCAGCTTTTCCGCGAGGCCAGGGCCCGGAATCGGATAAGGTTAGTGACGCAGGTCGAGCCCTGGTATCTGCTCACATGTGCGCGGCGCAGCGGTACTTTGTGTGGACAAGGCGCATTAAGCCCTGCGCCGACATGCAGAGCAGAACTGGGTGCGTCAGGGCAGGTACCTGCAAGGTACTTGGTGCTTGGTACAGTGCAGTGCCCAACCACGGGCACTTTGAAGCAACCAACGATAACAGCCCAAATCAACCACCACGGCATCCGACGCATGCTGCTGCTACACGCATGATGCAGGGCAATTGAGGGTGTGAGTGCGCGAGAACAGGACATGGGACAGACTGGCGCAGCCTGACGAGAACGATGGGTTGTGATAACGGCCAAAGGACGCAGCAAGTACGATTAAGAACCTCTGGAGGGACGGTAAGGTACGAGGCCAGTTGGTCAGTAACTCGTAAGGCAGTAAGCCGTTGAAGCTGCAATACGTGCCCAATCATCTGGCCAGAGGCTGATGAGACACAGCCTTCCGCGCCATCCGCAGGTATCCGTGGCTTTCCACATCGCCCGTCGCAGCAACGGAAGGCTCAGATAGAGGCATTATTCGGCGTCGCCCTGCCTTGATCCAGACCCGATGGCCTCATGTATTATGCGCCGTGCCTTGCAAGCCTCGCACCTCTGACGCTCACGCTCGCAGGTCCAGCCGCTCCCGTCGTTCGAGGAAAAGGCAGGCGGCCACACCCTGCCGCAGGTTACAGTGCAGCACAGTGCGCATCTGGCCGTACCGCCGCCGTACATGCAGCGTCGCACCCAAGCACAGCAGTTCCACGTCTCGGCCCAGTCGTACCTCGCCCGGCCCCGATCAGTGCGCAGGTACTTCGGCGCGCACTTGGCCGCCATCATCCGCCAGCGCCAGCTCGGGCCCCGGGCAGGATGAGCAGCTGATGCGTGCGACATGCCTCGTACATGCTGCGTACATGATCGCAGGGTGCTCACGTACGTCGGGACGTGAGGCAGCCGTACTCGATACACGGCCGCTACCACGTCGTGTCAAGAGCTGGACATCGGGTACATCACAGGTACCCTCTTTGCATGCCATCTGCGGCCTCTGCCTGCAGCAGCTTTGCCCTGGCCCCTGCCGATTGGACGCGCCGCTGCAATAAACCTGCTGGGGCCCGCCGCTGTGGACCAACGCTTCATCCAGAGTACACGGTACATGCGAGTACGGTGCGGCTACTTTACAGCACGAACTGCATTCCGCAGCATGCACGGCGCTTTCAGAATCCGACTCGTACTGACGAGTAGCTCACAAGTACAGGCACTCTGTGCCTAGACGCGCACGCGGCACTGTGCCAGCACCCATCCAGGTTCCGTTCGCCAGCGTCTTTGCCGCCGTGTGCGAGGCCCGCCAGCCACTGTCAAGCCCCGGCCTGTGCTAGCGGGCGCAGAGGCACTTGCTGGACCGCACCGTCGACGCACTGTGCCGCCGCCTGCCGGGCTAGCACCAGATGGTGAGCAGTACCTTAGGTTCTCGCCGCCCGGTCGACTCACCAATCCTCTCTCTTGCACGATTCACTCCAAGCAGCAACCGACGTCTGTCTCTGCTTCGCCTTGGTCCTGTTGATGGCTTCAGTGCTGATCTGAGAGACTGCCCCGAGCAAGCCAGCGCTGGGGATGCTTCCGTTACTCGCCAGACAGCACCGCGCCTAGTGTTGCATTTCTACTTCTTCCTCTATCTCTTTCGTGTCATCTTATCGCATCTTGCCTTCGGACTGAGCTCAGCGAGCCTCCCCGCCAAACCACAGCTACCTTATCGTGCGCCTGTAGCTCGGCTCAACGCCCCGCGAACCGCCCACCGACGCCGAACGCCTCAGCCCACGCTGCGCCCCTCGACTCACGCTGAACGCTGCCTTGTTCCCTCGAGCGGACAAAGGCATTCACACGCTTTGGACTGCCATGGTGATGAATGACTCTGGCCACCGGGTGTCGCGCGCCTCCACCATGTCCAACGCGGCCTCTGCGAGTACAGGCGGCAATCCTGCCACCGCAGACGATTCTGGTGAGAGCATATCCCTCGTCGCCCACGATGCCCCTCGGATTCCCCTTCCAAAGACTTTCCCAGCCCGCACCGGCAGAGCAGCAGAATATATAGATGCAGAAATCGTACCATACGGTCAAGTTTTCTCGCCTGATAGCTGACATCCTTGTTTTCCAACTCAGCCTCGACGATCACGGTGAATACCACGCCCAAAGCCCCTCCAAACTTCCCTCCTCCCAAGACCGACAAGCCTCGGCCGCACGTCTGCGCAACTTGCCAGCGGTCGTTTGCCCGCCTGGAGCATCTGAAGCGGCATGAGCGCTCCCACACAAAGGAGAAGCCGTTCGAATGCCCCGAGTGCTCGCGGTGCTTCGCCCGCCGCGACCTGCTGCTCCGCCACCAGCAGAAGCTGCACCAGACGTCGACGCCCTCTGCCCGCCCGCGGAACCGCCGAGAGTCGACCAGCGGCGTCCCGCCAGGCCAGAGCCGGGCTCGCAAGAATAGTGTCGCGGGCCCCAGCCATGCGGCAACGGCCCCGAACCCGGCCGCCAACACCATGCGGCCGCGGGCAAACACCATCAGCCACGTTGACGGAGCGGCCATGCAGATGATCGCCTCGGCCAATGCCTCAGTCGCTAGGAGTATGCATGCCGGGCACAGCCGCCACCCTAGTCTCGCCGGCCTGCCGCTGCACAATTACGACCAGCTCTTCGGCGGCATGTTGCCCATGGCCCACAGGAGCGGCATCGCGCACGCCCTTCCCAAGCTGGAGACGGGCCAGATGGGCGCCCCCGACTTCGACACCGGCCTTCACACCGCGCCGCCGCTGTCTGCCCTCAACCCCGACTTTGACTTCGACTCCTTCTTCTTCGGCCCGGGCACAACCATCAACCCCAATGCCCTCCACTACAACGATTCCCCGCCGTCCATGGTCATGGAGCAGGCCTCCCCGTTCGCATCTGCGCTCAACGACGTCCCGGCCAACCCGGGGTTTGACGACTCGTTCGACTGGCTCAGCGGGTTCGAGCACCAGATGTCGTTCCAGACAAACGAAAACGTGGTGGACGAGTCGAGTCCGTCGGCTCTCAGCACGACGAGCCAGAGCGGCATCAGCGATGTCATGTTGGATGGATCAAACCACCCTGCGCCGGCTGGCACAAGTACCATGTGGCAACCCTCGGTCATGGGCCCTCCGCAGATGCCGAACCCGTTTGCGATGGATCTGAATGGTTCGGTCTTTCCTGATCTCCTTACTGGAGCTCCTTTATCACCTCAGCCAGCTACTCAAAAGATCAATGACCCATACTTCTCCACGCCCCCCCTGTCGCTGAGCTCGTTGAGCCCTTCCGTCGTATCTGGACTGAACCCGCAGAGCATGAACCACAACCTTGGCTTCCACGCCGGGCCGGATCCCCAATCGTCCCTCAACGGTGTTAACCATCTCGCTTCGCCCGTAACCACAATCACAGATGCCACCAGGAGTACCATTGTGACCTTTCTCTCCAAGTGCCCGCCCTTTGGGGGCCGTAAATACTCCTTTACCTCTCATGCCCCGGCGCAGTCTCCGGAGGCGCAGTCGTCCTCCTCGCCTCAGCCCGCCGACGTGCCCAGTACCCAGAACCTCCGACGCTATGTCTCGGCCTACATCGCCTACTTCCATCCCCATCTCCCCTTCCTGCATCTGCCCACGCTGTCCTTTGATATGTCCAAGCCCCCGAGCGGTCGCCAGCCCGGTGTAGGTGGTAGCGGGTGTCTGGTGCTGGCCATGGCTGCCGTCGGCGCCCTTTATGAATCTGAGCTTACCCAATCCAAGGAGCTGTTCGCCATGTCCAAAAAGATGGTCTTTTACTACCTCGAGGAGCGGCGCAAGGCAGACGTTCGCCGAGCGGACATGCGACGCAGCAAGCACGCCGAATCTGATCAGCAGCAACAACAACAACAAGAGCAGGACCATCAACATCAAGATCAGCAGCAGCAGCAACAGCAGCAGCAGCAGTCGGCGAAAGGTAGGGATAAGGAAAGGGATAGCTCGACACATACGCCCGTCTGGCTCGTCCAGGCCATGCTGCTCAACGTCGTCTACGGCCACAACTGCGGCGAAAAGATCGTCTGCGACATCGCCTCGACGCACTGCGTAGCGCTCGTCAGCTTGGCTCAGGCAGCCGACCTGCTGCGCCCGGAGCAGGAGGACTCGGCTGATGGGGAGGATACGCGCATGGTTGATGACTCAGTGTGGCATAGGAAAAGCGAACACGAGAAGCAACAGGAGTGGCTGCGGTGGAAGCGAAAAGAGGAACGCAAGCGCACGCTGTACGCCATCTTCATCATGTCCAGCCTCTTGGTCGCCGCCTACAACCACACCCCGGCATTGACCAACTCGGAAATCCTGCTGGATCTGCCCTGCGACGAGGAATTCTTTGCTGCTGGGTCGAGCGCCCAGTTCTTCGCCATGGGCGGTGTCGAGGGCGCCAATCACAACAGGCTCAAGTTCTACGACGCCCTCGGGGAGCTTCTGCGCACAAACGAGCGACAGCAGAAGCACATGGCGGCAATGAATGGCGGCCCGCATGCTTCGGGCGACATGGCGCGATCGAACCTGAGGCCCAGCACATTTGGCTGCTTGGTGCTGATCAACGCCCTGCACAACTACATATGGGAGACACGACAGCGGCATCACAACAAGGTCTGGACCAACGAGGAGACGGAAAAGATGCACCGCCACATCGAGCCCGCTCTCAAGGCATGGGAGGCGGCCTGGAACAGCAATCCGAAGCACGCCGTGGAACGCCCCAACCCCTACGGCGCGGGGCCACTCTCCGCCGATGCAATTCCTTTGCTCGACCTGGCCTACGTCCGTCTCTTCGTCAACCTTGCCAGGTCCAAGGAGAAGTTCTGGCAACAAGACTGGGACGGCGTGGCCGAGGAATTGGCCCGTGGCACGGAAATCGTTCAAGACGCCGAGCACTCCCCGGCGTCCAACGCGGAACCGGACGGCAGCGACACCTTTGATAGTTCCCTCTTCACCGGCTCGCCAACGAGCTCAGCGTCGGCCTCGAACCGTTCGCGCAAGCTCTCCAACGGTTCCGGGCTTCCCACTCGCTCCATCTCGCGGCGAGAACGCCACCTTCGGAAGGCAGCCTTTTACGCCGCCGACTCTCTGTCCATGTCGGACAAGCTCGGTGTGACCTTTGCTGACTTTACCAGCCGCGAGCTGCCCCTGCAGTCGGCCATGTGCACTCTCGACTGCGCACAGGTTCTGGCCGAGTGGGTTGCCACTCTGCAGGACCGGGTCGGTCGGTATCTGGGCATTCTCGGCCAAGACCACATCAATGTCACGGCAATGCCCGCCATTATGCTGCTGGAGGAAGACGACGTCAAATTGCTCGAGAGGATACAAAACGTCCTATCATCGGCAGAGATGAAGATTGGCATGGACCTCACGGCGAGCATGACGCCCCCTGAGACTGGGAGCCCGGAGGATGGGTTCAACGGCTTGGCGACTAAGATTCTTCGTGTAACGTCTCGGATGCTGGACAAGGCAGCCGTCTGGCAAGTCACACATCTCATGGCCCGCTGCCTCGCCGTTCATGCTGGTCATATGCGGACGAGGGCGGAAAAGTCTGTCACTGCCACGCCCTCACTAATGCAGTCGGAATTCTAAGGGAGGGTCTAATGTTGGGTCTCATGATGATACGATGATGATGATGATTGAAGATACCTGGACACGACTCTCGATGTCTGTTACAAAGTCAATTGGTGGGAAAATTTGCCATCCATCAAACACACACAGGATGCCAGGCGAGCATGTCAGGCATTGAGGGGAGGATTCAGGACGGGTATAATCTGGGGTATGAGTGAAGGGCAATGGTCAAAACTCGCTGGCAGGCTCTTGTGCAAGCTTGCAGCGTCAAAATGAGGGATACTTTGATGGAATCGGGTTGTGGCAAAGCGATTCATCTCATGTTACCTAGACAAGATTTGCATATTTCTGTCTCCGCGTCAAGATCTAGCCGGAGCGCGGCATGTAAGTGGTTTCTACCTTGTCCATATGGTTTAATGGAGGGTGTTTATAGGCGTCGGATGGATCTTTTGTACCTAATACTCTTATATATTCTCATATTCTATCATCTTCTTGCCATTGGGCTTACTTCCCGAATTCCCTGGATATCAATTCTTCATTGCGCTGCTACCTGAGGTGCTATAGGTTAGGTAGGTTACATACATGCATGGCCCTCTACAGGAGGAGCGCACACTACCTATGTGTCACATAAAGTGATTTGCCCTATCTTCTCTCATCTATGAGTCACTCGGCGACACATGTGAAACATGCAAGCCTGGAAAAGGAAAGGGAAGAACGAAAGAAAGAATGTCAGTGGTGGACAGATTGTGCTGCCTGATTTCAGCGAACTAATAATGCAGGAAGAGGCTCAAGCCGCTAAGGTCGGGTGCTTCGTCTGCAACGTAATAAGTGGGTGGACCAGATGGACTGCAACACCAATTCTGCGCTCGTTTCCTCTTTGCTCTTGATTCCATAAGACGCGAACAAACGTACCGAAACAACCTCAACAAATTGTGACCTGGATTGGTGTCAGCATAGAGAGGCTAACCTGCTCAACTCACAAAACTGGCGAAAGAAACCACAAGAAAAGGAAGAAACAGCAGAAACAACAAGCGTTCCAGCATGGCCATCCCCAACACGGCCATAGACACAGACTCCTCCAAAGGCAGCCCCGTCGCCGACTTCGCCTTTGACGAATCCCTCGTCGAGTTTTCCGTCCCGAAAGCCGACTGGCTGCGGATCAACAACAAGGCCTTTGACGGCATCCTCACGTCGGCCTTCATCTTCGACGGCCAAGGGCGCGTGCTGCTCGTGCAGCGGGCGGCGACGGACAGCATGCCGAACCTGTGGGAGGCGCCCGGCGGGGCGGTGGACGCGGGGGACGCGTCGATCCTGGCGGGCTGCGCGCGGGAGGTCCGGGAGGAGGCTGGGCTTGTTGCGCGGCGGATGGTGAGGCTGGTGACGGAGGGCTTGCCGGGGAGGACAGAGGGGTGGTCTGTGTTTACGAATAGGGATGGGACGAAGGTGATTTGCGGGTTTGGGTTTGAGGTTGAGGTTGAACCGGGGAGGGAGGTCGTGCTTGATGAGAGGGAGCATCAGGCGTTTGTTTGGGCGGGGGAGGAGGATGTACGGAGGGGGGAGGTTGAGGGGAGGAAGATTCCGCTGACGGGGGCGATGATGAGGAATAAGTTGTTGGAGGCGTTTCGGTTGAGGAGGGAGGAGAAGTGAAATTTGGGGATGGGAGGGCTGTGGTCGTGATGAGGACGAAAGGCATTGCGGGGTTTTTTATTTCTCCTGCAGACTTTCATGATGCGTACGATGATTATGGGATAGATTGGATGAACATATATCTAGACTTTGAGACAACGTGGAAGGAATGCAAGCGTATCAAGGGAAGCATTGAGACTCAGTGATGCGAAGCCACAATGGCAGCTTCTGTATTGAGCTTCTCCATCATTAATAGCTGATCAATCAGAAAATCAATGGATACTCAACGATAACGCAGTTGCGAACTTAAGGGCATTGAACGAGAGTTTGGTGCGTTGTAAATTTATCCTCGGAGGTCGGTGCACGGCAGCGAAGGAGCAGGGATGTTCACCAATGATCTCAACTCAACAGCTACGCTTGATCCAAAAACCTTGGCGAGAATCGGCATCCATCACATCTTCATGAGCCTACTAAAAGTTTTCAATGCTCTTTTTTTTTTTTTTTTTCATCACCTTTGTTCAGGACTATGTGATAGTATGCCAAGCAAAGGGCTGTTAATAGGGTAGGCCAAGAGACATGGTGAAAGCGACTCTTAAGACAACCAAGAACGCAACATTATGACAAGTCACCAGAACTCATTTCAATTCGAGGAGCTTAAAATGACGTGCGAAAGTGTTATTTTGAGGATGGTGACAATGAGCTAGGTCAAGGTAATATATAGAATGTGTTGATGCCGCCACTGAGCGCATAGCGGACGAGCTTCACGAGACAACATTGTGGTGAATAAACTACATACATCAGCAGGTGAGACGACATCAGTGGCTAGAACCTTGAAACATAACTCAAAACTGGGCAGCTCTTGTTTCGTCCTGGCAGCCTGTTTCGGGACCCCATGTTCCTGGTGCCCACCCATCATTACTTGTCCAGGAACCTCGTGGTGATAGGGTCACAGAACCAGAAACCAGATACACAACGCAAACCTAAGAGCGGCATGACGTCCTTCATACAAAACAACTGGAAAAAAGATTGACAAGAGCATACAGTATATACAGAAATAACTAGACATAAGATAGTCATCGCTACCGTTGATCGATATCGTCATCTTGAAGCTTCCTCGTCCCGCACCACGGCACCCAGACAGACAAGTGGATCCCCCTCAACCGCAGTCCCGCATCATGCCACTGTCGTCCCATGTAAAGACCCTGAAAGACCCTTGGGACGAAGACTTACCGGATTGGAAGTGAGAAGGCAAGAGGCCGGACCGGACTCGGCTGGAGAGGCCGGCAGTCGGAGGTTGGATTGCTGGCAGGGCGACTTGTACTGTACGGCCGGTAGGACCAGGCATTTGAATCATTGTCTTGCATGACATGACGAGTTGACAGTAGGAGCAATCAAGTTTCAAAGATGAAAGTATTGTATATACTGTATATCACTACTTGACTCAGAGCATAGGGATGTCGATGAGTTACTAAGAGGGCGGGGAACGGGAGGCGTTGCTACTGCATGGGACTGGAGCAGACGTTGCGTGGGCACTGGAACCGGTGGGTGCGGATGTTCGCTGCGGAAGTTTAGTGATGACGCAAGCTGTGCGGTCCACATGTAAGAAGTTATTCCATGGAGTTTACAGGTTTATTTAGTAGTGAGTTGGGGGACTCAAGATGATAACTAACACACACAAGAGAATATGGTTCAGAGGGCGTATTAGGGGGGACGCGTAAGATGACATGAAATTCGATGGCTTAGTAGCAGGAAGGGAAAAGTCTATGTGCAGCTTCTGTTCCGTTGGCCACGGAGGCTTGATCTATCCGTTTCTGGGGGCGCGTGAGCTGATGGGACGGGATCTCGGGCTGTATGTTGGCGGAGGGTGAGTTGATTGGGTAGCCATGGGTGGCAATGTGAGCTGCGTCAACTTTTGGAGGCTGTATGAGTCTATCCAGCTACATGCAGCTGAGATTCTTTCAATGTGTGGAGGCAGTAAACAGCCATTGCATGCGCTGCGTATTTGCAATCTTCAAGAAGGCATGGCTACTTGTGATTTCCCAAGGAGGCTATAACCGAGGTCAAGTAAGGACATTCCAGTATATGTTCAGCAGCGAAATAGTGCTCAGCAGCTGTCTTCGCGTCCCCCGGGTGGCTGAGCATCACCAAGAAAACGAACTAGTGGAGTCCATGTAGGCAAAAGGGTCACATGGTGAGATCTCATCTGGCTAATAAGGAACTCGGGGTCTAGTATCCGTTCTAGAACGGAAGGATGGAGCGGCGTGATTTTTGTCTTGTTCCCTTCTATTTTGTGCTTTTATTGCCGAAGAGAGACGAGGAAGAGGAGCGGCTATCCGGCAGATCCGGAGGGTTGAGAGGACCCGAGAGTGCCGGCGTCAAGGGTTAGTTGCAGCCAAGGGCCCGGGAGTGAGAATTAGGGACGGGGCTTGGTAGGCGCAGGAGTTGGAATCGACTGAAGATTACAGATAAAGATGGAGATTAGGGAAAAATGAATAAAAAATAAAACTGATTAAATCATCAATTGGAATTGCCAAAACAAAAAAAGAAGCGAGCTGAAAGAAGGAAAGCAAAAGGAGAATAGAGCTGAGGGTTCATGAACCGTCTCGGGATTTGGACGGAGAGCAATGTGGTTCGGCAATATGGGGCTCGGAGGGGTTGCGGGAAGCTTACCGAGAGCCGAGCCCGCCAATCTGGGACTGGGGGTTTCAATTGCTGATTTATTGCGTTTAAATCTCTAATAGGTCCAAATTAAGAAAGCTCCGGAAGACAGAGAGGAGATGAGGGCTGACAAAGGGAGAGGGCATGGCAATGGGCTGTGAGACATCTGGCTGGAATGAGAGCTGAGGCTTTTCACGGAGAGACAATGGGCAGCTGGTGTCTGAGCTGAAGCAAGCTGAGTCCCTGGAGGAATGCTAGTAGTGGTCTGTAAATGCAATTGCCTGGAGCGTCTAGAACTGCAGGGGGCCTGACACTGCGCGAGGGCCGATATTCGGGATTTGGAAAACCTCCCAGGATCGAAGAGGGATGAGGAAGTCGCATTAGTCCAGCGCCCTGTTGGTGATGGGAAGCCCTTGGAGTTGCCGACGGAGATGCGCCCGGAGCCAGCCACGCGTTCGATTTTCGCCAGCAGGGGTTTGAGCCGTCTGTTGACTTCGTTTCTCCGTGATTCCTGGCTCTGATACAGACAGTTGACCGTACGGTAGTTGCCGTTCCTGGGCTCTGCTTTGCTCTGTCATCGACGAAAGGAGGCGATACGGGCGTCAGACAAGCATCACCAGGTTGGACCTCGGGACACAACCACCGGAGGATGCTCCGATGATTGACCCAAGTGATTTGAGTGATTGTCGCCTTATGTAAGACAGGACCTGATACACAACCGTCTTGTCGATGCGTCGCGGCCAATGTCGCGCACGGGTTGGACGCCGGCTCTGTGCGACCCGTGGCACATCCCTGCGCTTCTGGCCCAAGCTTCGACCGGGGTGCCGGGACCGGTGACGTCGATCGTGATGCTTTGCTGTAGATTTTTCAAGGCCAAGCTTTTCTTTGTCGTTGTGTTTCAAGGGAGAGGCGTGAGGGCGCTAGATAGTGTTCGCTGTCTTCGATCTACTACCTCCATGTGAGCGTGAGACAGGTGCCGTCCTGTGCCTGTTGTTCTCTCGCGTGTCTCTGATTGTACGTGTCCGAGTGTCTGAGATGGTGCAGATGTGATCAAATGTGAGCTCAGTCGCAGTAGTACTACTTTCAATACTACTACCTTCTTTGTTGTTGCTTCGCATCACGTTGCAGCAATGCATGTCGCCCACGCTATTTCCGGTGCATCCAGAATTGCAAACACCAAAGCACCGCTGCGTCCGAAGACTGATTCTTCCAGAATGATAGTCAAGCCATTCTGCGCATAATGCCATCTATCTCGCTGCTCTTCCAGATATCTATGCAAATCCATCTGCCACCGACCCCGGCCTCCGTGACATCACCAGCCCTATGCTGCTCCTTGCCGATTACTGCCCAAACGGTACTACGCTCGCCATCGGCGCACACTCGCTCAGCCGCTATAACCTCACCCAGCCTTCAGCGCCACAGCGTGCTACAACCCGCTGCCATCGCCCACCAGCTCCCACTACCGCCCACTACCTAGTACCGCCCACTGTCATCCACTGTCAACCCATTGTCAACAGCCCCCCTCACAACCCGAGCCTAATCCGCCCGCTCGCATCAGCCCCGGAAATGACTGCCGAGCGAGCCCAAACAGGCAACGGACGAGGGGCCTCGATCACAGGGCTAGGCCCAACCGGGGCAAGGGGCAGAAGTACACAGAAGCCGAGGAAAATCAAGGCCTGGCCAGAGGAGTCGACCAGAGGGAAAATGCGTGAGTGACGCATTACGTAGCCCGCTGCCCGTTTGATTACATGTAAAGACACGCGCCCGGCTTCTTTTTCCTGTCTCGCCTTGCCGCTGCCACCGGATGTGCCGCCTGGGATCGTTTATTCCCTCTGCCACAGCTCGACTTTTGAGGCGTTTTGCCCGGCTGCGACAAGGTGACTAACCCGCTCCACGACTCGGGACATTTTTCTGGGGTTCTCCGGCTCATACTTATTTTTGGCAGCACGGCGTCTTCCTCTTCCTCCTGCTCCTCCCACCTCTCACCACCGCGACTCTTCGTTTCTTGTCTCTTCTCTCTTCTTCTTCCTCCCCATCGCCGACGTCTTTTCCCTCTCTCTCCGTTCCTTCTCCTGGACAACCTCGACTTCGCCCTTCTGCGCGTTTCTCGACTCAATTGCTCGGCCGATACATGACGTTACCGCGATCCGCCATCGGTCCACCCCGTCGCTTCGTTCGCCTAGCAGCAACCTCTCCGGCACATCTACAGCTACAGCACATGCACCTCGAGCTGCGTCTCGCCTACTACTAGCATAGCAGCCTTCCCCGTCCCAGGTGCGACCGACAGACGAGTCGACAGCCATCAGCAGGTTTTTCGCCTTTTCCCTGCATCCTCTCCCGATCCTTCCTCTGGCTTCCCGCCGGGCCAGGCCCCCAACAAACAATCCGCAGGTGAGTCCGCCTCTGCTTGCGATTCTGCTTTCCATTGGCTCCCCGGCGATTGGCCATGCTGCTGCGCTGGCGCTGCAGTTTCCTTGCTTCTTCCTTCTTCGCAGCCGTCCTTTTTCGTCTTCTTTTTCTTCACTGCAAGCCACAGCGGGCTCTGCTACTGCAAGCGCTGTGCAGCTCCTCCACCGGCTTCCGGCATCAGTCACCTATCATTCTGCCACTCGCTTGGCCCGACAATCCTTTCTGAGGCGAGTGCCTGAATGCGACTCTGAGCCGTTGGGCGAGACGCCATTGGGAGCTCCCGGGACTCGAGTGGGCTCTGCGTGAGCTGCAGTGGGCGCGAGTGGATGCGGGCTGCCCAACCGTCAACGTCACCACCCATCGACGTGTCCAGCCTGCATTTGTGGATGCCCGTGCAGGCTTCATGCTTCATGCCTCGCTGCTCTGCTCGACCGAGGCCACTCACGCCCTGCCGCCGTGCTCCATCTGCTCTCCCAGCCAAGGTGTCTTGGGTCGACATCTTACTATCTTATCGCCGCTGTGTCGCCTCACATAATCACGAGGGGGGGGAGGAGGCGATGGGGAGGAGAAAAATCTCGCCTCGCTGCCCAATTATAACACAATTCAGTCAAAATTTTCCTGTCCTCTCACTCTTCCGCTCGTTTTGCCTCTCGATTCCCACTGCCGTGTCGACGCCCCTCTTTCTCTCGGTCCTGCCAACGGTCCAATTCCCATTCGCCTGGCCGTCCTCGAGCTGCTCTGGATCTGGACACAAAAAAGCACTCTAGTCCTGCCGGCCTCGAGATCGACACCTTCTGCCCTCTTTGTCTTGCTGTCAGCTCATCACAGCTACAGCACACTGCTTTGTCCTGCCTGCCCTTCCCCTACTTTCATCAGACCCCGCTGCATTAAGCTTCATACACATCCCCCCTCTCTCTCCTCTTTTTTTGTGTCAGCACTGCATAGGCTCGAGTTGTGCCCTCTTTCCCTCTTTCCTCTACCCCATTCACCGCTGCATAGGATCAGATTGTGCTCTCGCCCAGTCTGGCCTCCACCGGCGCTGCTTCGGCAGTTGATAATGGCGGTCTGAGTGGCTGTTTGGCTGCCCTTGATGCCGTGCCGTTGTCCAGCTAGCAGTCGAGATATTGCCGCCCTTCCCAATCCTTGAGACGCCCCTCCCCACATCCGCCCCCCTCACTCCCCCAGATTGTCGTTCCCCTCGAGGAGCAAACATGCCCGCTGGAGCTGCAGTGCAGCCGCCGTCCTTCTCGCGGACCCGTCGACGGGAGCCAAGCCGCAGCAATCACCTCCTTGCCGCCGAGAGCCATCAAACTGATGACAACATGCCAGCATCCCGCGAGTCTGACTCCCGCCATCGCAGACGTCGCCGAAGAGACGATTGGGTCCGTACGAGTAACGATAACATCCTGTACCGCCCGGACGCCCCTGTCGCCGACGCTTCCGCAGCTGCCGTTCCCGTCGCTGCCGCAGACGATTCGGTCGACCCCGTCTCCCGCCCTCCAACGCCCCCCATTGGGCCTCGAAGGACGCGGCCGCACTCCATCCACGTCGTCAGCTATCCCTCGGGATACGTGCCTCGTGAGCTCCGGACCGGAACCTCCCCTCACTCATCCAGAGCCCGTCTCGAATCTGGCGGCAGTCCCGCTCCCAGCAACCCGAGATCGTCGAGGCCTTCTGCTTCATCCCACCAATACGGAAGGACGTCTGAATTGCCAGTTCGCTTGGCTCTGACTCGATTTTTCCAATCATTAGCGAGCGACTCTGTGTCCTCGGTCGACGTCCCACAGCACAACGCGTTCCCCGTTGGTATACAGGCCATCCCGGCCACCGAATACCGTTCCGAGTCGACGTCTCGCAATAGCAGCAGTCGCGCCGCTCATCGACCTCGTAGCCACCAGTCGCATCACTCCCACGAGACCACTTCGTCGTCTCGCAGGAATCGTGAGCCAAAGCAGCAGGGCTCGTCCACCAGAGACCGTGACGCCGCCCACAAGCGCGAACATCGTGACCGCCGAGACAACCGCGAGCAGCCGCGCGAACGACCACGTCACAGGGCTTCTTCAAGGTCCTCCAGATCGAGGCCTAGGCATCGTGCCAGCAGCCACAGTCGCAGCCGCCACGCCAGCCGCCACTCCGGCCAGCAGTCTAATCGCAGCCGTCGATCTTCTCAACATCGCCGCTACCCTCCCAACAGTATGGCCACCGCCAGAGGCGCGGTGCCCATGAGCACCTATCATCTCGGCCACCACAACAGCTTCACATCTATCCGAAGTTCAAAATCCAGCGTAAATGCCGTCGTGACCGAAGTCACCAAGCCCGTCGCCACAGGTAGCGGAGTTGCCTGCTCCATCCTCCTCGCTGAGCCCAACGTCTTCCTGTCGGGCTTTGACCACAACGGCCATGAGCACCGGGAATCACGCGCAGGCACCGCCCTGCTCAGAGGCAAGCTGCAACTCACCATCAGCAAAAATGTCAAGATCAAGGCTGTCCAGCTCAAGCTGGTTGGCCGCGCGCGGACAGAGTGGCCTGAGGGCATCCCGCCGCTCAAGCAAGAATTGTTCGAGGAGGAAACCCTAAGAACCCAGGTTCTCACATTCTTCAACGCGCTCAATGAAGGATGGGAGACAGAGTATGGTAACCAGTGCACATACAAACTCAAGGGCGGCTCCGCAAACTCGAGCAGCACCATTCTCACCACCTCCCCCGGCGTTTCACCGGCTCCATCGATGCGAAATAACCTGACGGCCAAGGAACTGAAGAAGCTTTCTCTGCAAAATGTCCAGTCTCGCAGCTTCGGCAAGGGCGAGAGCGGAGTTGTGACACCCACTCAAGCTAAGGGCTTCAAGGTGTTTTACCCCGGCGTCTACGATTACTCCTTTGAACTTCCCATCGATCACCACCAGCTCGAGACCACCAAGCTGCAGTATGCTTCCGTCAAGTGGGAGCTTCACGCCACCGTCGACCGCGCCGGCGCCTTCAAGCCCAACCTCCATGGCGTCAAGGAAGTCCCCATCATCCGACTGCCGGACCAAATGTCGCTGGAGATGTCTGAGCCCATTTCCATCAGCCGCCAGTGGGAAGACCAGCTGCACTACGACATCATGGTCTCCGGCAAGAGCTTTCCTATCGGGTCGAAGATCCCGATTGCATTCAAGCTCACTCCACTGGCCAAGGTTCAAGTTCACAAGCTCAAGGTCTACATCACCGAATCCGTCGAGTACTGGACCAGCGACAAGCGAGTGACGAGAAAAGACCCCGGGCGAAAGATTCTACTCCTTGAAAAGACGGCCGGGAAGGAGCTCGACCCTGCATGGGCCGCGTCCGAGGTGGTCACTCTCCGCGGCGGTGAGCTCACGGAAGAGCAGCGTCGCGCCGCTCGAGAGACTGCCGCGAGGAGGCGAGCCCACGAAGCCGCACGGCGGAAGCAGGCCCCAGAACCACTGCCGGCGCCCGTGGATAATCTCCTCGGCGACCTGGATCTGGGCCTTGAGAACATGTGGGGGTCCACCGAGATCGAGGCCAGTGTGCAGATTCCGACATGCGAGATGATGGCCAAGAACAAGTCTCTCAGACTCCACCCCGACTGTAGCTGGAAGAATGTCAATGTCTTCCACTGGATCAAGGTAGACTCTCCACTTCACGATGTTCTTTCTTATGAAATGCTAATTCTTCCCCTCAGGTGGTTATGCGCATCAGCCGTCTCGACACCGATGATCCTTCAGGCACCAAGCGCCGCCATTTCGAGATTAGCATCGACTCTCCTCTCACCATTCTCAATTGCCGAGCTACCAGGGCAAACACGTCTCTGCCCGCTTATTCCGGCGAGATCAACCGGCCTTCTCCCTATCAAGCAGCTTGCGGCTGCCCCGATTCAGCAACGATTGCCATGGAGACTTCCCCGAGTTCCTCGACGGGCACTCTGCCAGATCCCGAAGCCGTGGTCGACGGCATGCCCGCACCGCCTCAAGCCGCCCATCTGCATTCTGGAGCGCCGTCTGGAAGCTCGGCAGCGGCAGGTCGACAAAGCCCAACAACATGGTGGCCCGAACGGTCCGGCCGGCCTATCCATCTGCTCCGAGCACCCAGCTTCAACCCTCCCGCCTTTGACGACGATACTGCACCCCCTCCAGCAAGCACCATTATCGTCGACGGAACTCCTGCCGATATCCCTCCGATCATGACACCGCCTCCGCAATACGACGCCGTTGTGGGCACGCCCAGCGTCGATGGTCTCGCCGACTACTTTACCCGGTTGGCCGAATATGGCCTTGGCGACGACCATGAAGGGTCTGGATCGGACGGCGACGAGTCGCCCGCGCGCATTCTGGACCGGAGCGGCCGCGTGAACGTGGCACACCCACGAACTCCTGGCGGCAGGAGGATGCCCAGCCGAAGCATGGAAATTTCCCGACCGCCCATCGATCTCAACATGACTTCTCTCCTTCAGCGCTCTGCTTACTCCCGCGAGGGCGCGCAAGTATAATGTTTAACCAGATTTTCTTCTATTTATTTGGATCTCTTACCATTATTCACTCGTTTTCGCTTTCAGACAAGTTCCCTTTGTCGAAGCATGCAACGCCAACGCATGGAGTTATAGACGGTTCTTGGGAGATCTCCCTCACTTTCATTTGTTTTGTATATAGGCTGTCTTTCATGAGGAGAATGGCCGTCTGTGCCTTGGATATGGCGTTTTGGGGGGCGGCATGAAAGACATCTAAAAGATGCATCAAACATACCCCGGGGTTGGGTTACGGCGGCTTGATGTTTATATGGACGGACACGCGATTATTAGAAGTTAGTATTGATAGTGTTTTTAGTAATGATGCGCCGCTGTGCGCTTGACCTTATCTTTCTTTCCGTGATGTCTTGTATCTGCAGGATTCTATCCTACTGTTCTTCAAGTGGCGGGCCTACCATGAGCGTAGATAGGGCAGTTTCTATCTTCGGCTTGCCATGATAAGCACTGGCAGCATTGTTAAAAGTCTTGCTCATTAGATAACATTCATGTATGAGATAGTATTTGATGGAATCGGGTTTTGGTGCTATATACAGATTTCGACGGCTGAGAGAGAAAAAATGAACATCTTCATTGATTTGACCTCTCAAGAGCCATGGTCCAAGGTTTGAATTGTACATGTCGGTTGCTGTCGGTTGAGAACACCCAATTTCATCATAAGTAGAAAGTATATCTGGCAACGCAGCTTCAAGACTGTAAATATGCGAGGATCGTGACCGTAATATGTCGAATTATGGAGATTATAGTACACTGTCGGCCAGTGTATCCGTCGTTCGAGTGCAACATATCATGCAGGCGTAAAGTTCATCAAATATGCACCTCTCTCTCACACACACTTACACACACACACATTTCTCTCTCTCCATCTCTCTAATGGTAATCTAGGCCGGCAAAAATTACAAATGGATAAGCAAAGAATACAAGGCTGAACAAGGAAAAAAGGAGATAGGCAAATCATGTGACAACTTTCGTCCAGTTCCTACACAGCCCAAACGCCGTCCGACAGAACTTGCCGTACTCGACCAGCCAGTCAAACTTCCTCCAGGATCCGAGCGCGTGGTGGACGAGCCGGGCGTCTGGATGCGTGATTGGTTTCGAGCCCATGTTGCCGTACGTTCCGCGGCCGGGACTAGAAATATCCACGAGGAAATCTTGTCAGCTCTTTCTTCCTGTATGGAAACATGTGATAAGGGAGGCGTAATGCATATCCTATGATCCTTACCTGAATCCTGTGATGGGCAGAATGAGCATGTCCTGGACAAGCTTTGCTCTGCCCCCGTCCTTCAAGCCCGTAAGAGAATTCCACCGAAAGTCCACCTCCTTCTCCAGCCACTGCATCGTCGCCAGCGTGACCGCCGCAGGACCAGTCCGCGTCAGGGGATCGGCCCTGCTGCTGCTGCTGCTGCTGTCAAGTCCTACGCTCGCCTTCTCCTCCTTCTCCTCCTTCTCCAGCCGCACCTCGGCGCGCAGGTTGTCCATGAACTGGCCCAGCGCGGGATGCCCGGGGACAGACGCCAGCGCCCACTGGGTGAGCTGGACGGGATACGTGTAGCCCATGCGCCAGTAGGCGTTTGCGGACGGATCGGTGTCTGCCTCGAGGCCCCAGATGAGGTTGACGGGTTGCGTGGTTGTGGTTGTGGTGGTGGCGTTGTGAAGGCCGTAGCTTTTGCCGGTGAGATCATCGGTCCATCGGGCGAGATCGGACGGGCCGATCCAGGTTGCCGGAGGTCGGAGGGGTTGTGTATCGATGTCGGCGTACTACGGCGCGTTAGAGAATGATCTGGTAGAGTGTGGAGAGTTACAGTATGGCTTTGAGTTTCTCCTTGAGCAAAGGAGGCAGAATACGTACGACGCCTCCCAAGTAACGACACGCCAGGACACGGAAGATGTCCGCCCTCTCAACGGGCGTAAACACGTTACGAAAGTCAATGACGAAGTCCTTCTCATACTCATCCATGAACATGGCTATTCCTTCATTGTCCCAGAAGAAGTACGCCATGGGCACGCTGTCGTTAGGAGGTGAGACGGCATACTGGAGCCATTGCTCGACCCAGGGGACAACTCCCGGCTTCCATGTGTCGACCCTGGAGGAAGCTCCCGTCTGGTGTATCAGCAGAGGGATGTTGGAGTGGGCGAGCTGCCGCCCGGGGGTGGACAGGGCGGCTCTGGAGGCGAGGAGGGCGGCCTCGAGGATGGTTGTTGGCGGAGGCTGGGTGGTGGGGATCCAGCTTGGGGGGATGTACCAGGCTGTTTTGGTGGATGATTTTACGTTGTTCCTGTCAGCGACGACTCTATTTCTCACCGAGAGATACATGTATCTTGTTGATGTTCCAGCGCCGTGGGTCGGAGATGTGAATGCCACCAGATCCGAACGCCACACACACAAAAGGTTTTGTAAAGAGACACAGATGAGACAGCTTACCTCCGCCGACTCCGTCAAACGAATGAATGTGTTTCCAGACCAGCGGATACCGCTCTTCTAACAGTTTGGCGTCAAACCCGGGAGATGATTTCCCGCGCCGGCCGGACAGCATCCAGATTGCTGCCGAAAAGGCCAGGCCGGCGAGGAGCATCAGCCGCAGCCGCCGGCGTAACATGCTATGCGGGAGCAACATGGGTGTAAGAAGGGGGGTGCTTTGATGGGATGAGAGTTCAAGATGGCGTCCGCTGGAGGTTCATGGCACGCGAGGCTTGAAAGGGTTTCGGCTGTGATGGGTGCGCTTTGGGGGCAAGACATGAGTTGCGAGGCAAGGAGAACGGGCTTGGATGGGTTGTCTTGCTGGAAGAACGCTGCACAAGGTGAAATAGTCTGTTTCTCATGCCATATGGAGATTCCAGATTTTTTGACGGCGGGACTAACACGAACGAAAGAGACACGAGGTGCTTTGACCAAGGCAAACCAGACCAGAGATACACAAAGACTCCACGGAAAGGACAAGGTCAAACCCCCAGCAGCACGCCGCAGATCCTTACAATGTACAAATACATACCAGCATAAACAGAAGATAACAAGTGTAGAACCGGGGGGGTAAAGAGATGCCAGGGCTTCGGCTGCGGTTCTCGGCCCTTTTCCGAATTTGCTGGCAGGGTCCCGTACATTCGCTGCCACGAATATACGGAGTACTAGTAATTTGCACGGAGAGGAAAAGGGCTCGATTTGATTCGAGACCCGGCTGCGGCTGTCGTCGTAATAGCTTGGGCGCCAGCTGGGTGGCGCAGCCGAAACTGGACGAAGACGGGGCGCGGAAAATGGGCTTGGAGGAGTGATGAAGATGGAGAAGATGTAAAGATGATGGTGGTGGACAGTGACAGGCGGGAAAAGAGAGGAAGAGCTGGAGATTGAGACAGTGTAAGTGGGACGAAAGCAGGAGAAGTGAAGAGATGGAAGACAGAGGTGAGCTTGAGAGAAGAGAAGATCGGTTCCGGGTACATCTGGAGACTCGTGTAAGCCGAATGCCTCTCCTGCGTTCAGTATCCACCGCTAATGTGCTCATAAAGTAGCGCTGCCGTATCTCCCCCCCGTCCTCAGCCGCAAGGCTCTACCTCCCCTCGACTTGCGGACGACTTTTTCTCTTCGTCTGCTAGCTCCAGATTCGAAAAAGCTTGGCAGTGCAGATCCGAAAAGCTTGGCCAGTTGCCCATGTACCTTGCGTCTCACCGCAAAAGTACCGGGTACACGTCTCGCTGGCTTGCATCTTCTCTCTCCCACACACTCACACCCCCCAAGTTGATGTGTCTCGATCTCCGTCGGAATTAGCGATACAAGCATATGAGACGCGCAAGCAGGCTGGATTCGTATACATAGTGGGATTGCTGTGAGGTGCCGAGGAGCCGGTAATGCATGAGACGGGACGACTGAGACGGGAGCTGGTGGAATCTTGGAGTTGTTAGTATACCGTCTGGGGTGGGAGAGGATGGAAGCAAACATCATCTACACTCTACGATCTATGATAGAAGCTAATAGTTTCACGTCTATTCCGATACTTTTCCAGGCTCTATTAATGTAACATACAAAACACTATGAAACAATCAACTACATGTACATGATGTGATAATCCAGTCTGCGGGTGACCTTGTAGGCCCTGAATCGCGATATGTGTGCAATGCTATTCGTTGTTGTTTTCGATATCCTCAGCTTGATCCATGCACTCCTGTTATACAACTGATCGATCTCTCATGCAGCTCCCACACACCCTCCGTAGCATCAACCGTCTCTTGACAAACAGCGCCAGCATGACACCCACGCAGAAAAAGACAATCTGGTACAACCTCCGTCCCATCGAAACGACGAACCTCGCGTCGTACGAGTGCCACGACGAACTCCCCAGGTGCTCGAATATGGGCGTCGTCGCCCGCCCGTTGAGGCTGTGCAGCGGCCCCGGCAGGATCTTGAGCTCGCCCCGGCCAGGCTGCGGCTGCGCGGCGTGCACCACCGAGGCGTAGTGGCAGCCCGTGCTGAACATGACCGTCGCGTACGGCAGCCCCAGCCAGCGCCTGTTGTAAGCCTCCAGGTGGGCCACGAGGGCGCCGACGAAGCCGTTGCGCCTGCTGGCCATCATGAAGCCGATGGAGAAGCCCGCGGGATGGGCCTCGGGGGCGACGAAGCTGAAGCGGCGGAGGGGCCCCAGGGCGCGCCGGCACTGGAGGTCCATGTCCAGCACGACGCCGCCGTATTCGTAGAGGAGCATGTAGCGGAGGGCATCGATCCGTTGGACGGGATACGCGTAGCTGTCCCACATGGCCTTGAGGTCGGGGAACTTGTCTTCGACGAACCGCGAGGCCGTTTCGTCTGTCCAGACGTGCGTCTCCCAGCCCGGATGGATGTCGATGCAGCTCTGCACCGTCTCCTTCCACTCCGTCCGCCAATGCGTGCCGTCGTGTCTGCCGAGGGCGATGTGGTGCAGCACGGGGGGCACCAGATCCTCGTAGGGGGCACCGGCCGAGAGCTGGCCTATGCTGTAGTTGGCAAAGGTGACGTCGAAGGCATCCCGTTCTAGGGAGAGGATGAAGCTTTCGCGGTCGGCGGCCCAGGTGACGGGGAGGGCGGCCAGCGTCCAGGAGGTGTAGAGAAGATGGCGGAAGCAGAAGAGTGCGGCGAGGAAGCTCAGGATGGCTAGCGAGAGGAACGTTCGTGCTCTTCGTTCGAGTCGTATGTTGAGGTAGCCTGCATCGTGAGCTTTGATCATAATGTCAATGCTTGAGGACTAGCGTTGAGGTAGGATGTCGGAGGAGTTGAAGGTGAGGCCGAGGATGGAGTGTCAGGTTGGCGGACAACAGAAAAGGAGAGTGAAGGTGTGGTTTGATTTTCAACAATGCGTCCAAGGACAATATATCAAAAGAAAGAATGAGAATGAAAAGGCATTATTTGCACATTAAACTCAGTTGAACAATGCTTTGCGGGCATGTCTAACAGGCGTAATAGATATAACCAAGGAAAGAGTCGTGTTTTGTTTTCACGATGCCTCCAGACCGACTAGTCGGGGAGCCTATTTCACAACGAACAGTATCACTCGATTTACTTTCGAACCATCACTCGGGCCATCTCGTACCTCCGGCCTACACCAACATAGCCACCATGTTCCACCCATGGGGTATCTCAATAGCATCTCATTGGACACAATGGGCGCCTGCAAATAAAAAATACTGACAAAGAGAGAAGTAGAAGAAAAGGAGCTTCGCCTCCACAGCCCAGGGAGATCATTCGAAGGAGCTGGCGTGGATCGCTAACCGTACCCGGAATTACGACCATGGCTGTAGAGAACGCCCCCTTGGACAACTCGCACCTTGTTCCCTGCTCCTGGCTGGTGTCCTCCTCGGACATCTCTCCTAGCTGCATGTGCAGACATGTCGCGTGATGGTCCAGATCAAGAGGGCTGAATCTAGGACATTGGAACATGGTGCCGGTCTCTCAGTACGGGCTGCTTCAACAGTGCTTAAGGTCCATGAGATATTTTGATCAATGTACTTGCAAGCCTTCTCTTCGTCAGTAGGCATACAGAACCGCATCTATAATCTGAGGATCGATTTGCGAGCACAGCAAGCACGGCTACGAACGAGAGCTCCCACTCGACAATCCTGCAATGATAAGGACAGTCCGAAGTGAAGCCATGGGCGTTCCTGTGGCAAGGATATCCTCAATACGCTCGCTGGACGTGCTCGATACGCTCACTCCTGGGATCGGCCCGTCAGGGTGACATGATGGAAGCCCACGCTAATAGGCCGTCGCTTAACCCGTCCCATCGGCAGCTGTTTGCTTCCCTTGCCCAGATGAGCTCTCCATAGTGGCACGGAGCAGCTCGCTCGACTATACAGCGAGCTCTTTATAACAAGGATTGCTAAATAAGCCTCAGACCAAGGCCCCTGGTATTCAGAAAAGGCACAGCCTCGGCCGTCGGAGCTCGTCCGTGAGTATTCGTCCGTCGAATGTGCGGCGATGCCGCCAACAGTCAATCGTTTAAACCGATGGCATGAGGTATCAACAGGGGTCATATCCATCATCTCTCATGTTTTTCCTCATACCATTCGTTGCCGGAAGGAGACGTACTGGTTCGGCAGTTGGGCTTGGCGAAGGTGTGGCTTTCTTGGCCTGGAGATGCTGGGCTTGGGTTGGGGTTATATCTGGCATATACTTACATACTGCTACGGTTCGTGCATCATAGGTAGTCACTTGAGCTTAGTGTACGTACACGAATTTGTAGATCATGGACTATTTGATAATCAAAAGCCCAAGGTACTTTTCTCTTCAGTCATGTGAAAGCCAATGTCTTGGGTAAAGGGAGGGCTGTGCGTTGTGCCGTTACATCTAACACGCCTATTTTCCTGCGACCTGCGACACGAGTAAGGTAGTTCGAAAGTGGCGTCTCAGGGATCTCAAGGCAGCTGTCAATGCTTCAATCAGGAGTTTCGTACCCCGTATTACTTATTGAATGACTCTATTGGTACGAGTTCAAAGGGCCAAGTACCCGGTGCCTATTCCTCAACCTGTAAGCTCATCAGCTAATTGCTTGACAGGGGTCACAGCGGGTCTTGCATGTCAAACACATGCAAACTGGCATAGTTGTAGTAGCTCAAGAGATGCCTTGCTTTTTATAACCAGACTGCGGACAAACTCCTCTTTGTCACTTTTGTTTGTCTTTGCAGTCCCGAGATACTCAAAGTACTTGAATCGAAAGCTGAATGTGCTTATGGCACGCTCCCCCCCGAGATGGAGCCGTCGAATGAGCATGCGGTGAAAATCCAAACCCTTGCCGTTTGCCAATCATCAGCCTCACGATTGGGCCAAAAGCAGCTTGCCAAGCCAACAAGCAAGCAAAAGGTCCCCAGTTTGCCAGCCCTCTTTTTGTGGCGTCGTTGCAGAAAACGAATGACCTCAGCGAGGCTGTGCTGCGGTCTCCGGGGGTTCTCCAATGCCACGTCGGTGTTGCGTCTGTGTGTGTAAGTGTGTGTCTTGGCTGCTTGGGCACCAGTTTTCTGTTACTCATCAAGCTGACGCGGTTGCTCGCTGATCAAACACTGGGCCTTTGTGGTGGTTCCTGAAAGCTGGGCTTTGACGTCTGTCAACTCTCGATAGTCCCGCCCTAACGCGCGGTTCAAGGCTGCCGTGTCTCTCTCTCTCTCTCCCTCGTGCTCAACTACACTTTGTCCTCTTGTCTCTATCTGTTCCCTTGGGACTACTAGCGAGGGGGGCTAGCAAATGGCACGCAAGCTCCGCGATTTCAGAGCCTTCAGGGCCTGCTATTGGCCCGTGGCCACGCGCAGCCGACGCCGCGCCTTGTTCCGGGCGGCCCTCGCCGTCCTCGTCTTCCCGATCCTCCTGCAGTGGTTCCTGGCCTACATCGTCGGCAGCGATGCACGTCTTCTGCCGCCGGAGCTGCTCCGCGCAAAGAACCTGCTTGTCGTGACGGCGCATCCCGACGATGAGTGCCTGTTCTTTTCGCCCACCATCCTGGGCATTCTTGATCGGAACCGTGCTGTCAATGGTGGTTTGTTAGTTATGTCGACTGGTTAGTTGCTTTCTTTAATGACTCCCCCATTTCTCTTCGCTTTTCCTTGTTCATGTTCTCTTGGCTTGAGGTCATCCCGCATCGAGTGTGAGATACTGTGCTGAGACATACGTGTCGCCGTCGACGTTTGCCGGCTACAGGAAACAACTATGGCAAAGGCGAGACGCGCAAGCAAGAGCTCAAGGGGTCGTGTCAGGCCCTGGGCATCAACCCATCGAGGTGTGAGGCGTTTAACCATCCAAGGCTGCAGGACAATCCCAAGGTGTGGTGGGATACGGCCTTGATTCACTCCATCGTGAGGGAGTATGTCAAGAGATGGGATGTTGATGCTGTAGGTCCCCTTCCCGGCTGATGTCTAGGCCTTTGCTATAGAAGCTGATGCATCTGACAAACTGAGTAGATCATCACATTCGATGAAGGTGGCGTTTCTGGACATATCAACCACCGAGCAGTCAGTGCAGCCGTGAGGTAAGCCACACCACTGTCTTGTGTCGTGCTGTACATCTCATCGATGCAACACAATGCCCTTCTCCTCCTTCCTACCGACTACTCACGGTCCATCTAGCGAATACGTGACGAGCACCAAAGACGCACCTCCGGCCTACAAGCTCGTCACCACGGGCACCTTTAGGAAGTACACGTTCCTCTTCGACCTGCCCTACACGGCCCTCTCCTTCTTCTGGCGCATCGTCTCCGCGCTCTTTTATCCGTCCGTCAAGGCGGATGCGGAAGTCACCTCAAAGGCTCTGCTGGCCAACTCATTGCATCGCTATGCCTTGACACGGGCTGCCTTTGCGAGCCATGGCAGCCAGTACACCTGGGACCGCCACTTGTACATGCTTCTGAGCCGATATGTGTGGTTTAACGATTTGAGGAGGATACCAGCGCCGTCGTCGTAATAGTAGTAACAATAGTAATGGTGATTTGTTCACGGTCAGGCCACAAACTCAGTCCTCGATCAATCTCGTCATTCCAAAGACGGC
The DNA here is from genome assembly GCF_003025115.1 of Trichoderma citrinoviride. Lineage (NCBI taxonomy): Eukaryota > Fungi > Ascomycota > Sordariomycetes > Hypocreales > Hypocreaceae > Trichoderma > Trichoderma citrinoviride. Next base: position 398,329 of record NW_020194717.1, on the reverse strand, counting down.
ACCTCCCAAGACTTACATCAAAATCGTCCGGTCTGCCGTCCCCGTAGATTCATAGTAGCCTTGTCTTTCCTCCAGCATCCATCACAGCCTTTCCTCTGTGGCGCAATTGGCTAGCGCGTCTGACTGTTAATCAGGAGGTTGGAAGTTCGAGCCTTCCCGGAGGAGACACAAGCATGCAGTCTCTTTTTTTTGGTCCATTCGAACTTTTTTGCTTTAATTACTCTTTCCACTGCCTCCTTTTTGGGCTTGGAATGAAGTGATTGAGTGACATGGTGGGAACAACTTCTAGAACTCCAAAGATGCGCGGATTGGAAAGGCGTGGTGTTGTCATTCTTTAGCTTGGCAGTAGTCTGAGGGATGATTCGCTTGGCGTTGGATCTGAGCTTATGAGACATGTAACCAATAATGCAGCCGTGATCCTTCAGATCAGGTACAACAGAGCCTAGTAAATCCGAAACCAGCTTATATTTCTTCTCCGAACTTGTTCATCAGGGCGAGGCACGCTACTGGACGCATCATTGCTTCGGCTCTCGGCAAAGCTCCTAGAGAATCTGAGATCTAAGCCACTCTTCTTTTAAAGGGTGGTGGGTTTTGGTCTAAGCCCAACGATCCTGGTCTGCTCCTGTCGCATGTTGCTCCACTACCTTACCTGGCTGTGTTGAACCTGCTGTTCTTGAGGTTGTCCTTTCGGAGAGTTCAAGGATGGCATGAGAGTCGAGAGCCACATTCTCCCATAGATCGTACCTAGGTCACACGAAAGTAGGTACCTTGTCAGAGGCAGGCTGCCTGCAATTGAGGAAGTCCCATGAGCAAATTTCCATGAATTGTAATACTTCAAGACACATAGCCATAAGCTGCCTTCTACTTCACGGTAAGATTACAATAAGCTTCGAAGATTAGTACCCAAGAGATGTAAGCGGTTGTTGCTCTCGGGGTTCGGCTCTTTACAACAACAACAACAACAACAACAACAACAACAACAACAACAACAACAACAACAACAACAACAACAACAAGGTAGGTAATTGGACTTATCATCGGGCCAGAATGGAAACTGAAAAACGCCTTGGGCAGATTCTCTTATTCAAAGTGGCCGCTAGTATTCTTTAGCCAGAGACAGTGCCGAGCTATGTAAGGGGGTGTCGAGCTATCAAGCCCAAGAAAGAAGGGACAAGACTCCTGCAGTTTCACGATAGCAGCATGTGATAATCCCCTATAAATGTCAGACCGTGTAATTGATGGGTACTTTTGTAATACGAGCATAGCTAGATAGCAACATGGTAGAATAGGACGAGTCCTAGGCCTTGAGCATGATAAATAGTTGGTGACCTAACTACGGTCCTGAGCGCCCTAAGATGCGGTACACTTACTTCAGCACCCTAGAGAAGTTTGATTACAGCTCGACAGTCGAGGCCTGAGTAGTGACTCAAGTATAAGCGATATCCCGAATACACTACGAGGCTCTGTGTTATTCTAGTGTAAAATAGTAAACAAACTTGAATGGTGGATAACTACTGCATGTGTCCTTTTGTAAGTTGCTTTGTAGGAGAGCTAGAATAATGCCAGATTTCAACAACAACAACAACAACGCTTTCCAGTCTATAGTTTTCTGGACCTATCCAACTAGATGGGGGTACTTCATCACCGTCGACATAAAGGACGTCTCACTCAAGGCAAAATTTATTCCATTTAAGTTGCTTCGTCTCTCCAGTACATTGTACTCAAGCCTGCGATGAGCATGTGAAGTAAGAAAGTATACGTAAAGAACATGCATGCGGACACATAAGAGCCTGCGCTGACCCTTGATGAATCTAGGAACGCCAGACTACCCCTAAGCGAACAGTCAAAGCAAGCCAGACAATGCGTTTAAAATCATTGTTTAATCATCAATGGCAAGGCTCCCCTTGCAGTTGAAAACTAGATGTCTTAGTACGTGTCATTCACGAATTGCCCAGTATCTATAGATAGAGTGGGCAGCGTATGGCATATCGTCGCAACTGTCTACCCGGTGATTGATGGCCATCAAGAGACTCGTCAAAATACCCGCAGCAAGCTCCCATTGTGAGAGGCAGAGAAAGAAAGACTTCCCTCAAGAATTGACGCTGGAAGAATGTGTTCTCATAAGCGTCGTGAAAGAAGCATATCTACATAGGTAGTATTTCCTCACGGGCCAGTCCTATATAACAACATGGCGTTTGGGACCCAAACGCTTTGACACTCATCATACATTGCACGAGCCCCGCTCGTATAATAAGCATGAAAATCACAGGAAAGCACAAGCCGGAGAATGTGAGCAGCCATTAGAGCACGTTCGTCTCTACTGAGCCAACTTCGCAATCTGATAAAGAAAGGAGGGAAACAGAACAATGGAGGATCTTCTCTTACAAGCGGCTGGAGGTGCCGTTGACTGCACCGCCACAGATGCAGGATCCCAGCCACGTAGCGGGGTCCATGTGGCTTGTTATCGCCCGATAAGACTTCTTCAATGGGATTTTTTTCTTAGAGGGGCCGAAAAATTGTTGCCGCCAAAGATTCGCAGTTTCAACACGATTGATCGCAAGTGAGTGGATGCGCGCAGGCATTGGCCGATGATATCCCCCATCTGACTGTGTCTAGAGATTTCATAGGTGGTCAAGCGAAGGATTCCACATCACAACCAACCATGGCGAAGCGCACAGCAGACGATCGCGAGGATGCGCCGCTCAAGGGCGGCGAGCGTCCCGAGCAGATGGACGTTGACATGGACAAGGACATGGGCGAGTTCGAGGATGAGTTCGAGGACGAGTTCGAGAGCGAAGACGAGATCATCGAGGCTGGCGTGGATGGACGGCCAGACGCCGAGCGAGAGGCCGAGGAGAAAGAACGTGAGTGTCCATCAGGTTCGCAGGGCAATTCAACGAGAGACTGACCGAGAACTCCTTCAACAGAGGCCATGGAGGTCGACCAAGGAACCTTCATCGTCGGACGAAGCAAGCTAGAACCCGGCCAGACGCTGGCGCCCGACCTGACGACGTATGAAATGCTGCACGGCCTCAACACGCCCTGGCCGTGCCTGTCCTTTGACATCGTCAAGGACTCCCTCGGCGACAACCGCAAGGCCTACCCGCACACCATGTACACCATCACCGGCACGCAGGCCGAGTCGGCCAAGGCGCACGAGAACGAGCTGCTGGTGCTCAAGTTCAGCGGCCTGAGCAAGATGGACCGCGGCGGCGACGACTCCGAGTCGGACGACGACGACGACGAGGACACGGACCCGATCCTCGAGAGCAAGTCGATCCCGCTCAACTCGTGCACGAACCGCATCCGCTCGCACCAGATCCCCAGCCAGGACCCGTCGCGGCCCCCGACGACGCTGACGGCCACCATGACCGAGTCGGCCAGCGTCTTCATCCACGACGTCACCCCCCACCTCGCCTCCTTCGACGTCCCAGGAACCGTCATCACCGCGCAGCAGAACAAGCCCATCTCCACCATCCGGGCGCACAAGGCCGAGGGCTACGCCGTCGACTGGTCGCCCCTCGTCCCCGGCGGCAAGCTGCTGACGGGCGACAACGACGGCCTCATCTACCTGACGTCGCGCACCGACGGTGGCGGCTGGGTCACCGACAGCCGGCCCTTCCAGGGCCACGCCAGCAGCGTCGAGGAGATCCAGTGGTCGCCCTCGGAGCAGTCCGTCTTCGCCTCCGCCTCCAGCGACGGCACCATCCGCATCTGGGACGTCCGCTCAAAGTCCCGCAAGCCCGCCATCACCGTCCAGGTCTCCGACTACGACGTAAACGTCATGTCCTGGTCCCGCCACCAGACCAACCTGCTCGCCTCCGGCGCCGACGACGGCACCTGGGCCGTCTGGGACCTGCGCCAGTGGAAGGCCAACGCCAACAAGCCCCAGCCGCTCGCCAGCTTCAACTACCACAAGGAGCAGATCTGCAGCATCGAGTGGCATCCGACAGATGACTCCATCGTCGCCCTGGCTGCCGGTGACAACACCGTCACCCTGTGGGATCTGGCCGTCGAGCTGGATGATGAGGAGAGCAAGGACACGGCCGGCGTCAAGGACGTGCCGCCGCAGCTGCTGTTCGTGCACTACCTCAAGGACGTCAGGGAGGTGCACTGGCACCCCCAGATTCCGGGCAGCTTGATTGCTACGGGCGAGGAGTTTAGTGTGTTCAGGACCATCAGTGTCTAAGCAAAAATGGAGGGGGAGGGGGGTGTGGAAAAGGAGAAGGGGGAGTAACAAGAAGAATTTCTGGGCCTTGATTCTTGTATATACCCGTTATGACCATGGGCATGCTTCGCTGATATAGAGAGTTGGGAGTGTGCAATAGATGGATGACTTACGACATGCTACGTGGCCCTTATGAATGATGCTTATGCGGTTGAAGAGAGCTCACGCAGTACAGAGGCGAAAGAGGGAAATAGAGCAGTTCATATTCTCATTACTCTAAGATGTTATTTGAGATCCTTCTCTGTCTGCACCGGCGGTGAATCTGACCCGTTCCCCTCATGATCGCCCACGGGCACTCCCACCGTCGGAATAATGCCATCGTCCCCTGCACTTCGAACGGGCGGACCAGTAAAGTTCTTGCGCGCATACGCAAAGTACCAGATAAAAGCAATGGCGCCGAATCCAGCGAATACTACCGAGGCGTAGTTCATCGTCGTGGCATCGACCGGCAGCGAGACAGGCATGCAGAAAATGACGACAGAGAAGACGATCCAGACGATGCAGATGCAATTAATGATGGGGCCCAAGACTTTGCCGAGAGGGTAGGGCGAGTGTTCCACAGCTCGGCGACGCTGGACCAGGTTGACGAGGACGGGAACACCGTAGGATGTGGATAGACAGATGGTGGCGACGCCAGTGAAGGAGTTGAAGGCGGCAGATGAGCCGAAATAAATGCAGCCGAGGATGCAGTCGACTACCGTGGACAGGACAAGAGCCCAGATGGGCATGTCTAATGACTTGTTCACCTTGCGCCACAACTTATAGCCTGGAATAGCACCGTCTCGCGCAAAGGCGTAGGTGCATCTCGAGGCAGCTGTAAGAGCGCCGATACCTGCAAACATCAGAATGCCAAGGATGAGGAACAGCAGGCCAAAACCACCTGCTGAGGATCCAGTGACAATCTTGAAGAGCAAGCCGATTGGCTGAGAGTTTGCCACGGTGAGCAGAGTCTGTACGTCGGGGAGGACGAAAAGAAGCGGGATGAGGTAGATGACGCCAGTAATACCGGCGGCAACGACGGACAGGACAATGGCCTTGGGGACCTCGCGTTCGGGGTTCTGCACTTCTTCGCACATGGCGGCAACCATGCCATAGCCGGTGAGAGTATAGGCGGCTGCGGGTTCGAAAGGCCCAGCGGTCAGTACATCGACCGTCCAGAAGTAAGCAGCGAACAGCAATGAGAACGTACCTTGGAGGAGCCCAACAAAAAACGACCATCCTGTTGGCCATCCACTGCCTGAGGCGTCATAATGGGCAAACACAAACTCGCCGGAGCGTCGGTGATCGGCCATTGTGAGCAGAGTGATCATGATGATGATGACACTTGCAGCAGTCCAGTAGATGCAGATCTTGTTGATGAGGTCCAAGTATCGCGAGCCAAAGGCATTGACCAGAGCGCATACCAGCATGACGGCCCAGAAGCACAAGACGGTCTGCCACGTATTCGCCACAAAGTCTTCGTTAAAGATAGTGATGGCGCTCAGGATCAGCTGCGCGCCAGAAAAGTTGATGCTCAGCGTAACCGTCCAGTTGCCGACGAGTGTAAGCCATCCGTCCACGAAGCTGACCAGCGGCGCCCACTCGCGAGAGCTCAGCATGGCCGACCAGTAGTAGACACCACCTGCAGTTGGGAAGACGGCGCAGATTTCGGCGAGTGAGGCAGCGATGCACACAGAGATGAGCGAGACCAGGACCCATCCCCAGAGAACGGTGACGGACTGGCCGTTGGTCAGTGTGATGTATAGGGTGGTGCTGAGGCCGAACGGGACGGCCATGATGGCAAAGGAGAGACCCAGGATAGACATCATGGAGAGGTGACGAGGCAGCTCGGCCTTGTAGCCGAGAGAGGCGAGGGCCTGGTCGGCCGTTTGGGCGCCGCTGCCCATGGAGGAGCGGCGATGACGAGAATCCATGGCCGTCTGAAGCTCTCGCCGGTCTATAGTTTGATGCTCGCGATGCAATCCGTTGTTGTCGGTGAGGAACCGCTTCTGGGTCGAGCGAGGGAGCTTATGCTTAATCGCCAATACCTTGTCGAAGTCGTGCCGGACGACAGCTAGAGACAGATGAAGAAAGACCGGAAACCAGAGCGCCGCTGGAAATGACAGAAACAGACAAGAAATTGAGAATTGGGAAGGAAGAGAGAAGCAGCTGGAGATGGACAAGGTGCAGATAAAAGACCCCTACCCGTTGTCGGATGCTATCTGCGCCCATGCCCTAATGGTTCGTCTGATGACGATGACCGAGGCTCTCCCTGCTTCATGGCCTCATGCGGCCTCCGCAGCTGCATCGCTGTCGCGTGCTGGCTAGCTGCTTAGTTTGGGCCCTAGTCGCGGCTTCATGCTCGAACAAGGAACGGCGGCGCCGATTCTGCAGCAGGCATTCGCTGGCTTGATGATAAGCTTGAATGCCCTGCTGCTCCGTGGCGTCCACAAGCACGTCAGCGATGTCGGGTCTCAGATCCTGCACATGGTAGCGTGTCTCATCTTTGAGATCTGAGAGAAATCCTATGAGAGATTCGTCCCTGCTTTGGACGTAGTCATACATTTTCGCAGCATCGCCGTCACCAGCACGGGCTGAAGCCAGGCGATGGCCCGATGGCACGAGCGGGCATGATAAGAATGCAGAAATCGGACCGCGCGAGTCAAGTTCCGTCAATCGACCAGGGATCAGCCCAGCCGTGCAGCATTCCAGCCAATCCTCGGCGCTCGCCACCAGTGAATCTGCGGGGAGGTCGCGGGCAAGTGCTGCAGCATGGAGATAAGCTGGGGAGCAGAGAATTGGAGACCAGATGCTGGCATACCGAAACGCCGTTGAAGCAGATTCGCAGGCCGTACACGTCCCACATGGCGCGCGATAACGGTGTCCTTCCCCAGATCTGGAGCTGCACTAGAGGGTTGCTGTTATGTAAAATGTGCGGAGTTGATGCTGCAGACGGGATGACATGCTTGTTGGATCGCTGGAACGACACGATGCTCAGTCGAAGTGGTGATGATTTAGAGATTGTTCACAGGTTCAATATGAATTGGGAGTCGTGGTAGTAGCTGACTAAACAATAGATTATGAGCCTCCAGGTAAGGTAGGCACGCTCAACAGCTGCAGCTGCCCTTTTCCGTCTCCAGCAGCTACAAGCCTTACATCATCCGATTACTCCATCATGTATCCCTTTCTCCTCTCCTCTCCTCTCCTCTCCTCTCCTCTCTCCTCTCCTCTACTCTACTCTAGAGACCTCACTTCTGTCTATCCCTCACCAAAACAGTCTCTTCTCCATCTCATCAGCTTCCCTTCTGGTCGCAATTGATTCACGACTTCTCACCGTTGACTGCCTGTCCATTGACCTTCTTGTCCGACGTCGGTGCCACAAGCTCTCGCCCGTGCTTCAGCGACTCGCCCATGCTCGCCAGCGCCACAGTGTCGGCTGCCATGATGGTGAATGACATGCGCTCTGTAGCCTTCTTGAAGCTCTCGGGAGTGCCAAACGGAGGAGTGGAGAAAGCAAAGCCGCCATAGGGCATGTCATGCTTGTCTATGATGTCGAAGAACTTCTGCCTGTAGGCAAGCCATTCTGGCTCGTCGCCTCCCTGGCCCATGTTGCTGGGCAAGCCCATCTCTACACGGCAGTCGAGTGATCCAAGCCACACGATATCAATGTCAGGCACTTCGGTGAGGATGGCGTCCAGGTTGTCGATTCCTGGAAGACGAATCAGGTCAGCTTCGGGCACATCTCGAGCTTCGCGGAGTGAAAACTTACCAGCTCTCGATTCGATCTGAATCATTATCGCGGCCTGGTGGTTCATTGCCTCGTAAATATCCCTGCCCGGCTCGAACGTCGTATCTGTGACACCTCGCATGAGCCGGAAAGGAGGTGCCGAGCGGGTGCCCTTCGCCTTGGACCCGAATTTGGCCGCTGATACCACGTGCTTGGCTTCCTCGACAGTTTCGACCTTATAATCTCAAAAGTCAGCCATACTATACCAACCATGGGCTTTGCGAGGCGAATCTCATCGGCGGCAACCTACTTGAGGGACGATGATACTGGCACCGGCATCCAGCGCCCATCCAATCGACGCATGGTCGTGCCCCGGCACTCTGACGAAGGGAATCGTCCTTCCCTGACTCATGAAGATGGCCTCGTGAACGATGGTCGTCATCGTCTCCACGTTCATGCTGCTGTGCTCCCAATCGACCCAAACGACATCAAAGCCGAGGGGTGCCAACCAGCGCGTGATCTTGGTGGATCCAATACCGCCATAGTATCCCAGCAACGGAGGAATCTTCTTCTTGTGAGCATCTCTGATAGCCTGGCGGGTGAGATGAGGCTGAAAAAGAGAGGGCGCAGCATAGGCGGCCATGCCTTGGGAGGAAGCCATGGTGAACTATGTCAGAATGTGCACGCGTTGAATCGACTGAAGCTGTTCGGCAGGTTGCTGTTGTGAGCTTCCGGAGCTGGGGATGGTGAAGATGCGAGGGCTATTGGGACTCGAATGACAACTTCACAGTCGAGAGCCCGTCGTCCCTTTTATGGCTTCGATACTTTCACCTCTCATCCATCCTCACTACTATCTACTGAGCTTCATACTTTTACCAAGGCTGACCGCCTGTAAGCATAACTATCTACCTAGCTTGGAAGAGGATCAGCTAACTTTGCCTTACTCAGATAGGCTACCGCCGTGTGGTAACAACCCCCCCTTACCTTATATTAAGATCGATGGCTTTTAACACAGTGACTTTGTCAGGAAAGCGGACGACCAGATTGATAGTTCACGCCGCAAGATGTGCATTTATTGCCGCCGAATATTCGTTCACTCACACGGGATTCCTGCACTGTACTCACAGCTTACTTTGTCCACGGATACTGTCTATCTATTGCCCCACGACAGACCCAAGCCCTGCACCAGGCCCCTTAGCCATCCAGAGACTACATATTTGTCAACTCAACTGAGAGCGAATAGATTTGTGAGCTCACCGGAGAGTGAATAGGCTAACTAGCGACCAGTGTGAGGAGGGCGAATGCACTACGGATGTGCATCACACCATACATTTACACCATGGCTCGGATACGCCACAGCCATCTCCTCCGTGGCTTTCGTCGACGCCTCCACTCGAGGTGGGCTGTGAGAAGCAGCTCCGTCTTCGTGCAATACGTACAATCTGCTTGTGCTTGTTAGCCCTTGCGTGCCTGGCTAGCTGTACGCAATCGCATCGCATGCTATTTGCGCTGCAGTTTCTTCTAAGTCGCACCATTCCGCTCCGTTCGTGCTCAGCTGCAGCAGGATTCCCTCATCAGTGATGTTAGTAGTCTGGCGTCATGTCAATCACATCCTGGGTCGACCTTTCGTCTTCGACTGTCCAACAGAAACTGCCTACAATGTGCAATTATGTGCGATCCAGGGCGTCGGGAATAAATTGAGACTGCTGTTCGGCCACTGATTCCGAGAATCTGGACATCCGTGGAGAATCCTTACAAGATGCCAGGTCACTATAGCGTGTCTCACGTTGGATCACAAGCAAAGGGGCTTGTGACTAGCGCAGCCGCAGGATGTTGTCGGTCTTACTGGTACCAGACTATCCAGCTCGTTTCTTTTTGCGATAGGGCTGAGGCGGGGCGACAGGATGCCAGATACTGCCTGACTACTCAAATATTCCGGGTCTTGGCAGGACTACCTAGTGTTGTCGTTATAACCAAGATGTCACTTCGAGTCCTTTGGCAATGAGGGAAACAGAGCCCTCTTAAGCAAAGATATCGGAGACCTGGCCTTGACATTTTCTGGATGGTTTATGAATACATCCCATGTTTCGTCAATCCGAACTACCGGGATGCTCAACGATACAGAGTGTTCTTTTCCTTACCGCCGTCAGTTATCGCTATGCATGAATCCTTTACGTGGGGGATACTTGGGTGCAGCTCGGAGCACCGCCTAAAAGGGCCTTTGTCATACACTAACTGTCTGCTGTCAGAGCTAAGGGCCTCGCAAACACGACCGCGGACTTCAACCAAGGTTCGACCTCTAAACACCGGGGCTTGTCCCAGCATGGGTTGCACATGGGATCGGGGTTCGTGTCGTGGATCTCCTTTGGTTAGGCTCCACGGACCGGCTCTTTCGGCTCCACTCCTCCGGGGCGAATCCAACGATAGCCGGGGCCATTTATATCAGTACTGAAGGCTGAGAGCATCTTGCATAGAGTAAGAATTGCAAATAGTACCATGAGGGAACGAAAATTCCAGATTTCGTGGTTCAGCTCCATGGACACTCGGTTCTCAAGTAATTTTCGGTATTATTTAGTGCTCTTTAGGACCCGCGATACCCCTGAGGGCCGTGTCTTGCTCAACCACTTACACTGTCAGCACCGTCTAAACTCTATCGTTCTGGACTTAGCTCTTATTTTTCCTTTACGGGGTGCGGTTTGGACGGCAAGGGTGCTGAAGCTTACCTTATCTAGTATTTCGTACGAGCTGAGGTGAATTTATGGCCACCAAGTATCAGTATACTTGGTTGGATTGACTGCTGACAGAGTTTCTTCAATGCGTACATAATAATGGGTAGCTAGTTATATTAATAAAGTTGCCGGGAGCTCAATGCGGGGTGTGCCGAGGCTGATGTATATGGGTGCAATGCTCCAGCGAGGCACGTATCTCATGTCTCAGCGATAGGCCATAGAGTCTGGTGCCAAGCTATGTAATGTGAAATTATTATGTCTTATCGTGGAAAACATAGGACATATATATTGTCCTATGTTATTCGGGAGCAGTACATGCCTTCCTTACGTGTTCCTCTGGGCCAAGAAAGGCATTGCACGGAACTCCCGTGTCGTTCAAACGCTTACACACTTTATAAAGCTATCGCTTGCATGAGCGCTAATTGTAATCCGAGAACAAAGTGACAGGTCGGCATGTTTCCCGTTCGGCCTTACTGTTATTGAGAAGTATAACATACAGAGCCTGCCGAATGCCCGATTGAAGATTACATGCAGCCATGCTCTCCCTTTAGCCCCGGTAGAGATGAAATTCTATCGCTCAAGATCAGTAATCAACTCCTCTCCACGATTAGGCAAGTCGGCAGATGGTCCGGCCAAGCATAGCAAAAGGCGGTTTATCGAGTCAGAAGAATGGCTTGACACTATGTTGACACGACGAGATAGGGGACAGAAGCCTCATCCCGCCAATTAGTGCTTATTCATCATACCAAAGGTCCAACACATAACGAAAGAGCCATCATTTCCGTAGGGATATTCCCGTTTCGTGCACTTCAGACAGCAGCATGATGAGAGGCCCGAGTGCCGGGAGGGGCGATAAAGGGACGGTACACATGAGTTTATATCATGCCATGTGAGATGTCCGGAGTCCGGTGTGTGTGTGGGCGGCGATGCGTATTGGGCAGTTCGTCTGCGGCTTGGCCGGCTGGGCGGGAATTCTGCTTATTCCGGGAGCCCACCACTTCCGAATACTCGGGTTCGCGTGGCTTCAGTGGAATCCGAGCACAGGGGTTCTGGGCATGGGGTGCAATATGGGTGACTATGCGGATGACTATGCTTGAACTGTCTTGTTTGCTTTTCTTAAGGAGATTTTCTTTTTCAGGTAATTGCCGGTATAGGACGTGAACAGAGTAGGAATGCAAACAGCGACTTGGATACAGACAATTGCCTCTTTCGCGAATATCCACATGTATTACTGGGCAGGTCTCCCCTCCCCTTCAATGTCAAAATTGACTTGACTCGGGCTATCCTACCATGCATAGTCAGCTCTCTTCACAACTGATCTGAGTTGTTGCGTGCTTTTGAGTAAATGCAAAGGCACTTTAGGTCCGATACCACTTATCTTCTGGTATTTTGCTGCGTCAGAGTGAGAGCAGCAGTAAGCAGCCGCCTTGGTCGTGGCTTGTAGGCTGCGGCAAATCAAGGTTGACCTGAGCCGCAGTTGGCCGACTTGTCACAGAACGCTAGAGGGTTCGCATTCCGGAGAATGATGACCTGCCTTTGGAGGCTAGGGTTCGATCTGAGATGAATCCCTCATGAATTAACAAGGCGAGACTCGGATGCTGTTTCCGCTGGGTTACCTAATGCCTATGTATGGGTGAGTTTTCGACTCTTCGTTGACTTTGCCGCGACTGAGCGAGGTTTATGTAGCTTGCAGCTGAGGCTGCCTGTCAACCAATCAGGTAACATGATGGTTTCGTGGTCTAGTTGGTCATGACATTTCGTTAACAGCATCTGTTGACACCACCGAAAAGGTCCCCGGTTCGAGCCCGGGCGAGATCATCCCTTTTTGCTCTCGAACTCAATTCTTGGGAGACGTGTAGCTTTCTGTGTTGTTTCATTTTTTTTTTCGTAAATCTCTTCTCATGACTCATTGAACTGTAAGCAGTGTCTTTCGTTCGTAGGATGTTAGAGCTACGGATTTGGGACTTTACATGGCGTGAGAGTCACCCCGGGGATGCTTTTGGCGTTCGCGATATGTATGTACGTTGGATTGATTTAATCTGCCTGCTATCTATCCTAAAGTGTGCAATTTGTCTCTCTCTAACGCTGCTGATCTTGATATTCTCTCGGAAAGATGGCTTAATGCTGATTGTCTCGTTAAAATCAGAATTCCAATCTGAGATGCCGTATGTGAAAGCGTTACATAGCCACAGCGGCGAAATATGGAGTATAATTCAATTTATTCCTCGATATTACAACGTGAGCTACTAGACGGACGTCCAAATAATACCATCATCACTGGTTTGCCCAGAAGTCATGGACAAGAATAACTATATTAATTGCAAGTTATTTGACATTCTTGACTATAGCGAGCCGATACTGACCAACGAGAAACGTCTGACGAGACTCTACGTAAGGTTTTTTGATAGCCAGATTCGTCAAAATCATCCTTACACTATAAATCAGATCTGCTCATCTTGTGAAACCCCCTCGGCTCAGAAACTACAGGTTGCCCAGCCTTCCAGCCACACGCTCTCGAAGCCAACCTTTCTTTTTCAAATTATGGTGGCTTCCCGTTGTATATATACGTGACCAACAGCAGTCCCATCTTCTCCGGCTCGGACTGTTGGGCAAGATACATATCTCATTCGCCCGCATCCAACGTGGAGCCTTCACGTTTGATCTGTGCTGACTCCCACGTTTCACCGTCGTAATCCAACAACGTCTTCTCGGCGATAGGAAATATCTGCCTCGCTCGCAAAGGCCCCAAAAGCCCGCATTAAACCGCTGTCCTTCAATCTGCCGTATACATAGGGCTGAAACCCGAGCGGTCATACAAGGCTGAGCTAAGTGGGTGCAACAAGTGGCGCTCCACAACCCGCAGCCTGATCTGTCAGGCTTGGGGTCACGGCAAGGAGCGTAAGAAATGTTTCTGATGTTGTAGGATTTGTGGAAACGTCTGTCCTTCTTGCTGGGCCACGGTGCTGGCCTTTCTGGAACGGCGGAGCCTGTAGAACTGGTAGTAGGAATCCCGGTCGATGACACGAGATGAAACTTGGAACATGGAATATCGAAGCCAGAAGGAAGTAGTTTATGGGACTGTAGTTGTTAGTCAATGACAACACTGCCAGAGCCAAGGCATTCTTTGAACTCGTGGAGACGAAATGCTACTCTGACTGGGTCCTTATGATCGAAGGAATAAGGAGATTCTTGAGCCGTATGCTGTTGGACTGTAGACTGGTTTAGCATGGCACCTGTATCTCGAAAAAGACTAGAAGACTTCTCGACTGTAGGATCTTGCTTGTTGTGATCGCCACAAGGTCAGGGTGAGTAACCGGAGACATGACTGAGCCCCATTTTCAAACCGCATATGACGGCATGTATGATGAAGCCGGCGCAGAACCCATGTAAGAGTGTCTTGAAGTTGACGGTCCAGTCATCAAACAGGCTCTGCTCCGTATGTAGGAGTCTCTGATCCACAACCTTATTGCCGGGGGGGGGGGGGGGGGGGGCGATCTAATACTACAATCAAACTGAAGCTACGAAATGGCAGATGAGCGGTAACTCATAAATTGATCGAAGAGTGTACAGACGTGTTTACGAAACATTCAGTCGAGCCCAATACCGCAAGTTGCATCTTTTCTCAACTAGATGTCTATCGAACAGACCCCCCCTCCTCGACGATGCATCGTACCCATAGAGCAAGTATTATCCAAGATTTTACACGCATATATGAGAAACGGACTATAGAAACATATAGAATATGAAAATCACAGCAAGTTGTCTGAATGCATTGTAAGTGTTGTCCGTCAGCAGTCATGCCGACTCTTTGCTGACATTGAAGCCGCGCTTTTTCTGTCAGCATATCAGCCTATTCTGCCCTTCGGCCAACCCCCATCCTCCGAGAATTGATGAAACGGTGCAGAATGGGAAAGATGCATTGCCATATTCTCTTCCAGCTGAGATGCCTACTCGGCATTTGGTCGTCTTTGTCCAGGGCCGCGTCACGCTGACGGTGTTGGGAGATATATAAGAATGCGTTTGGGGATGCACTCATGTTGGCTCATCAGATCGATCAAGACATTATCCGGCAAACAAGCAAGCGAACAAACAACGAGAAAAGCTAAAATCAAAGCATCTTATCTTTTACTTCCTAGAAAAGTCATCTCGCAGATTATCGGCAGAATGAGACTCCCTCTTGTTGTGGTCATGGCCTCTGTTGCCGGTAAGTCACTCTCTCTACACTTACACTAACAGCTCTGGCATTTCGACCGAATTGTTGGCTTTACGATTCGTTAAACTAACCATCGTTTCAGATGCCAACGGCACCAACACAACTGCCGGTCAATCAGGATCCTCAGGATCTGGCCAGCCCAGCGGTTCGGGCGGTGGCTCGTCTTCGTCTGGAACCGGTGGGAACTCTGGCTCCTCTTCCGGTTCCCAGCAGAAATAATGGTTGCGGTTAGAACCTATAGAATCGCACAATCTTTTGCGCAGGCTGCAGCAGATATGCCATTGTATTATTCACTGTTCGGATCGCATTTTTACTACTAGAACGTTACATGGGCAACCCCAGGCTGGCAAATAGACGGGTGCCAGTGATAGAATACAGTGTACTACTATAGAATCAGAATAGATTTCAAATACTTGTCTTCAAGTTCAGCCTCCCGTCCATTCTCCAGGCTTTTGCTCCTTTAGAGTTCGGACATCGCCGCTGCATAATGTGATCTGATCTCGAGGCTGAAGCACATGCGATGCGTATGCATGCGCGTACCTCTTACATACACCTCCTCTGCGATCCCAAGGCACCACCAAGTTCCAATGTCCCAGAATGCTGGAAGACAGGGCCTGATTGGTTCCGTTGGCCTCGAATGGGATTTTAGCTCCCTATTGCCGCTTGGCCAGTTATATCCGGGGGTTCGCTCCAAGTAAGACTGACTCAATCAACTGCAGAGGCTGCGATCTATCCAACATGTCTTCAAGAGGAAATCCGCCGCGCTCTGGTACGTCAGCTGTGAAATCATCATCACAGCTTGGGAGCGTACTTTGCTAGATGGCATCGTCGTCGTCGTCGTCGTCGTCGCTGTCGTCGTGTGCTGTTATTAATATGACAAGGATTCGAGATGCGCAGCCGGTCGTGTGGGACGAAGGCCTTCAAATCTGCCTGGCATCGAAGACTATAGCACCACGAAGCTGTTCAAATTTAGCTACAAGCACACGATCAAAGAGCGTCATCTACACGCGCCACGTTTTCCTGCTCCTCTCATCTTCCCATCTCATCATTTCTTTTGCGCCCCAAGCCGCGATTCCCGTGATCAATCGTAACCCCCAAAGTATGCCTTGATGCCAGGGGTAATCCTTCATACGATCCTCCTGGGTCTCTGCGCCTCGTCCTGGGCGCTTATTGGGCCAACCGCGCAGGGCGACATGGATTGCTGGGCCCATTCGCCACAAGTTGGGATTTGGGGGTCTCTGGGTTCTCTCTCCCATGCGTGTTGTTGGCCGCGTGCAGCAACTGCCGCAGCGTCCGATTTCCCAGGAGCTCGTCCACATGGAATTCCGCGTTCGCCGACCCCCTGCCAATGAGTCAATGGCCGAAGCATTCGGTGAGACTCGGCCATCGGACAGTCGTCATTGCCTGCGTCGTCCGGAGTTCCCCATCTTGGGAGAAGCAAATGCAAATCCCCTGAGCAGCTGGTCTTCTGTGATGCCGATTGGCCAGCCTTACTATATTCCAACCGGCGCCCCCTTGCGTCGATTGTTCGCACCTCGCTCTTCAGTCCTCTTCCATTGACCCCAGCCCGCGGGCCCCATCTCATGATCCCTCTGTCTTAGATCGACCGGCTCCGCCATGGGAACCACGTCCTATTCCTAGCCAAGGTTCGCCCAGCGTCCCGTCAGTGGTTCCTTGCAGCAGCCTTGCTAGGCCAGATGAAGCAAGCAAGCAACCTTGCAGGATCGCCACGAGTCGCAAAAAAGGCAAAATGGGCCGCCAAGCAGGACGGGCCTGGCCGCTGGAGCTGCGGCCATCTGGCGCTGGCGCGTGCTTATAGATGTCGCATGGGCGCCGATTCGAGCCATGAACAAAACCTGCATCCAGTAACGAACGAGGGCATCCATCCCCCGGCACTCGGCCGCGGGCAAGAGAGTGGGTGAAGAGGAGTGGCTGTTGCATGAGATGGTGCTAAGCTGTGTGCCCGCCCCCAATGCCGAGGGTGTCTGCGATAAGATTCCTTCGACGACATCCCTGTTCTTGTGCCTGAGGACTGAGTTTATATAACGAGAGTTGGCTTTGCTCAACCTCGTCTCTCCATGGAGGACAAGTCACTCTATAAGTCGAGAATTGAATGTTTAGACGATTACAGCGTAAGAAAGCAACCTCCTACAGACAAGAGAAGAGACAGACAAGATGGCGACGTCGTCTTATACTCCAGACCGCACCCCTACTGCTCGACACGAACTCAAGCTTGCCATCCATAACAATGAGGGAATCGAGGAGAAGATCAAACTCGATAGCATCGTCGACGCAGAGGACGCTGCAAAGGAGAGGCGGAGGAAGCAAAACAGAATTGCACAGCGCAAGCACAGTGAGTTCAACTAGACGGAACACAGGTGACATGGGAGCCAATTAAATGACCATTTGCAATATCGCAGGACGGCGGAAAGCTGAGCAGAGACTCTCTGCAATGTCCAAGTCACCCGAGATTCGGGTCTCACCACTGCATCCTGGACCGTGTTGCTGCTGCGTCACCCGACGACCAGAGATGGTTCCCCCACCAGAGGACTATCACGGCGGCTTCATATCCATCACATCGCCAAACCCGTCCTCATCATACGGGCCTCTCACGCCCTCGGCCATGTCCGACTATGACAGCCGCCAGACTCTGTCCGCCAACCCGTGGACAACCTTCTGGCCAGCGGCATCTCCTCTCTTCGATGCCGACGCCAGCAATGTCCTGCCGTCTGGGGAGTCTCTCGACGGCCACAGCCACAGCCCCATCCCAAGCACGGCATCGCTCGACATTCCGCCTTTTCAGGATTCTCAATCGCCAGCGTCAGCCCTGTCGTACGACGCTTCCATCAGCCTCATAAGCAGACCGAGCAACACCAGCCTGTCGCCAGAGGGTCACCTCGGTGGCCAATTCCCCCTTCACCTGGCGGCAAGAGGCGGATACTTGGGGATCATGGGCCTCCTACTTAGTCGAGGGGCCAGACTAGATGCCAAAGACACTTGCGGGCGGACTGCGCTCCACTATGCTGCTGACGCTGGCCATCTTGAAGCCGTGGGCATGCTGCTTTCTCTAGGGGCCAATCCTTTTCTGGTGGACAGCGAGGGGTGCAACAGTCTGCATATAGCCGCGAGCAAGGGAAGGGAGGATATCGTGCGGGTGTTGATGGAACGGGGGATGGATCCGAATTTAGGAGTTGGGAGCGATATTGAGAATTCTTGATCCTTGGGAGCAGACGGTTATTTTGAGCATCAACATTTACGCTTCACTTAGTTATCATAGCGATTGCAACTCAATTAGACCACTATAGGGCGAATCTTGATTCATCTTGAGCAGGGACGAGGACCTCTTGTTCTACCTTATGTTTCTTCTTACGACACCTTGGACTATTATAGGTAAATATGTCTTGCGCAATGTTGTGCAAGTTCGTGTCTTGAAACTGCTTGGTGTCACTTAAACGGAGTTGCCCCTCGTTTGTGTAACGGCTTTCGAGTCAGTCCTATATCACAGTCATATCGCGAGTTTGATTTGGTGATTGAGCCATATATTTGAACAGATTTGAAGCCGTTCAAAGTTTGGATGGGTCGAGATGAAATATTGAAGAAGTGTGTTGAAAGTTGATTGCACTTGTCAGCCACCTAAACTGCCTCCGGCTTACACGACCGGTGAATGTCCTGTGCAGGTAGCAAGAGCCACAACTTGAGAATGATTCCGCCTCGAATGAACATTAAGCACACATCTCCATCATCCAGAGTCACGAAGCTACGGCTGTACCCAAGATCCGTAGCAGTTCTAAAAATGAAAACTTCGCATCGTTGCCCATTCTGAAGCGGATTTGCGAAAACGAGGCGCAGCCGCCACTAACAACTTGCCCACTGTCGAGAGCCACCAGTAAGCTTGTTCCTCGTCCCGCCAATCATTTCCTAAACCTCGGGACTGCATACGAGTACGCGATATTTCATCATGTCTCGAGTTTTCCCTTCCTGTGATATAAATCTCAAGTCGACCACTGAAGGTACCCATCATCAGTTTCAAACTCAACTCACAAGACTCGTCTTTTGTCTTTCAGAGCTTGAGCCTCGTCGATCATCGCTAATATGGTCTTCTTCGCCCCGCATGACAATATCCCGACCCTCACATGCTATCTCCTCACTGAAGCCTCCGGCGATGAACTCCAAGCCTTCAAATCTGCCTTTGAACTAGGCAACCACGCAGCCTTCAGTCCCGTCCTCCACATCAAGATCGTCCGCCCACCGGACGACTATCTAGGGAAATCTCACGAGTACATCCGCAAGAAGGAAGATGAAGCCGGCCGCAAGGGCAAATTCCTCATCCTTGACAAAAGGGCCATTGAAAACAACGCCGTCTGGTACATTTCTCACTTCGCCGACGCCGAGCGTGTGCAATGGAAAGAGGCTGAGAATACGAATGTTCTCTGGAAGATCCTCGTCAAAGCCGACAAGCTGGCCATGGTGTATGCAAACTACAGCATCGGCAACACGTCTCTCCAAGAAGACCTGGGTAATTGCGGCGTGGATTTCCCCGTCAAAGAAGGGTTTGAGCAGTCCAAAGTGTTTGACTACAACTTGGACATGCACAAAGAACAGTACCGCCAGCCCGTCTGGATCAGAGCCGAGCCTGGAGAATACGAGATCAACAAAGGCGGCGAACAGCTTGGGGACTACATTGCGCCGCCGAATTCGTATGCCAGGCTGAAGGATGGAGTGGCAGAGGCTGTCGGGGTGGTCAATGACTGGACAACGTATTATCCTTCGGGGCCGTTTCCCTTCCGTGACGGGACCAAGAAGGAGTTTCCTGAGGGGACCATGGTTCTTCAGTTGAAGTGGGATCCTGACTTTCCGTGGCCGCCTTACAAGTGGCCTGAGGGGTCGCTGTGAGCTGAAGCTGTTTTTGATGATGGGAAGAGCATAAGTTGGGGAGGAAGTCCAATCTGCGATGGGTAACAAAGGTTGCGAGATCTACTGAAGCTGACCTAAATGCAGAGGATTCAGGAGTGACAATGAATGTTGTTTCGTTCACGATGCTATGATATATCGAATACAAAAAATACAACTCTCAGGCATCCAATCCCAGCGCTCTCCGTCCAGTTGAACAAGCACCATATGCACCAAGTTGCTCACGCTCTAGACTTTCTGTGCTCTAGGCTTCAGACGGATGTAGAGAGGTGGCTTTTGGTATCCGATATAAACCTTGGACTTGACATCCCAGCCGATGCTCTCGTCAAGTAGCTCGATATCATATCTCCAGATGAGCTTTGCCAAGATGAGACGCATTTCAGCATAAGCAAGACTAAAATACGGCACTCCATTAGCCATGATCCAACCAACAATGGGATGAAGCTGGATCTCTGGACTCACTTCTTGCCAATGCAAACTCTCGGACCGACAGAGAAAGGTGTAAAGATTTGCTTTTGATCGTTTGCAAATCGAGGGTCTCCTAGCCAGCGCTCGGGGATAAAGTCCTCCGGCTGGGTCCAGAAGTCAGGGTAGTGGAACATGGTCCAGTACCAAATGTCAATGTTAGTCTGTTGATAATCATCAGCACATGTGTGAGTAAGGCTAATCGGGTCGTATTATGTAGGCACTTACTCCCGGAGGAACCCAGTGTCCAGCAATTACATCTCCCTTCTCATTGATGGTTCGCGGCATCGAGCCCGGAACCGGTGGGTGAAGCCTCAATGCCTCGTCCAGAATGGCAAGCATGTAGTTCAAGCGGCTGACGCTCAGAAGATCAATCTCGTCCTCCGAGGTGAACGAAGACCGAACCTCGTCACACAGCTTCTTCAGGGGCACGGGGTTGCGACAAAGGTAGTACGTGGCTGCGGTCAGCGCAGCAGCTGTTGTTTCCGAGCCCGCTATGATAAGAAGGGCAGCGTTGGCAACGAGTTCTTGAAGGGTCAGCTCCTATACGCAATTTGAGGATTAGTATTTGCCTATCTGATAGTTCACGCGCCCAAAGGCTCTATTCCCTGCTTACGTCTTTCCCCGTCCTGGATGTCATAGCAGCCATGAAATCCTTGCGGTCCGTCACCGCGTCCAATCTCTTGCGGGTTTTCTGCTCCGATAACTCGTTGTGTTCCTTGAGCTTATTCAACATTGCCTTCGGCGTAAGCATAACGAGAACCTTGTAGAGGAGCGGTATACGCCTGAATGAGGAGTCAATAGCCACGTTTTTCACCGAATCGAAAATCATGGCTACCCAAGGGTGGTACGTTGAGTGTTCAAGACACCCAAAGGGCTCGCCAAAGGCCAAGTCGCCGATAATGTCGAATGTCGTCCAATTGTACCTTTGCACCATGTCAATTTTCTCTCCCTTGGCACACTCCTCGTCAAGTATGGCAAATAGCTTCTCGACGTAGGCCATGATCAAGGGCTGCTGGTCAACCATTGCCTGGTTCGAGAACCCGTTTGCCATGCTCTTCCGGAGCCGGGCGTGGTCTTCTCGGTTGGCGCCGATAATGGAACCGGGCAGGAGTATGACTCGGTTCTTCTCTTTGCCGTTTTCGGGCTGGTTCGCTTTGCGATGGCCGGAGAGGTCGTTCATAGCGTCCGGGTGACAAAAGGACAGGTGGTCAGGGCCAACTCTGACGACGGAGCCGTACTTTTGATGCAATGGGATCAGCAACTTGTGGCCCTCACCAGAGAGCTCGAGGCGAACGTAGAATGCATGATGGATGGCCCATAGCTTGGGGCCGGGGAAGTGCCTCAGAGGATGGAAGAACAAGTTATAAACAACAGTGTATGTAACGTAGAGCAGGACCTGTTTCTCGGTCAGAAAGGCCATTGATCGAGCCACCACAAGACCTTACCGATATGACTGTCAATAACGATATGGTCACTGTAGGGGTCAGCGAGGCGAAGTGAACAGCGTTATATCTGAGAATAGCCATCTTGCTCAGTTGATACAGATGTTAAGCAAGACGATTCTCGCCTTGAAACTGTCGAGTTGATAGGAAGCTCTGGTCTCCAAAACTAAAAGCGTCTTTTGGTTCTCGTGGCCTTTTATACACAATTTTTCAAGCCCAAGTCTCCAGTAGACGGATAGTTCGTAGAATCCGTCAAGCCCTGGAACCGGGGTGCTCGCGATGTGACTTTAATGTATCATTACAAGATACTCCTAGCCATGGGACTCAATACCTAGGCCTCTGCGCCAAGCCGGGATGGCGAGCGCTTGCATCACTAAGAATTGAACCGGGACAAGTTGCCGGAGCCGCGTGGGGGAGATGCAACCCGCACCACGATTAGAGGATTGCCACTCGAGCTCGTCATCTCCATGCTTGGAACTGTACATTTACAAATTAACCTGATACCTATCTTGGCCGGTTGCAAGAGTCCGTCGCAACCCTGTATGAGCGGGGTATACAACACAAGCTTGAGAAGCAGCATACAGTATAAACACAGTTCGTTCCTTGCAGAGGTTCGTTTATCTTTTCCTTTGAAGTCGCCGTGACTCTATGACAGCAACCAACCGCTCCTCAAACATCGCAGTACTATCAGTGAGCTTGGAATCTGATATCTGGCTGATTCCCTCTTCTCGACTACTCGTAAAGATCACCAGCACCTCTTTTGCCAGGTGCCAACACCCATCTTTTGCACAGTCTCCTCAACGCACCCTTGTTGCGTCCGATACGACATATGACCCGTCGCTTACAGCGTAGCATTAGGGAAACCGGGCGATTGCGAGAGCTGAGCCCATCCTAGTAGCGTACGTGTATTTTCTCACTCGACATCGTAACCCTATCGTCGCAGCGCGGGTTGTTGGACTAAGTCGATGCCGCTGCTGCTCTATTCTAGAGTCTGACTGCATTGCATCTAGGAACAGCCCGAGACCAAGGGGGGCCAAGGTAATCTTATGAGATCTGATTCCTTCCGCATGTCACTCTGCGTTGGCTCAGAGGGCATTTACGCGTTTGCTTCTCAAGCAGACCAACGGACCCTACTCATTTGCCGCCATGGGCCTTGCAGACGCACTTGTGATCATTAATCAAACATAATGAGCACACCACATTCGAAGGCTTGTATTCTCTACGTGTTTGAGGGGTGTCAAAGATGCAGAGATGTGTGCACACTTTTGCCAAGTCTGGACTGTGATAGCTTTCCATTTGTAGGCGAGATGGGACCCCCAGGCCAGGATCTACCAGCAGTAGAGTCTCTTGCTCTGACGCAAGAGACAACTCGGGGGAGTTGGCTCCATGATGCGAGTAATGTGGCAGCAAGACTGGCTTGGTAAATGACTTGAGTATGTAGCAGCCAATACGACCTCGCTTATCAGTCTCACACCTCATCATATCGAGACTTGCCATGGTTATGGCGCGGATGATAATTGCATATAAATTTTCCTCTTCAAGCCTATTGGATAGAGACTGTGCCCGGCTTCAGTTATTGAGGAGGAGGCAATGCACAGGGTACGTAGTATCAATATCACCTCTCTATCGCAATACTGAAGGCTTGGACCATTGGGGACCAAATACGGTCTTATTCTGTGGCGGATAGGACTCAAGCAATCGAGATGTGGCTGCGAAATGGTCCAGTTTGAGGCTGTGGTTCTGCAACGTGCCGACGGCCAAGAGGCCGAGAAACCCAGAGAAGCCACCATTGGCCGAGAAAAGATAGAGTGGAAAGAAAGAACTTGCCTGAACGCACAAGAGGTGCAGTTACTATGCATGAACAGCGTTGATCCTACGTGGGGTGTGATATGTTATGAACCTATGAGCTTCTCGGTATGTCATTCCATTGCTTCATCCTTCAACTCTTTGCTTTTTTATGCAGGCCGGGTGATTCAGCCGCAAGTCAGGTGATGATTGACAAGCAATTCATATTGATCAGGCAGTACGCATGCTCAGGTTCTTCACCGAGCTCCAAGCATGGGAAATATTTGCACATTCGATTCTGCTCAAACACCCTACCCCGTACGCGAGCTTACAACATCTCAGAATCAGAGAAATGGCTGCCTCATCTACTCGACTATGGCAATCCACCCCCTTCTTTTTCTCGGTTCTTGGAAGGATAAAAACGACAATGTAAGAACATGCATGTAAACAAAGCCTTCGCAGACGCATTGAGCCCCGACTACCCATCATCTACCTTTTACCATATGAAACAACCTTTGACGACCTTGTAGCTCTAAATAAGCAATCGTACTGAACTGATTTGTCTTGGCAGGTGTGATTCGACGATCGCGTTCCTTGAAGAGCTGCTTGTTGACAGGCATGCTGTGACGCGGTGATAGATTTATCATCAATCTCTTTGATTTTGGAGCTACATGCGCATTTTTAGAAAGCACTCAGCTGCGAGGTTACAGGGTGAGACATGAATCATACGCCCAATAAGCAGTATTGAATGACCCCATTGACACGATCTCGTATATATCAAATATAAGAGTGATTATGCTGCTGCCTTTTCGCCTCATCTTGTGCTTGTCAATTGCTTCGTCTAGGGCAAATACTACTAAAGAATATTTTATGATAAGGCTTTGAATTCAAGCACGGCTGGGACCATAGCTATCGTGTTGTTGTTTTTGTTTTCTTGTCTTTTTTTTTTTTTCATCTTCTTTTTTATTCATTTTCTTTTTCTTTCGTCTATTACTATTATACAAAACTACGAATTATTCTGGTCAGCGCTACAGCTTTCAACGAAGGCAGACAGATCAGTAGACTCAGTCTGGAGCTCAGCGACTGAAGGGGCCTTTCCTAGGATCTGGTTCTTCTCAGCAGGGAGTCAAATTCTCACGTCCTCTGAGATGCCGAAAACACATTGGGACTGCGCTTGTCAAGATTCTACCTAAGCGATTGCTTAGATGAGCAGTAGAGTCCTAGACCACTGTATGATCTTGCCCTAGCATGATACATTGCATATAACGCCTGCGGGTCTATCGCAGGCAAAGGAGCTACAGAGGCAGAGTACTTTATTACAATGATAGCCCCAGAAGGATTGAGTCGAGTCTTTGTAGCCAATGCTTGCTACTGCTAACGCATGACGGACTTTTCTAGCATATGCGGATGGCAAATCCAGATACAGCCCCGTAAATCGTTGTCATAAAGGTGTTGGGTCCTGATAATCTCTGACGGCTTCCCTTTACTCTTTTTCCATATCTGAGCCGAGATCAGCCATCCATGCACGTGGTTTCTGGATGCATCACTGGCCTGGGTGGCATATGCTGTGTAACCTTGAGAGACAAGACAACCGTGCGTAGAGCAGTGTAGGAGCATGTGTTGTTATTCAGAGGTATCCAGCGATGAGCGCTATATAATATGCCACATAGCTGTAGTGTCCCGAAACTCATCTTCGTATGATAATGGCTACCATACATTTAACATGAGGAAGATGTCATGGAGATATAACGTCTGAAGGATATCCAATCGGCCGGCATTAAGACATGGTGTCACAAGTCTGTGAAGACACTGGCAATGCGCAGCTACCATGAGTAAAAGTTTCTCCCAAGTTTGATGTCCCATGAAGAAATCAATATCTTTTGTGCTCGGATTTTCCGAAATATGAGTAAAAAGGAAGAGTCCTCCTATTTGAACTGTAGAGAATCTCTATTTAAATCATAGTGGTCTATGCCACCAGCTAGGCCCACGCCCTAAGTAGGATTCTCCATACACCCACACCGAAATACAGTGTTAAGCTCTAGCAGTCATTATAGAGTGCCGTCAAGATAGTATTATAACAGAGGGCGTAAGACATTATAACTAATATAGGGAATTAAAGCAGCTTTATTCCTTTATAGACTGGCTGCTGCAGATGCTACTAGCTTCTTCTTCTGCTGCTGCTATAGTTATACTCCTTAGATCTATGGTAAAGATGATGGCGATTAACGTTTAGGGTGTTAAGGGCGAAAAATCGAAGTTATACATAGTGTTTTTGCATAGGCTACTGGATGTGCTATCAGCTTACACTGTAAATAGGTATGCGGTTATGGGAATGCAGGTGTAAGCGTAGTAATTTTCTTACGTGCATAGACCATTACAGTTTAAATAGAGATTCTCTACGGTTTAAATAGGAGGACTCAAAAGGAATCAGGGGGTTAACATGTCTGGGATACTGTAGTGAGATTATACGCAATCACAGCCAGCTAGCTTCATCTGTTAGAGTGAAAGGGAAGTGTAGCCAAAGTACTCCGTACAAAAAGATGAAAGAGGTTCACATCCTAGCAGAGGTGGATGAGAATAGTATCTCGTATCAAGCACTCGATTAGAAGCCTGCAAATAAGGGGCAGATCTTACACAAGCAGAGCTGACAAATGCAGCCTCCCAGATCTAGGTACGCAATCGCAATAAGTTGCCCGCTTTAGAACCGCACACCGATCAAGTATTCTGAATAGAACCAAATGCCTGAACTGACGGGCTTCATGATGATCACATGAATTTTATAGAGGAGTTAAGACAATCCTTGTAGCATGAAGTTTGTGCATCTCGAGTGAATGACCGGGAGGCCAAAGGCTGTCAGGTAGTACAAAGGAACAAGATTGGAGCCTCATCCCCGCCTCGTGCATCTTCAATATCACAACCAGCGGATTCATGCTCAGTTCTCTCAGTTCTCGAGTCCAGACAACTCATTCATTTAGAATCGCGTATGAAAGACCAAACACAAATGCAATCCTACGTCATACCGAAACCTCGAATCCCCTTCGCGCGACATCCCGAGCCTCAACCGTCGCGACATCCGATCCCACATCCGATTGGGATCCGATCTCTTTTTTTTGTCAGCAGCAAAGACAACTTGAAATCCCCTCTTTTCTCTCTCCCTGTGTTTCCCCAAACAAAGCACGCCATCCACCCCTCGATGCTCTAACACAAGTGCTAATCCGATCCCCTAGCCAGCATCAAAAGTACCCTAGTTGTACTCAGCCGCCACCTCAGCAACGAAAACCAGGGTCTAGCGTACGGCCAAATACTTGCATGTACTGTAATTGCGTGCGTCAAAGGGTCAACGCGACAGCGATGATGGCATTTGTAATTCAGCCACCCCTAGGGGAGATTCGAGAAATGATTACATATGGAATCACAGTACCCAAAGCCACAATATATAGAAGGACCCCCTCCAGCAGTCCGAATTCTGCTTTTCTGTCTTTGATCTACAAACAGCCTGAATACCCGATTCTGATCATCTAGTTGTCGGTACATCCCGAGGCTCACCAAGTTACACTTACATCATCAACAGCTCCTCGCCAAAACTCCACCCAGAAAAAAAAACTCATAAAGCTATCGCATCCATATTCACAAACCTCCATCTAACACCACCAACAAACAACCTCACCTCCGCTCAACCTCAGACCCAAGCAAAGAACAAACAACCTCTCTTCTCCCCGCGTCAAAACCCCCCCAAAAACACCGCAACCATGCCCGTCATCGACATCAAGACCAAGCCCGAGTTCGACTCCCTCATCCAGTCAACCCCCTACGTCGCCCTCCAGGCCCACGCCACCTGGTGCGGCCCCTGCAAGGCCATCTCCCCCATCTTCAACAAGCACGCCGACGCCCTCGCCGTCCCGGAAAAGTTCGCCTTTGCCCGCTTCGACACCGACGAGGTGCCCGACCTCGCCATGGAGCTCGGCATCCGCAGCATCCCCGCCTTCTACGTCTTCGAGAACGGCGAAAAGGCCGACTCGCTCACCGGCGCCAACCCGCCTGCGCTGCAGAAGCTGGCCGAGGGCGTTGCCGAGAAGGCCAAGGCGGTGAGTAGCAGCGCTCGATCTTCCCTGTGATTTTGGGAGTTGGTGTGGAAAGAATTGGAGAGGGATTCTGTTGGCTGACGTGTGTGATATAGCTCTAAGTTACACGCGGAATGGACGGGACGAAATAAAGAGTCGCTGCAGCGGAGGATACACATACAGCGATAGGCAAAAGAGGATACCACTTGGGAAGAATGATATGATATACCTGCACAGGCGCATCAGTCACGGCTAGTCTGCAAATACATCATATACCACACCGGACATCTACAAGACGCATATTTTTCGTCGTAAACCGCTCTATTCGCTCCGTCGTTGCCCGTCTCACATTCCAGATCCCATGATATCAATAATCGAGTCCCCTAAATCTACAGATATGCGCCTACCAATACACAAAAAGAAAGAGAAGCCTCTTCGCTCAGGTCCTTTTTTCGTGTTCCCGAGAGGAATAGCTACATGCGCAGCCTTTTCCCATGACTGCCAAACCACCCGACATAGAAGAAATGTAGACAGTGATAAAACTCCACGCTCCGTATGCAGCCGTGATAGTGAATGATGTAAAGAAAAGAAAAACTGCCGTTGAACGCGTAAGGCAAACGCGGGTCGCCCATCACAGGCACCACCGCAGAGAAGAGTAAACATGATAATGAAACAGAGCCAGACACTTTCGTCTTTTCACCTTCTCACTCAGCTGCATCGTCGCTCATCCTTCCCAGGCCAGAATCAGCCCGTTTCTTGGAGAGTGGCTGATCAGACTTACTTTCGTCGATGATATCCATACCGGAGACCGTCGCCTCCTGGGACTTGGTCGACCGAATGGCGGGCCCCATCGACTTCCTTCTGTTGGTTTGATCTTCCACAACCTTGGGCCTATTGAGATCCGTGACGCCAATGCTCCTCCGAGCAGCAGCCCGACTAGGTGGCTTCAGGAGTTCGTTGGGCTTTCGGGATTGGCCATCGCTGGCGGCAGCGGCCGCCGCGGCGTCGTGCGTGGATTCCGTGGGTGAGCTTGCGCTCACAGAATATCTTAGCCCCGAAATGCTGCCTCTCCACCGGCTTAGGTTCCAGAAGCTGCCCTCCTTTTCGTTCTCGTCCGACTCTGCCACGGGGATGAAGTTGAAGCTCGGCGTGGGCGGCTGCGACACCCCGTCCAATGTTCCTATCGACGGCCGGCTCCGTATACTACCTGTGGGGCTGGCGAGGCTGTTCCTCTGCGGGCGCGACGGCGAGCCGCTTGAAGCGACCGGCTTTCGGGCTTGCGCTGAGGGATTCGTCGTCGTGGAAAGGTTGGCCGGGGGCCTGGCAAGTTTTCTTGGCGACGCAGACCGCTCGCTCCTTGCCGGCGTCACGCCGAGGTGTGCTCGCCCTTCGTCGTCGACGTCTTGACGCCAGCTAATGATGCGGTCAGACGGGTGCTGAGCCTGGCCCGCAGTCAGGTTTAGCGAGGTCCGCCTCGATACGCTGCCGCTTGTCCTGGTGATGATGCTCCCGCTTCGTCCCAGCCCGCTCACCTTGCTGGAGAACCTGGAGCCCAGTTCCCACATATTCTGTTGGCGCTTGGCGTATGCACAATCCTGACGGAATACCTTGATCGTGCCGGTCCTGTCCGTCGTGACGATAATGTTGCCATCCAGATGCTTGCATCGCTCTAGGTAGGCCGGGGTCTCCTCCGGCTTCTTGATGCTCGACGGCGCCGGGTGGTGGATTTCAGTCCCCGCGTCCGAAACCTCCGTCTGGCTGAGGGCGGCCTCATCAAGGCTGCGGAGCAAGACCGGCGGCGGGTTGCATAGGTCAAAGATGGGATCTCCCGAGGCACTAAGCAGCTGCCTGGTGCGCGTGGGCGCCAGCAGCGCCGCGGTGACGACTTCCGGATGGGCGTCAAAGGACTCGTACGGCTGGCGGTCCTTGGCGTCGGCTTCTGCCGCATTCGTGTTCCATATGTATGCTTTTCGATCTTCGCTGCCGCAGATGACATATGTGCCGTCGTCGCTGAAACGCGCGTGGATCTGGCTAGACTGGTTCTCCAGGCCTTTAAACTTAACTTCGAGGGACCGCGAGTCCAGGTTGTAGATGCGAACGCGCGAGTCGTTGGAGGTGATCAATACCTTGACCTCGTTCGTGCCGGCCGCCGTGGCCGTCTTGATGCCTGTGATTTTGCTGCCCTTTGCGTTTTTACCCCGGGATGATCGGACGTGGATCTGAAACTTGACCTTGAGCCCCTCCGTCTCGTAGAACGAACACATGCCGCTCAAGACGCCGCAAATGGCCATGGTGCCGTCGGGCGTAAAGGCCACGGCCGTGATGAACTCGTTGACGGGGGCCGAAAAGGCCACGGTCCTGTCTGGTATGTTCCACAGTCGGAGCTGCGCGTCCAGGGAGCCTGCTAGGAAATAGCGGTCGTCGGTGGGGTGGAAGGCGATCGATGTGACCAGGTCGTGATGCACAAACGTGGCGAGGCATTCTGCTCTGCTGACGTGCCAGAGCCTTACCGTCTTGTCCATCGACGTTGACAGCAGAAAGTTATTCTTGCTCCAGCAGAGGGCCAGCACTTCTCCGGTGTGCGCCTCAAACTCGCGAATGGGCTTATTTCGAAAGACGGGAGCGCTCAGCCGCTCTCCCTTGGTCTTACCCTGCGCCTCTCTCTCGGCCTCCTCCTCTGCCTCGTGCGCCCTGCGCTCCTCTTCGGTTGAGAGGACGGCAAAAACGCGGACCACTTGATCCTTGCCTGCCACGGCAAGGTAGCGACCGTCAAGGCTGAACTCGGCCGCCCAGATGGCATCCCCAGCCTTGAGAAGCTTCGTGCCCACGGCTGTGGCAGGGACGCGGCCTTGCGACGAGTCGTCGTCCTTGTCCGGCTTGGGCCCGAGGAGTTCTTGCGCTAGGAACAAGCGGTTAAAGTCCCTGCGTCTGCTGTTGTGCGCTTTTACGCGGATGTAGCGCGGAGGCTCTTTGTAAAGCGGGATGTAGCCGCCGCCCTCGCTCATGACGGACATGGGCGCGCGAGCGTGGCTCCCCTCGGTGCGCTGCTCGCCCAGCTCAGAATCAGAGTCGGGCGCATCGTTGTCGTATCTCCTGAAGGCGCTCCGCATGCCAAAGCGGCTCAAGAAAGAGGTTCCCTTCCTACAGCGCAAAGCATTAGCACGAGCCGACGGCAGTTCACGGCGAGGGGTGCTTTGGCGCAAACATACTTTCGGTCCTTGGAGGGTTCGGGCGGGCCATTCGCCAAGCGGGTTGTGCTCTCAATGCCGAAGCTCTTCCTGGGGAAGCTTTCCGTCGTGGGGCTGTCGGGCTTGGTCGAGTTGCGCAGGCGCTGAGCGAGGGACGTTTCAATGGTGCCGCTGTTGGTCCTGAGGAAGATTTGCTAGGAACCGTGTCTTCGTTAGTATCGCAAGCGCGTGACTCGAACGGGCAAATAAATAGACGGGGACACGAAGGGAGACAAACCGTGCCCAGGGGATCTAGGGCCGCAGGTGTCGGCGGGGTTGAAGACATGGTTCTAATAATGACGCCCTTGGGTTCCTTTTCCTTGTCCCTTCCATTTTGCAGTTGCTGCGTTGGCGCGCGCGACAGCAGATTCGTGGATCGGCGTGCTGGCACGGGCAGCGGTTGGGATTCAGAGCTGCCGGAGGTGCCGTTGGCGGGATTCTTGGTGCTACCGTCCTTTTTCGAGGCCAATTGGCTGTCGTCGACGTCCACTGACGATGTTAACGGGGGAGGCATATTCCATGCTGCGAGGCCAGTACGGCTATGACAGGCGACCACCCGACGGAGAGTCGCAGCAGCCCGAGGTGAAGCTTCGGGCGAGGATCAGAGCGGATGCGCCCGGAAAGGGGGGGTCGATACGACAATGGGAGGAGAATCGGAGCGCGGTTGGAGAAAGGCTGACAGGATCTGGTCGGAGCCTTGCAGGAAGAAATCAAGACGAGTCACGAGCTGTGCCGGCCAGCAGAATAGAGTAGACCAGACGAGAGATCGAGAGCAGTCGGACTCGGACAACGTCAGGCTCCGAGTGGGCCGACTAAGCTTCTTTATAAGCGGCGGACTTCCTGTTGCTACCTTATTAGCAGTTGCTCCGCGGTGCTATTGGCATCGCCATTGAAGCCCCTAGAGGGCGTGTGGCCGCCCGTGGGTTCCGAAATGCGTACCTGGTCAGGGCTCTGTCGAGCGAGGGAGCAGCTTAATTGCCAGATTGCTGGACTGCTCGTTTGCGCGCCTATTATGCTGGATTAGTCGGTGGCAGGGCAGGGCGCGCGCGGAAGCCGAGGATTCGAGATGGAAGGAATCAGCGGTGGAGCAGATGAGCGACGAAAGAAGATGACAGGGGCGCGAGTTGTGCTGTGCTTATTCGGACCCCGACTGAGAGTCTGGCGAGGCTGAATGCAGGTAACTGGACTGGCTGTATGAGTTGCTGGCGATGAGACTGAGAGCGGTTGATTGGACGGGAGTTGGAGTTGATGAGTTGAGAAGCTGGAAGCTGATGAGGGCGGCGATGACGAGGAGAGACGAAAAGAAAACAAGAAAAAGAAAACGAAGAGAAAAGCCACACACGGTTTCTATGACTCTGGTCTAGCCCCGATGCGAGTACGAGCTGAGATGGGAAAAAAAGGATGCTATGACGGGGTCGCACTTGGCGCAGACGAGAGAGAAATCGAGCTTTTGTGAATGGCCGGAAATCTCGATGAAATGGATCAGGTCGCTGGAGTGGCTGCGAATAGGTACCTAAGTGACTTGCAGATGAGGTAGCCGTGACCATGGGATGGTACAGCCGAGGCGTGCCACCAGGAGGTATCCAGTACCGGCTCTCGTGGACCATGCCCCTCGCATGATGACGCACGTTTGGCGTTTGTGCCTCGTCCAGGATCCCAGATGGATGCCTTGTCTTGCCTTGCCTTGGCGGCTTATTATGGTGCCTGTTGGTGCCTGTAAGATGTCCATGTGTATCTCGGTGCTTGTAAAAGGTACCGCTGCGTGTGGGGAGAGGCTGATGGTCTCTAATTGCGGCCCCTGTGAGGGGTTCTAGAAGTCGTCAATCGTTTGCTGCTTGGGGGCTGTCCATGGATATCTGTCTGGATAGTATTGGAGGTGCAGAGATGCCTTCAGCCATCTGTTCTGCTGCACAATCTGGCAGATTCTGCATGCCAAGGGACTTGACAGCATCGTCGACAGAGCATTTCATCCAACGAATACGCGTAACGCCGGGCATGACATCAAATGCGGGAGCACTGCTTGCAGGTTGTGTGTGTACGGAGAAGAAGGGAAATCCCAGCTTTGGGGCACTTTGGGGACCATCGCGGCGAGCCTCGGCCCGATCAGTCAATCAATTTGCCCCCCCGCCAAGACCCGCCGACCCTGAAAAGGGTCACCTTGGGAAATAAAAAGAACCAGTGCATGAGTCGGCGATTTTACGAGATGCATATCCAACAGCTGAGCTGCCATACGGATACGAAGCTCTTCAGTTTACGACATGCCTCTTCAGTAGAAGAGATCTGATGATATGACACGAGGTATTACTTGCATCCCGCCACCTTGTCCTTCAGACAATGATGCCTACCTACCGATGACCTCATCTTCCCGGCCCCTGCACGACCAACAAACAAACGGCACAGACACCGAGGGATGGCTCCTCTCACCTCAACTCCAGCATCCGCCATGTTTCTGCTCGAATGACTAGCCCGAATTGAGAGAAACGCGTTCCCCAGCTAGCTCTGCCTTATGGGTCGCCTCGGCAAGCAGACAATTCGACGCCAAAAAGCCGCATTCGCATTGGCTTCTAACGAGCTATGAAACAGCCGTGAGCTTGATGCGACCCTGCCCTGCTGTGTTCAAGCCTCATTATTCAATCTGTCAATTGCGATGCTACCATTGTGTATCTGATGATGAGGCAATTCGTTTTTAGTTTAGATACTCTTTTACCTGCAGGCTCCGCCACCAGATATTCCCGGATTCTCACGATCAATGACGCGGCTGCTGTGATGCTTGCGCAAGCGCCAAAGCCCCCCTCGAATCGACAGCCTCTTCCGACCAGCCGGCGCTAGACGTGAGGTAAATGCGGGAGCCTTTGAACGGGACTAAAGATGTGCGTTGGATTCAACATCCTTGAAAGCATCAAACGTGGGAGCTTTGAACGACACACAAACCCCTGTCTTTGCTGTTTGATATACAAGAACGAAACACTGAGCCATAATCGTCACTTTCGCTTCCTACCTCACCTATATTATAGAAATTTAAATATAGTACCTACATAGGTAGCCAAGCAACCTCGACGAGAGCACGAGACTGTGGGGTAGCGAGTTCTGCATCTGCATCTGCATCTCGTGTTGTCAGGCTGATCCGTCCCTCCACTTCTGCAGGAGCCCATGGGCATCAAAGCTGCATGCATGTTGGTCGTGCTGGAAATGCATCGTATCGGTACCGGTAACTGATAACGGGGTATCCCTAAACCATGTATTCTGAGAGGGCAGTCCAAGTATAATCATCTCCGCTCATCCAGTATCTCTCAAGTATAAGGCTCTACACTGGAAGATATATCAATGATATCAGATACTATAGAACACGCATACGTGCACATACATCATATATCGAGACACCAAAGAAATGGGTAGCAACAGCAGGCAGTGTCTGTTGTGTCCAAATCACAGCATCGCCAGGGCACATTTCCCCGCAAGGCTCGCTACAAGGCACTCTTCAATTCCCCTCTCTCATGCATCCCCTCACCGTGACACTGAGCGAACAACATTTCGCACTCTGTTAAGAAGTTGAAATCTCGCCATGGTTACTGACCTGGTTCGCCGGGGGGATCGATGAAAACTGCATCCCAATAACCATCATGGCAACCGAAAGCCGTGGCCAGAGCTCTGGTATCAGATGGTTCACCCCCAGACGAGGCACTCGGTCTCCTTCAAGTGGTATGAATGCCAGTCGCTTCTATTCCTCTGCCATGAGCTGACCCGACGTTGATTCTCAGACGTCTCCTATGACTTTACAGATGATCACAGTCGCCCTCTCCACAAAGGTCTGGTCTGTCCTTTGGCCCAGCCTGCGATTTCCGTGTGGAAACTGACCGGCCTGTAGTCGCGAGGGGATGTTCAAACTGCAGTATGCGACGCATCCACTGCGATGGCACGACGACAAACATTTGGCCTTGCCGGGCATGTCAGGCTGCTCGGTTCCACTGTGAGCCTCCAGGCGGTTCATTGCCACCAGACTCATTATCGCAATCATTTTACCACAGCCCCGAACCGTCCCAATCCTTCATAAGAGAGAGCCTTCCATTCCTCGATGTGACGACTCTGGGGACCCTGTTTTATGCTACGTCGCGCGTCGAAACAAAGGTTGACCTCCACGGCATCATTGATAACGTCTTCTTCCTGGCCAACGGCGAGTGGACAAGCTACCAACCCAACTACCTGTCGTGTAGATGCTCCTACTCGCTGTCTTCACCCGACAGCGACAGCGACAAGATCAAGCTGAAGCCCGAGTTCTCTACGCATTCATTCGATGTAAAAGGTTTCGCTGTGAGCATATCTGCCATCGAGTGTGACTGCAAACCTTATGAGTCCTGCGTCGAGATCGTTCAACATCTAGCCCGTGGCGAAGATGGACCAAGTACAAGAGCTCCGGCGAAAGTAAAGCTGAGGCCCCGAAACCACCAATTCAGCATCACGGGAGTGACAACAGCCAGCCATCGGCTACGTGCCAGCGAATATACTTTCGATCAACTTGAAGTCAAGACGGCCACCGCCAGAGATGGAAGAGAGCCGCGCGGCCAAACGTACTTCCAGCTAGTCCTCGAGCTGTGGGCCGACTTGGGCTCGCAGTATTCGGCGCGGTTCATGAAAGTCGCCTACAAGAAGTCGGTCACGGTGACTCTAGGAGGACTGGTCCCACGTCCAATCAACGTTCTGCCGAGCCCTCCCGAGACTCAATCGCCTTCCGGTTCGCAGAGCATATCCGGAAACGATACTGCTGTTGACCTGGAGAGTAACGTGAACTCATTTAGCACACAAGCCACAGAGCCAGACCTATACATACATCCAAACATCGCCACGAGAAGGACCATGACTCGGAAAGATGTATCAAGCTCTGATGACGATCTACAGGCAACACAGATCACAGAGTTCCCTTCTTCCAACGCACATATGAAGCCATCAGCTGGCACTGACGAACAGCTATCACCAATGCAACCACCGCTCCCGACGACTCGCGAACTCCAGCGCCGTCTGCCACACAGGGGCTTCATTTCATGGGCTAAAAAGATGTGTCGGCCTAGGCTTAGGCCAGGATATCGAAGGATCGAATGGACTTGCGTAAGTGTCATCCTCTTCGTCGACTACTGCTACCCTCCATATCTGAGCACCGAATTTGAACTGAAAATTTCTAGGATTGCGGTGTTGACCTATATGGCGATTTTTCTCAGGAGGAGCCATCAGACTTGGACGCCCTAGAAGCATCACTTCGGTCTCCGCCGGAAACCACATCACCCGCGACCGACTCAACCGACGCCGAAAGAGTGGAAGACACACCGACAGGCACACCGCAAAGCAACTTTAGCTGGAACACAGGCAGAACAGCATCCCCCACCTTCACCGATGCATCCAGCGTCGACTTACATGCGAAATACCTCGCCCTCTGCGTCAACACCGGGGGAATGTACAAGAAGCTGGCCGAGATTGATACGTCACGCATCAAGTCTGACAGCGAGGTTTTTCACCAGATGAAGAAGGCGTATCTCGAGCATCGTGGTTTGCGCTCTCGCTTGAGCTTCCTCGTCAAGCCTGTGACGGTCGAGTTTGTCCGTGTAAGTCCAGGGTTTCCGTTTCCCGCAGCCCCCTATCACAAGATAGAACAGATACCATCACGTCTACCTGCATATCATGGAAGATATCTATACGCGTTGGAGTTAGTCAGCTAACAGCTACCACCAGTTCACCCTCTGGAACCTCCGCCACGGCTACATCTCCATCACCGACCGTCCAAAGTCCATGCCCCCCAAATCCAGCATTGACTACGACTTCGTCCCCCCGCCCATGACTCCCGAAGTCTTCATCCACTACCTCGAGCACGGCGACGACGACCTCAGCCCTAACCGGCACACCTGGCTGCCGCGCCTGCCCCAGCGGCTCAACGGCAAGGTCCTGCACTGCGGCGAGGCGGCCGAGGGCTGGGGCATCCACGTCGTCGAGGGGCCGAACCGCCTGGCCGTCTTCTGGATTGTCATGGCGACCGTCTTCGCGAGCGTGCTGGCGAGCGTCTTATGGGCCTCGCTCATGGGGGACATTCAAGGGGGGACAGGTCTGGGAGCGTTGATTATGGCGTTGCCGGGTGTTATTATGGCTGCTTTTCTGTTTCGGTTGGAAGCGACTCCAAGGGATATGTGAGTTTTTGGCGAGGCTCAGTGTGGATCTTTTCTCTGGCCTCGTATCTGGCTCATTGCCGTCTTGCTTAGATGTACTGCGCTTAGGGAGTGGCTATTCAGCATATACTAGAGGTATAAGCCTGTATCAAGACTCATAGAATGGAACAATGGTAGCGGAAAGTTGTCAAATACTTCTTCTAAGCTGAATAACGGTAGCAGATACCAGTGGCTGTGACACTCGATGGTGTAGAGAAAGCACGCGTCATTGGCTGATGGTCTGCAGGGTCGTACTATCCGAATGTCTACATATATGTATGCCCAACATGGCTGCCTAAGTTTTTCAGGTATGCAACTGATCTTCTCGTTTGATTACTCCGCCCTGAAGCAATTGCACTCTATGCATCTGCAAAGCGTCGACTTCAAAACATAGACCGAGAACATTACCCCAATCCGTCGGCATGGATCCCCTCAGCGCACTCGCAATCGCAGCCGCAGTGGTCCAGTTTCTTGACATTGGCGGAAAGCTGCTCCTCAAAGGATGGGCAAGATATAAGCAGATGCAACAGGGAACACCAAATGATGGGGAACTTGAGAGGCAGAGGAAAGAACTAGACGAGGCGTTTGACGACTTGTCGCTTCAAATCTCTGGGATTCAGCAAGTTTCCACGAATATGATGGCTTCTCAGCCCACGACACCAGCCCACGCACATTTGCTACAACTATTGTCGAGATGCAACAGCCTGTCCAAGGAGCTGGAGAGGGTCAAGAGTCATATCAAGCCCCCAAACAGTCGTACAGTCAACACGGAGATTCATCTAAAGAGCCATGTGCCCAGCGTCCCAAGCCGAAAGCCACGTCGAGACGTTCTGGAGGACGATTGTAAGCAGTGCCAGAAGAGACGAAAGGAAGAGAAAGCAGAGTTTGAAGAAAACACGCAAGAGATTAATCGGATTACGGGGCAGCTTGAGGCTCTCAGGCCCAGCGTTATAGAGGCTGTGATTCTCTCTCTGTGGTACGTTGCTTTATCTTGAATTGATTTTGGAAAGTGGAGATCTACGCCCTGGAAACTCTCAGCACAAGAACTAATTAAAGAAAATGTCTTAGGGATGACTCGAAGCGCTCGCAGCATTGGGAGGTGCATTTCAATGAGAAACTCAACAAGGCGATCGAGCTGCTGGAGAAGGCGCAGGGGTCACCAACAAACACCCAGACATCAACCAAAGGGCAAGCTTTAGGAGATGGTTTGCGCCGACAATATTCCCCGCAGATAGACGAGGAAGTCATCACGCTGAGAAAAGCCATCGAGCCTCTAATCCAGCCTGGGAATGGGCCAATTTGGCTGAAGCAGCTGGCGGAAGACATAGTCAGGTCTCTTGGATCGGAATCCGGGGCAAGGGCCTCCATTCAAGATGAACTCGTCAATATCCTTTGGAAGCTGGACTGGAAGTTGGATATATCCATGGCTGACTATACCTCAGCCAATATCGACAGCAGAATGGTTTCGAGTGCCATCGCTGCGGGTGTTGAGTTTGACACTATTCAGCTGAGGGAGAATGCGATTCCGAAGAGCTTCGAGACGACATACTCGTGGATATTCCAGGATGAGCCCCCGGTAGACCAGGACATTCCCAGGTGGCACAGCTTCCCCAAATGGCTCCAGGACGACAGTCATGAGGTCTACTGGATCACTGGGAAACCAGGTTCCGGCAAATCAACTATAATGAAGCTCATTCTACAACATGAGTCCTTACGAGACGCGCTATCTCAGTCTCTTGGATCACTGCGCCCTCTCCTCGTCAAGTACTACGCATGGCATCCAGGAAGCACGCTGCAAAAGTCCCTCGAGGGCCTCAAAAGAACCGCCATACACCAGGCTCTGAAGCAACGCCCCGAACTCGCTCCATCATTGACACCACGCCGCTGGGCCTTCTGCCAGGTGCTACGAAGCACTTCAGGCCTTCCCGCGTGGGACTCGTGGGAGATTGAAGAGTCGTTTGAAGCATTGCTGTCACTGTGTGGGAAGACGATCAAGCTCACCCTCTTTGTTGACGGGCTTGACGAGTTCGACACCCCTCCGATTGAAGTTGTCAACTGCATTCGGCATATCAAAGCACGGTGCCACAGTGGAATCAAGGTGTGCGCCGCTAGTCGACCCTGGACAGAGTTTCAGGATGAGTTCAACGACGGCCCAATGCTTCAGATGCATCTACAGACGCAGGAGGACATGAGGGACTTCATCACTAAAAGCTTTGCGGGTAACAGGGGTTTCCTCGAGCAGCAGCAGTTGCGTCCCGAAGCCACTTCGCAGCTACTCGCCGACATATTACAACGGGCAAACGGAGTCTTTCTGTGGGTGTCAATTGTCACGAAGTATCTCCTGAACGATTTCTCCGAAGGACAATCGATATCCCAAGCCCAAGACACTCTCGGACACCTCCCCACAGACCTCTCGTCGCTGTACGATGTCATATGGGCCGGTATCCGCCCACAGCACCTCGCCGACGCGTCGTACATGATGCAAGTCCTGCGAGCTGCCGACGGCCCGTTGGCATGGTTCATAATGTGGCTGATTGAAGAGTCGAGGTTTGCCCCTGTGGACATCAACGCCCTGCCCACGACCTTGACGTGGAAACGCGTCGCCATGAAGTCGCTGAAGAGGAAGCTCGCAGCTCGGACCAAGTGCATCCTGGAAGTCTGTGGGGACTCGGACGGCGGCTACGTCGACTTCATTCACCGCACTGCTCGGGATTGGGCAGTGCAGCCGGATAAATGGGAGCTCATCTGCGCTCTTGCGGCTGAAGATTTCGACCCGCACTTGTCCATCCTACAAGCCCGTACGCTCATGATCTCTGACGGCAATTACGGAGATCGAAACCGGACTTCTACGACAAACGTGTGGGATTTAGTAACGAGAACCCTCTTGCATGCCGGCGAGGTGAAAGACACACCAACGAATAGAGAACTGCTTGTACACTCCCTTAACTTACTCGATGCTCATCTCGAAAGATTATACCGGACCCTGAAGATACCAGGACTGACCGAGCTCGTTGAATCTGGAGGACTTGGCTGGTATGATTTAGGAAGCTTTCAACTGCGGAGCGGCGACAATAATCTGATCGGCTTGGCTGCGCAGTTTGCCGTGCTGCCATACGTTAAGGCTGCGTTGCCCAAATGCCGAAGAAGCTTTGCCCCTCACGGTGATGCCCCGGGTCCTCTTGAGCTAGCGATTTTTGGCTCCTCGTACTTCTCTCTATATCATTTACATGACAACGACCTTTGCTTGCCGATACCCTGCGAACGACGGTTAGCCACGGTCAGATATTTGCTAGAACAGGGGGTTTACCAGTCCAGGGTGCTCCTAGGGAGCGGAACTTGTAGCCTCAAGGACGCGATAAGAAGAGTCTCTTCAAAGGACCCGGAATACTATACCGCGGTGATAGGGTTACT
The DNA here is from genome assembly GCF_003025115.1 of Trichoderma citrinoviride. Classification (NCBI taxonomy): domain Eukaryota; kingdom Fungi; phylum Ascomycota; class Sordariomycetes; order Hypocreales; family Hypocreaceae; genus Trichoderma; species Trichoderma citrinoviride. The sequence continues at coordinate 357,963 of NW_020194717.1, read as the reverse complement.
GGATCAGATGGGCCTGAAGGCAAGTGCCAAATCCAAGGGGCTACGCATCAAGGATTTTCTGGAGGATATGGGCCATACATCACTATCTACTGTCAAGCTCATTACTGATAAGAAATCATTATAGCACTTACAGTTGGGCATGGTAGGCACACATATTGAGAGGCACATGTAGCAGACATCGGTTGTCATGAGGACTGGGTAACGTGGATGCCTTCCAGTAGTCACTTCGTCGTCTTTCTCTCGAACCTCCGAGAAGATAATTCTCTCGGCTTTGAGTTGCTATGTAAAATACTTCTACCTCTTTAATATTTTTAGCGCTCTCTCTCGAGTTTGTGTTAGAGACTTTACGTGTATGCAGGGCGAGGCGAGGTGATGATGCATCGTCTCTGTGGCGGCAATCTGTAATGATGTCTACAGATGCTGCATGCGTGACGCCAAAGCTTTTGCAGATAAGAATGGCATATAAAATGAACTTGAAAAATCGAATGTGCCATCTTTTTCTCTATAAACATTCATTGTCCACCTCTTGATGTATCCCATGTCTTTACTACCTTGGGTATGTCCACGAGGTGCCGGAGCAGGTCAAGTGAACAACGTCATTATGGAGCCGGTGCCTTGCGACGCGTTAGTGTTAGTGAGACAGGCAGCACCAAAGCTTATCAGTTTAAGTTCAGGGCGATAAGCCTCTCGACCTCACCCAAACAACAACCACTCAGAACCGCTATATAGGTCATCAATCGCATCGCATCTCTCCTCCTCGAATCGCCTCACCTACGACACATCTTATAGTCTCTTCTCACTGACTGTCGCCATCACATTCACAATGAAGCTCGTGTCGCGACACATACCGAAAGAGCTCGAGGACGAGCAAGTCTCGCTGCTGCCGGAGGACCCAGAGGACATGGTCAGTCCATGATGCGTCACCACATAACCCGGCCACATTTCACAAGCAAACGGCAGCTAACTGCGCACCTTGTTCCCAGTGGCATGCCTACAACCTGATAGTCCCCGGCGACCTCGTCCACGCGCACGCCGTCCGCAAAGTCGTCAACATCAACCCGGGCACCGGCGTCCCGTCCGCCGAGCGAGTCCACACCAACCTCGTCATCCGCGTCAAGTCCACCTTCTTCGATCCCGCCGTCGCCTCCCTGCGCATCTCGGGCGTCGTCGCCGCCGAGAACGAGCACGTCGCCATGGGCGCCCACCACACGCTCGACATCGAGGTCAACAGGTCATTCACCATCATCAAGCCCGACGGCTGGGACAGCGTCGCAAAGAGCGCGCTGGCGGAGGCCCTGTCGGACGACAAGAACGGCGCCATGGCCGCGGTGGTGATGCAGGAGGGCCTCGCCAACATCTGCCTCATCACGCAGTTCCGCACCGTGGTCAAGACGCGCGTCGAGAGCGTGGTGCCCAAGAAGCGCGATACGGCGGCGGACCAGGACGCCGGCATGCGGCGCTTCTTCGAAAAGACGCTGTCGTCATTACTCAGAGCGGCCGACTTTTCCGAGTCACGGCCGCTGCTACTGGCGAGCCCCGGATTCGTAGCGCAGGACTTTAAGGACTACATTGCAAAGCAGGGCCGCGACAAGTCGGACAAGGTGCTGACGGCCGTCGCCAAGCAGGCAACGGTAGTGCACGCCAATTCGGGACACGTTCACAGCTTAAACGAGGTGCTCAAGAGCCCTGAGGTGCTGGCCAAGATGAGGAATATGAAGTACGCCAAGGAGGCGCAGTACATTGACAGCTTCTTTGAGCTGCTCAAGCTCGACGACGGACGGGCATGGTACGGCACCAAGGCCGTGGAGAAGGCGGTTGCCGACGGCGCAGTCGGGCCCGGATCCGGGGTGCTACTGATCAACAACTCTCTATTCCGAAGCGAGGATCTCGCGACACGGAAAAAGTACGTTGCGCTGGTGGACAAGGTCATAAGGGATGGTGGCGATGCGCGGATATTGAGCAGCGACCACGAGAGCGGGCAGCGGCTCAAGATGCTGGGGGACATTGCGGCGATTTTGAACTATCCCATGCACGACCTGGACGACGATGAAGAGGAGGAAGCGGCGGAGCAGCCACCGCCCAGACGGGACGAGGAGGACCAGGTAGACATGTTGAATGACGTGATTTAGAATAGACGGACTGGATACCAAAATGAAAGCGAATGCGAGTTTACGTGATTCCTAAGATATGGAGCTGTATTCAAGCGGGGTGACCTTTGTATGGGGAGGCTATCGCCGTTGCCCTTCGTATCTCCTGCAAGGTTATTATCAAGCAAGTCATAATGACCAGTATTAGCCTGACCAGCCGGCAACTCTGGCCGTCCATTCCATCCATTGATGTCCCTCGGCGTTAAACGGCCACCGACTCCATGGCCTCATCGGCAGCAAAACCCCCCAAGATGACATCCATAACTCCGGGTACTGTGCGGGTTTGTGGGACTGGACGTTTGAATGCATGCATCATCCCCTGTTCAGCTCCCATGCTAGCAACCAAAATTGCCCCTCATGGCAGCGGTTTGACCCCTCAATGGCGCGGTTGACATCATTCATATAAAGACTGCAACAATTCATCCGTGGTGTTTCATTCGACTCTTCTGTGTCTCGTTCTTTTCCCTTCTTCACTTCATTTCCGTTAGAATATCTTGATCTGGTTGCCGAGTAAAGGGCTCATAAATCATTAGCAAAAATGGCGCAGAAACTCACGCTGCAGTCGACGATTAAGCTTAATTCGGGCTATCATATGCCCCTGCTGGGCTTTGGAGTGAGCATTTCCCTCACGATGGCTTCCGTCTTCATTTAGCCTTGCCGACATGGTGCTTACTGGTGCTTATTAGGTCTACCAAACGTATGTCACCACCCATTAATAGGGCACTCATCACAAACGACAAATCAATTGACCATGATCCCTTGACAGATCTGCATCTGTGGCTACCGACGTCTGCAAAGAGGCCCTGAAAATCGGCTACAGACACGTACGCACAACCCATATTCATTCTCATATGAGATACACATACTCACATTCCTCACCAGATCGACTCCGCCTCGGCATACCGCAACCAAGGCCCCTCCGCCGCCGGAATCTCCGCCGCCGGCATCCCCCGCAGCGAAGTCTTCTTCACCACCAAGGTCCCCGTCCGCGAGAAGCCCCTCGGGTACCAAAACACCCTCGACCTCGTCGACATCGCCCTCCAGGAGACGCAGCTCGAGTACCTCGACCTGGTGCTGATCCACTCGCCCTACGGCGGCGTCGAGAACCGCAAGGGCGCGTGGAAGGCCCTGGTCGAGTCCGTCGAGGCCGGCAAGGTCCGCTCCATCGGCGTCTCCAACTACGGCGTGCACCACCTCGACGAGCTCGAGGCCTACATCAAGGAGCTCGAGGCCGAGCGCGGCGGCGAGCCCGGCAAGGGCGGCGTGCTGTCCGTCGGCCAGTGGGAGATTCACCCCTGGCTGCCGCGCGACGACATTGTGCAGTGGTGCCGCGCGCGCAACGTCGCCGTCCAGGCGTACTGCCCGATTGTCCGCGGCGAGCGCTTTGGGGACCCCAAGGTTGGCGCTGTGGCGAAGAAGTACGGCAAGACGGAGGCGCAGGTGCTGCTGCGGTGGAGTTTGCAGAAGGGGCTTGTTCCGTTGGTGAAGAGCGTTACGCCGAGTCGGATTAAGGAGAATGCGGACTTGTTTGATTTTGAGTTGACGGAGGAGGAGGTGAAAGAGTTGACGACGAGCGAGTATAGTCCTTGTGCTTGGGATCCTACTGTTGAGCCTTTGGACAGGTAATTGTAGCATCGAGGACGTATCAAGTCCATGTGAATAAATTGTCATGAATGACTGGGGTCTTCCATATTCCTCTTCTCTTTCGTCTGCAAAACCTTTCCAAATAGATCTCTCGGAGCCGTGAGTTCATCTCCCGGGTTCTTACGAGGATCTCTTAAAATTTGTTAACAAGCTCTTGAAATCATCCCAAATGGATCGCCCGGCCTGATGTTTTGACTATTTGAAATCCATTCTGTAATGAAGCCGCAAGGAAGCTGCAACTGTCTCCATATTGAACGTGACCAGCAGGGTTAGGTATCAAACAGACACAAAATGCTGTAAGAATAAAGGGTAATCTCGTGCTGATAACTGTTATTGATTGGAATAGCCCATGTGACCGATTTCCATCTCACGGCCAAGCTCTATGATCATCCTACCTAGATATGCTATAGGCATGGGCGCCTTTAACTTACCCATTGCTACATGAGTCGAGGCATCTTGAACATGCAGTCGCTTCAGCTGATAGAGAACTTGGCTGTGAGGCGATGGCCCTCCCCAACCTCAAACCAGACTCTGAAACTGGTCCCTGCCGCACTGCGCACGCTATGCTCCGACAAAGTCTTCCATCTCATATATTCCTTCTCCCCAGCGCCGTAATACATCGCGAGAATCTGGCCTGCCGTGTCTGCAGGTGAGATGCTCGTCACGATATCACACCAGCGGACATAATTGTGCACGCCTACTACCATGAAGACACGCTCGCCCTGAGACGACTGTAGAAGCAGCGCGCCTGACCTCCCACTACTGTCCATAGTGAGTGTGTGGTCAGAGGTGTCAGTAGAAATCCATCCATCATTGGTAGCAGACCCGGCCCCTGACCAGACGGCCTTTTCGATCGGGACGAACGCTTGCCACGATGGCTGGTGGATGGTCAGATGTATCGCGTATGAATTGCTGTTCAAAACGACAGTGAGCAAACTGGTACCTCCAAGTTATCTAGATCCGATGCACGTACGCAGTCATCTTGAAAAGCGGTGTCTTAAAGAAAGCAGTTCCGACGTCCCTTGACCCTTTGTACGTTTCCTTGACCAGAATTGAACGTTAGTTTCCAGTTGTTTACACTACCTGGAGGGAGGGGACCGTCTTACCCCTGCATAAGCAGCGCTTGCCGAGCCAGCCATATCTTCCAGTCTATCGCCATCGCGTCCGTGGCTTACTCTGATGTCGATGAAGGCGCCATGGTTGACAATCACAAAGCTAAATATTCAATGTATCAGAGGCTCAGGAAGATCCTATAGCAAAAGTTGAGGCTTGTACTTACGGAATAGTGCGTTTCTGAAACCATTCACCGTGTTTTCTCCCCCACATGATGGAAGTATTGGTAAAAGTCACGTTCTCATACACTTTCGCGTCGAAGGCGTCGTCTCTACGGAACGTCGTTCCTACCGTCGTGGTTTCGATCCTTGCCCAGTCAGAGCGAAATTCCAGAGTAGCAGGAACGCAAACATCCAAATGCTCGTCGTCATGGCCATGCTTGACCAGACAATCAATCTCCTCGTCGTGCAAAGGCAGATACTCCTCTGCGAGATCTTCTGCCCAGAAGACCTGGTTCTGGTGGACGTGATCCACGGTGTTGTTTCGTCGACGAACAGTCAATTCAGTACCCTTGGACTCGATAATCTCGGCCACCTCTGAAGCATGAGCCATGGACAGATCCTCGAATTCCTCCGTGAGATCCTTTGCGACCAACACCGACGGGTACCAGTGAGCCGACCCGTCAGGGAACTCTGCGAGATATTCAAAGTGACGGCCGTGATCTGTGTCTGTTCGCAGCCGCCGACCACACTTGGCCTCTCTAGCCTGGCGAAGCCCAACAACTGGGACGTCGCGAATTTGAACACGTTCGATAGCTGTCTGTTTGAACTGGGAAAGAGGAAGAGGCATGCGGGTCAAGTTTGCAGACTGGTTGTTGGAACCGGATGCAAGACGATTGGCGATGTCGGATTCAAGAAAGAAGTCGAGGAGTGCGGGCAGTGCACTGCCCGGGAGAGCAACAAAGACGACGCGAACACATCCGTATGCTACTTGATGGTCGACGATAAGCCGAAGCAGACGGGGAGGGAGACGGTCAATCCAAGGAGTGAACTCCTCATAGCTTCCTTGGATGGCCTTCCGAAGGAGGGGAGAATAGATGCGACGCTCACATCCGTACTGGCCACGAGCCTTGGTGATATCAACCTGGAGGACACCATCGTACGGTTTGAAGCCCAACGCCTTCTCGGGCTCTGTGATGGCACGGCGCTGGAGATCCTTGGCCGCGCGAGTCATTATTCTGAAGGATTTGACCTTCATGCTATGCTTGTGTGGGAGCTCCTGCGTTCCCATCTTCTTGACGGCTTCATGGTACTGTAAGAGTCGCTGAGCATAGAAGGCATCGGCGCGGGCCCGCTCGCCGAAGTTCAAGAAGAGCATGTTGCCGCTGGGGCGGTCCTTACCGAGGCCGAGTACGACCGCTTTCCCGTCACCTGCATTTCCTCTCGGATAGTATTTGACGGTTGGAAGCTTATGAGGATCCGCGATGACGCCGTTCACATCAGGGAAGAGACGACGATTGGAATCCAAAATGACGCTGTTGCCAGATCCGACATAGTAGCTCTCGCCTTCGACGCGGTACACCTGGTAAAACAAAAGCGTAAGTATGGCAGCCCAAACCACGCGGTGGAGAGAAAGCCTTACCTTGGTTGTTCGTCCTGATCCCCCCTCTGACCCAACCCAGCCATCTCCAACGCCAAGAGCAACGGTATCGAAAATACCCCCTCGCCAGTCGCCACTGACAACCTCCCCTCCGGTCGCTATATAGCCTTGCGGCTGGAAGCGGCCGTGACGGGCAGATTCAAGTCCTCTATTCCATGAAAGGTAAGCATTAGGTCTTGCTCCATCTATCATCAGAATCCGGTGGATTACACATACCCGTTATCACACCGTCATAAGCCAGCCCTGCAACTACCCCTGCCATAATGGGAGCAGCAGCACCCCCGGTTGAGACAGTAAGCGCCCCTGCGCCCATCACGACCAGCGTGCGTGTGGCCTGTTCTTCAGCTTGCCAGAATTCGTCCTTCTCCCCTCTCACGAGGTGAACAAGACCTATGTGATTGAGAGATGAGCAAACGAACAACGCAGGGACGGTGAGTAAATACCTTTGATGTGACCAACTAGTGGAATGCTATCGGCCATGTTAGCAATGGTTTTGACTGGGTGCTGCGTCCAGGCATCCGTAAACTGATGCCAGGTCTCCTTTGCTCCTTCGGCATCGCCAGTGACGAACTGCCATGCAGACTTAAGTTGAGAGATGAGAGGGATAGTGCTCATGTTCGATGTTGGCAGGTAGTTTGGCGTGGGAAAACTGTGATGTGTCTATGATTGTTGCCGATGGGGATCGAAAGAAGATGGAGTCAGAGATGAACATGGCAGCTGGAGGAGTCCATGAGTGGGAGATGATGGTGGGGTAAGTTGGATACTGACTGCCCTGCGGCCGGGTTGATTCTGTCGTCTCTGCAAGCCAATCATCCATGGACAACTGTCGCATGTTTTGGGGGCTGCTGTGTGGTTGCATGTGGAAGCGCGCGACAGATATCTACGAACTGACGAATTAGCGCTGCTGAAGCACACCGAACCCATGGGGTCAACCAGTGATAGATCCTTTGGAGAGTAGACCAACGATAACATCCTATAAAGATGTACCAGTACTTAGTGAGTTGAGCGTCTCATGTCAGCGAAACGAACTATATTCTATTGACCTCAACTTCGAGGGGGGCCAAATGTGAGCTTTCCAATACATATCTTAGGTACGTAGCAACCAATTGTTTTCCCATAATTCTGCTGTCAATTAATAAGAGGATACTAGCATTTCCGGCTCTTGTAAAGGAAGCTAACTGATCTACCTCTTACTACATGCGGCCCACTAAGGTACCCTGGTTAAGAAGTCATCTTTAAATCTAACGACATGCATCCGCCTTCTATTGTATTAACAGATGAGTCAAAGCAGGAGGTAAATTCAGAGTAGTAATATGATAATATAAATACTATGTAAGCCTAGAGTATCTAATAGATCTATCCAAAGCCCATCAAGGATTACTACTTAAACTACGCCATGTCCAGAAGACAACAAGTCCATGCGGCTCTGTTGTCTAGATACCCATGTTCCAAGGGCATGTGGGGGCAACGGAGAAAAGAACAAAAAGATAAACCCGGAAGGGGGTGCGTCAGTGAAGCGGGCACGAATAGCGAGGATGGACGCTCGCAACTTGATAAGAGGACAGCAGCTGAATAGCAGCTAATGCACACAGGCGGGGCCTATACTTATAGACTCAGAGAAGAGCAAAGAGAAAGAAAGGGAAAGAGGACGGTGCAGAGTCGAGGCTGGGTTCAAGTGAAAAGTGAATATACATGTAGTTCACGTTTTGACCTCGCCCTGTTTCTTGACTATTTACCTAGAGACTGGGGTTCAGTGCGCCTTAGATATTGTAGTTTTTTCGTATAGTATGTATAAGTCCCACCCCGTTGACGATGGATTGAGTTACTTGGAACTTCACACATCGTGCATACTCGTACATACAAATTCTCATTACAACAACTACACCTCATACCTAGTCGAAATGCCCGTGCCACCACCTATATCTGCATCAATGGCTCGGTTTTAACCTTTACCTACTGAAGATGAAGATTAAGATGAAGATCACTAGCTGGCCTTGCTCTAGTTATCCTCTGTCTTCTTGCGCTGAATGTTCATCAATGCCGGAGCGACATTCCTATAGTGTCGATACCCCTCTTGCATTATAGCATTAAGGACGGCGATCTATAACAAAGGTCTATATGAATAAAACCTCATGGATGGTTGGGATCTTCTGTCTTCTTCTTTTCTTTCATCTGCAGGATCTTCTTAAGTAGACCTCTCGGACCTCGAGTAGATCTCTCAAGATCTGCCTGGCTAGATTCCTCGGAAGCTTGAGTAGATCCCTCGGAATCTTCCGCCTTCTTCTCTTCTTTCGTCTTTGAAATCATCGTGAGTAGATCTCTCGATGTGATACTTTTGCAATACAGATACCCCTTCTGTATTGTAGAGGCAATCGTCTCCATATTGAATGTGACAAGCAGAGTCAGCAAGGAGACACAAAATGCCGTGACAGCAAAGGGTAATCTCGTGCTGAAATCCGTTATGTTTGGGATCGCCCACAGTGCCTAGGTGGTGCATTGTCAGGCCAGGGAGTCACTCCGAGAACCCGGGTCATATAACTCACAGCGCAGAACCCCAACGGCAGATAGAAAATGCTGACGTATGTGAGCAGCATGACATTCTGTCCCAGCTTCGTCGCAACTCTTGCCTCTTGGACCGAACTCCACGCAAATTCCTGTACTTGATAAGCATACACCTTCTGGTAGAGGCATATACCCTTGACTTACAATCTGAAGGAGATCTCTGGCTATCTGATCCAGCTCGTCCAACCTCTTCGTGACGCCAGGTTCAAACTCTTCCTCTAAGTACTTGAGCAGCTTTTTTCGACTTTCATATGGCTCGCGTCTTATGGAAGGTTTATTCATAAACATCCTGGCCTCTGAGATCTGACTTGCCAGACTACGGCGAAGGTCGGCCAATTTCCGCGCATCCTTTGCGAGGTCATCCATCGTCTGGGGGTCTTTCCCTTGGGACATCAGTTGGCCCTCGCGCTGTGCAAAGATTGTCAGTAATTGCTCCGGCTGTATCGAGCCCTTGAGTGATATAGCAGGAGTACACCTTACCCTCCGAGACAACCACTCCCCAGCCTTGCTACACAATTCTGACCATTGTGTGTTGGCGTGTGTCAGGAATTGATGGAAGAAATCAACGAGATTATCTGGAATGCAGCCATACGGTAATGTACTCAGGTACACTGTTGAAGGTCTGCCAATGGACAATACCCACATTACTCTACTCACCTTGCCACCAGAAGTTTGCGAAAGGCTGTCAGATGAAAACTGGTCAAGAGGGAGCCATAAGGCAATAGAATGAGTTGTGCTCAGGCCCCCGCGGGAGACAGCTATTTCCAAGCTGCCTGCTGTCAACTTTTCATTCTTTGGTATTTTGAATGGCACTCTCGACCAGACTGAGCTATCAGTTTCGTCGGTCAAAAGGCTAAGAAGGGTTGTCTCATTAGAGTTCCTCCCAAAAATGAGTTCACTGAGGGAAAGGGGCACAACTTACAACAGAAAGCTCCGTCTTCGAGGATATTTGTCATACAGCCCCCAGACATTGTGAACTTCTTCTGGGAAATCAAGGCGCAGGTCTCCGTCGAATGCTTCGGACAAGAGAGCCACGTCCCCGCCATTCCATCCGCCAGATGCACAGCACCACTCTTTAGACATTATCCCCGTTGTATTTGCTCTTCGTTTGAGCAATTCTCGCACGAGGTCGAGTTGTCCCTTTTTCAGGGCAGTTCGAAGCGGCGTCATACCCGAATAATCCTCGGAGTTAATATCTGCTCCCCCGGACATGAGAGCTTTCGCAATCTCTAAACGCCCGTTTTCCGCAGCCAGATGTAGGGCAGTTTGACCGTGTCGGTTCCTCTGATCGAGTTTCATTCCACATCGCAACATGAGCTTGACTCCGTCGAGTTTACCTTCTTTAACCAGCAGGTGTAGCGTGCTATTGTCGATGGGTATCAACCTCTTCACAACTTCCTCCTCGTTGGCCATTGTCGCCCACCAAAGCGGCGTCTGAGAGTATCGATCCCCCATGTTTGCATCGGCACCGTGGTTCAGTAACATTTCCACTGCATCAACCCGTCCACATTGAGCAGCCCATATGAGCGGCGTTCGACCACAGTCATCTTTTGCATTTACATTGACGCCACCCCTCAATAACAGGAGCTGCAACACCTCAACTTGTCCACGCAATGCGGACCATGATAAAGGGCTCAAAGTGTTCTTGACTGAAGCACACGCTTGGATCAATAGAATGTCCAAGCGGTAAGGGTCTTCTTTGCGTGCGGCCTCTAGTATGTCGTTCTCGAGCTTTGCATCCCATGCAAGATCTTTCCTGGGGAGCAGCAGATTCAGTACACTCTCTTTTCTCGTTACTAGAGCCCTGCCGAGCGCCGTCATGTCAGATTTGTCTTTTTTGTTGATGTCAATCCCATCTGTCTCGAGCAGAAGGTCGACAATGTCATAGTTGCTTTCGCTCGCGGCCAGATGTAGTGCCGTGGAACCGTTCGCGTCGGTTGTGTTTACGTCGATATCAAACGTCGTAAGAAGTAACTCCACGACGCGGCCGTCGGCGGAATAATGCCCAGCCGCTGCAAAGAATGCATGTTTGTAGTTGTCGGGGTTGATTTTGTTCTTATCTTGCAGCATCATCTCGACTATGTCAAGACAGTCATGCTGCACAGCGTAAGTAAGCGGAGTGTTCCCGCAAGTGTCGACTGCATTGAGGTCGGCATCAGATTCTTGAAGCAACAGCTTCACACGTTCTGTATCCCCCCTTCTCACTACGAGGGACAATGGGGATTCCCCAGGCAAGTCCCCAGAGAGCGAAGTATCCACAGCATCGCCCATGATGATTGCCCGTAGAAGTCTCGCGAGTTATGGTAGGTTCAAAGGGAAGACATGCAAACGAAGAATTAGAAACGACTGCAGTGGCTGAATTTGCAGTAGAGAGGACTAGAGGAGACTGTACTTCAGAGGCTTCCAATTCTCATATATACAGACAAAGGTATGATATACCATCTTCCACTGGCTACTTTGGCCTCTTTTTCACCACTCTTTGCAGATGACGTAGCGCCCAAAATGTCGTGGGAGCTATCAGTGGCTCGTCTATTAATATGCATGCAAGCCTCGCGAGGCAACCAGGCTATGCAGGGTGGGCTGTGCCTGTTGGGGTCGGCTTGGGCTTCGGGATACTACATTGATATTGCTGCAAGATTGTCAATGGTATCGGAGGCCGTCTTCGTGGCTGATGGTGCATTCAGCGCCCCAATTGTGAGTTCTCTGAATGATCCAGGATTTCGCAAGTATTGTGACGCCATCTTCAGTCCTATCTCACAACATGAGGAGCGGATTTTACATGTCCAGTTGCCTCAAGTTGAATTGCCGGCGGCTAATGCCCATCTGAACCTGCATATTGCAGGACGAGCTACGTAGCCCGTTGCAATTCCTGTGGCTCAGCATGCAAGCATCCAGATGCTAGCAGAGGAAAGGGACCGGAATAGTAGTTTAGAGATTAGAAGAATCTACTACCTACCTATGCATCACTTGCAGCATTTGAAGGAGAAAGATGAGGTCCAGGCATCGTTCGTATTGCCATCACGTGACAGCGTACCGGTCTCGCGTCAACAGGCGTCACGCCCGCTCTGCCACTGTTTCTCCCTCAATCTTACCCCGCGACAACAACAAAGCAAAACAAAAAACAACAAAGAAGACTATCGTCACTACCAAACATGCAATGCTCGTCCACTCATTGAACCCACCGCAGTTGCCAGGATGCGCGTCCAGAGAACCTTTACCGTGGTGCCGGCTCCGGGGCCGGCCGAGCGAACCCCCGTCGACAATCGCCCTATGACATCCAAGCAAGTCCGCAAGGCCTACCGCGAAGCCAACCGTGTCCCGCGCGTGTCCAAGGCAGAGCTCCGGAGACAGGAGAGGGCCGAGCAGGAGCGCATACGAAAGGAGCTCGAGAAGGAAAAGGCCGCGAGCAAGGCAAAGGCGCTGAGGGAGAAGAAACGGGCAAAGGAGCAGGCGGAGCGAGAGGAGAAGAAGAAGAAGGGCCTGCCCCTGGTCAACGTCCGGCCCAGTCAAGATACCATTGCGCGGTTTGTGAGAGGGAACGGATCGGGGAGCAAGAGAGATTGCCAGGGGCGAGACACTTCAGCAGCGCCAGTCTTGCCGACAGTGGAGGAGTCTGAGGAGGAGGACGATCTTCCCAGCCCGAAGCGATTCTGCGAAACGAAGCATGAACTCAAGGGAATTATTGAGGAGCCTGAGCAAGATGAAGCGGGGACTGTGCCTGAGCGAGGAGAATCGGAGACTCCCGCTGCGCCTGAAGAGCCTCTCACTGAGCTTGACACTGTACCACACAATGAGCCCGTCGCCGAAGAAGACTTTCTGGAAGGATTTGAGGTAATGTCGGACGATGAAATTTCCAAACTATCATTTAACGCAGTGGTTGCAAAGGGCAAGGTCAAAGACCAAGAGGATCCTCCCCCTATAGGGCCAGATGCCACGCCGAGCGAGGGAGAAAGCGTGCTTGATGAGACCACAGCACGGCAACCAGATCCTCCCAATTCAATCAAGAACCCTGAAGCAATGGCTCTTCCAGACTTTGACTTGATATCCGATGATGAGGATGATCTAGAGCTGGAGATGCTGGCTCTAGACGTTGTCCTGACCCCCCAACAGCAGCTACCAAAAGAAGCAATGGAGAAGCCTTTGCCCCCCAAACCACAGAACTATGTTCCCACAAAATCAAGCTACGAAACGGATCTCGGGCTGGCCGCTGGCCTTGAAGAACCAAGCCCTACGAAGCATCAGGCGTCTCTCATGCCACCACCACCACTACCGGCAGCTCCGCAGCGCCCACGCTCCCAAGCCTCACCTGTCGCGATGAAACCACAGGCACCTCCTCTCAGTACACAGCAGATCCTCTATAACATGGACGACTTCTTCCCCACATCATCGCAGCAGGCAGCCGAACTGGAGGGGGAGGAGACTACATTCATCTCTCAACACACGACATCGGGCTCCATGCCTGCACCCCAAGCCGCAAGTCCTATAGTAAAGAAGAACTCGCCTCTACCCCTAGACGCAGCGTCTTCATCTCCCGGAACTCCGAAGCCGTTCTTTACCGCTTCAGGGACGAACGAAAGAATAGCTGTCGCCTTGCTACATAGTCGACGAACGGCAGAGCGGGAGGAGGAGGAGAGACGGCGGACTGCAGAGTTGGAAGCCCTTGCATTCGAAGAAGCCAAGAGGAGAGCAGCCGAGCGTCGCGCTGAAGAGAGACAAGCGGAAAGTCAAGCGGAAAGTAGGCCAATCACAACGGCTGAGTCTACAAAGGCTAGGGTGTATGAACAACCGCAAATCCCTCGACAAGGGAGGCCAGTTGCTGCAACGTCGCCACAGTTTCCGACAGGCAAAGCGTTCATACCGAATGCGAACCGTGCAGCCAGCAGGGTGGTTACGCAGAGGAGGCCCCTTGCTGAGAGCCGCGCAAACGCGGCTTTGCCTGGCAAATTGCCTCCTGCAGCTGAGGTGAAGAATAGAGCACCATATCAAGGCGCAGTGTCTCGGCAGCAGCCCTCCCGACCTACGCACGCGAACACACCTCTACCTCCAAAGGCACAAAACATACCCTCTTTTCCGAAAGACCACGATATGCCTATCAAGACGTCCAATAAAGAGAACAAGGCCGCTCCTGAAGTCGATGAGTTTAAGGACCTGATGGCTTCTCAGGAGTCGGAATTCGGCGGGAGCTGGATGGACGAGCTGGCGACGGAGCTTTCCCTATGATGTACATACCTAATACACACAGGACGATATACGGCCGCAGAGATGGTCACGAGAGACGATATACCCCTTTGGATTAGACGGCGGACAAGACGGCGGACCGGACTGATTTATTTCGGCGAAAAGGAACGTTTTCTGGAGGCATACTGGCTGGTTTTGCATTGCGTGGCGACTATTGCTTTTGTTCATCTAGAAATTGAGCGTAGCATCAAGTTGAATGTATTCTTTTTACTCGGCTTACCTACTGTACTGTACTGCTAGCGATGACAGGTGAATCGAATGCTTCCTCACTTTAATCAACAACTCAGTAAATACTCTAAGCCAACCCCCCGTCAAGCCAAAGCCGTCGCCTACCTTACGGATCTATATAATTCACAAACCAGGTCTGCACCAGTAAGCCACCCCTCCCAAGGTCATTCCCATCTCAACTTCCCTCTCAATCCTTCACAATGCACAAGCTGCATTAGCTTCCCGCTCCCGTTACCATTACTATCCAGGCACGAACACGCATTGACTACCCCCGGCTAGCCGCAGCCTTGCACCCAGGATTGCTTATGGAACTATGCCTGATATAATATCGTTCTTGTTTTGTACTACCTACCTGTGGGTAGGTTGTTTCGAGAACCCCATTGCGTGATGCCCATGTATAGAAAAGAGGTGCAAAACGTGACTTGGAGGATATATACAGCTTCATTTTTTTTCTTTCCTTCACGTGTCAAGTCCGCAATGTTTCACTTCGTACATTACATTACCAGTATATACCTTAGGTAAGTAGAATAGCCAAGGGGTATCCTTCACCATTTACATCAAAACAAACCCATTCAGCCCCAGAATGAGAGGCAGAGTCAACAAATGCAGCCAACAGATGAGAAACCCGTCTATACAACAACAAGCTACACATACATACACCAAAAGAGTCTCTGTTTATTGCTCTCTTTGCCTTTACCATTTCCGTTTCCCTTGATCAGGTATCCTTTCCGTGTTCCATGGCCCCTCGCTGTCCTGAAAGTGCCCTCTTCCGTTCCAGCTCTACCAGATATATTTCACCTTAAAGGAGAAGATAAGACAAACCAAAAAGGGCCACCCTAACGCCTTGAATGCAAAAAGGAAAAAACAAATGTCATGAGTTTGACCCTTGTTCGCCTGACCGTTGTATCCGGCTCAATCAGACCAAATTCGTTCTAAACGCCAATCCTCGCCCGCCTGTGCTGAATAAAGGCAGCAAAAGAGCACAGTCGGCATATGCTCCTCGTTCCATCGCGCTGATATTTCCCGTCCCCCAATCGCTTCTTTCATAAGCGACTTCGACCTGGAACCACTCCCATACTCTGCTCAGAGATGGCATTCAACAAGACCAAACATGCCAAAACATGTTCCTCGACGCCACGCTTCTAAAGGAAGATGCCAACCCATTCCGTCTTCGAAGCCACCTTTGTTCCGCACCCGTCCACGGCACATAGTATATCGTTGGGCGTCGCATTGCTCTTCCCGGGTGGATATCGGAAGCCGACCCCCTCGGGCGCATTTTTGGTCGGCTTTCTGTTTTCGAAGCACTCGGCACAGTAGACCTGATCCGTCTCAGTTAGACAGTAGAAAGAAAAGTGAACGACACAAAACACTTACGTGACCGCACGACTTGAGCGCCCAGAAATGGTGCTCTCCTACAGCCCTTTTCCTCTTCTTTGACGGCGTTGATGACTCGGTAGGATCGTAGGCAAGCTCCTCGTTGCAGGCGGGACATATCGTGACCAGCTCCTCGCTCTGCCCGCCGTCTGCCCGGGTGTCGCGGGTGAATCCTGCCGTCGCGGACGGTATCGGTTCCATCGGGGGCTTCGGCCTTGACTCTGGTTCTGCCGGAAACCTGCTCTGCGAGAGGGTGGCGCCGAGGCTGCCGTTCAAAAAGTCGGCCAAGGTTCTACCAAGGACGCGGATGCCGGACTCGAGCTGCTCCTGGTGGCTGCCGCTCATGAGCCTCAGCGCGACAAGGCGGTCGTCACCGTGCCTGGTGTTGTGATGGTGGTGGTGGGGGTGCTGGTGGGCAGCGCGCGTGCGCCAGTGCTCTCTGCCGGAGCGCTGCTGCTGCTGCTGCTGCTCGTCCTCGTCCACCGTCAGGTCGATGTAGCTGGAGGGCCCGCCGACGAGGGTGCTGTCGCTCCTGGCGAGCTGCGGCGGCGAGATGCGCTGTGAATTCGTCCTCCGCGGGTGGCGCCCGGCAATGTTATTGGGCACCTGCTGCAGCATTGCCTGGGGGTCCGACGCCTGCGTCCTCCGCCGCTCCACGGGCGAGTCTGGCTCGTCCGTCAGGTCGATGTAGGTCGTGGCCGGCGGGCGGCTCTCTGATGACGAGGCCGAGGCCCCGGCCCAGGCGCGGAGCATCGAGGCCTGCTGTGATTGGGGGTGCGAGTGGCGCCCGCGAGGCTGCGAGGCTGTCGACGATTGGGCGGGCTGCGGCCTTCGCGAGTGGCTGGCAGTCGGCCGCAGGCTGACCGAGCCCGCCATGGTCGAGTCTGCGGCCGGCCGCCCTCGTGATGGGACGCCTTGGGGGTGCAGGAGGTTTTCGAAAATGCTGTGGCCGCGGCTGCTGGGCGCTGAGGCTTGGCTGACGTCGAACTGGACCTCGATCAGGTCGTCGTCGCTGGACAGCTCCAGCCCTTCGTCCCCGGATCGCGACATTGCGGTGCGGTGTCTTCCCAGCTGCTGCTGTTGTGAAGCAAAAAATCGAGAGTCGAGTCGAGAGGGAGGCGAGAGAGAGAGAGAGAGGCGGCGGAGAGAAGCAGAGAAGTGGTGGATCGAGGATTCTCCGGTCTCGCGAGATCGCCAAGGATGCGAAATGGTGTTTCGAGGCCCGCTTGCGTGCGTGTGCGGAGGGCAATTCACCGTTGCGTCGCTGCGTAAGGGTGGCGTGGGCTTCGAAAGGGCAGCCGAAATGGAGGCTTTCGATGTAGCGATGAGGCTGCCTTGGGACGGGGTTCGGCCGGCGCTGCAGCTGGGGAAGCCGGTCGCTCGCGCGGCCAACAGGTGGAGGGTTAAAGGAAGGATTCAGTGCTGGTCAGCTGGACAGGGGAGTGCTGATTCGAGTGTGTCGTTTCGTTCGTTGGTTTTGTGCTCGGCTTCAGGTGGTGCTGAGTCGAAGTTCGTTTGGAGTTCGTCTAGCGTGAGAGAGGCGATTATCTCAACAGATTAGAGTGCGGATGAATAAGGTCTGGTGGCTGCTGCTTGGTTTGGGGCTGCTTCGCTTCGTCCACACGTGGCAGAGTGTATGTACCAAACCAGGGAATCAGCCTGATTGTATGTCGACAAAAAAGAACATACATCAAGGCCCAAAAAGAGGAAAAGAAGAGAAACCGGCACTTTGTTCGTCTTCGGTATTACCGTGCGAAGATCACACCAGCTTTTCGGCTCGCATCTTGTGGTCATAGTGTCATGCATGATTCGAATCGCTTTCGGCAGCTGACAAAGGGTGGCGGAAGTGGAAAAAAAAAAGTATGAACCATGGCAATTGACGGAGATTAGAAAGCCCTGAAGTTAAGGGCACCTCAACAATCAGCGCCACTAGAGCCGTGACAGTGAACTGCCAAACAGTGATGTGGCTTTGCAGTGATATTGGCCAAACTGGACAGTTCCAATACGATATCATGACCCGTGTCTTTCTTTTCCATGGTGAAATTGTTCTTCGTCTCTCATCTCTTATTGTCGTGTCTCGGCCCAAGAATGATACCCGTAGATTCCCTCCAACTGGTTCAGTCTGCCCTACCCGGCATTTTGCGTATAAAACGGGCAAGGCTTATGGTCACCCATTTGCCCCCTTACGCAGACAGCCATGAAATGTTCCACAAAGACGGTTTATTCCTGATTGACAACGGGATGCTTCACATCGGTCGATTTTGTGAGAAATCAACAGAGACAAACTTGTATGCCTTTTGTCTGAAATCATGTTGCCCCTGTCAGGAGTCCAGAGAGACCTTTTCCTCGATATACAGCCATTGTGACGCAATCTAAACCCCTCGTATAACAAACAGTGACCCAGCCCGTCCGGCACAGATATAGCATTAAGACCAAAGAATTCCCAGAAAGAAGGCTTGCACCCGCACATCAAATCATTGCCTCTCACTCCTTGACGCCCAGCACAGTCACCACGCCCTCCCCGTTGAGAGAAACCAGCTTCTGCCCCGACTCGCCCCATCGAACCGCGACTGCTGCGACGGAATTGCGCAGAGGCTCGCTCCACTTCTTGCTCGACTTGGTGTACTGCTGCACCGTGATGCCCGTGGCGCCTCCCGTTGCCAGGAACTGACCGGTGTAGTCCCAGGCCAGCGACTGCACCGACCCTCCGGTTTCCAGCACCTTGGACACGGCGGCGTCGCCCTCTTTCCGGAGATCGAAGATGGTCACGCTCGTCTGTCCCTTGGCCGTGGCCGCCAGCATGAAGCCGTTTTCGGAAAAGACCAGGGCCTGAACGAAGGCGCCCAGCTTGAACACGACGGCCTGCTCGAGGTTCTTGGTCATGTACAGCTTGATGTCGCCGGTGACTGTGCCTGCGGCAAACAGGTGTCCGTCGGGGTGGAAAGCGCATGTTGTCAGAGCTGTGGAGTGGTGTCAGTCAACGTCTCAGCAGACAGCCACGAGAAAAGGATCCCACTTACAAGCATCGGCATAAGCCCGGCTGACTCGCTTCATCGTCTCCAGGTGGTAAAACACAATGCTCTTGTCGGTGCCCACAGAGGCGAGCAGATCTCCAGAGGGATGTAGGCTCAAGCCGCTGGCAGGTCCGGCGTGCTCGGATAGTGTGCCAACCTCGTTGCCGGCCTCGTAGACCTTGACGTTTCCTTGGCTGGTGGCGAAGAAGACCTTGGAGCCAGCCCAGAGCGTATCCGTCACGGGCTCGCCAACCGCAATCGTTCTCTCCACGTTGTCGGCCTCGACGGAGTAGATGGCTGCGTCCCCGTTCAATCCTCCCGCTACCGCATAGCTACCCTCCACATCGAGAGCGGTGGCCCGTGAAACGGGCAGGGCGTTTGTCGTCGTCGTCTCGAATGATGACACCTGGTCGCTGGATACCCAGCCTTCAGGCACAGAGCGCTTCTTGCGCCCCTTTGATAAGCTACAGAGCAGGTCAGCATGTGCCGATCCCCCCAGAACATGCAGTAGAGTGCTGACCTCTGATGGACTGAGTCCACTTGCGCCGCCAGATCCTCCGGCAGCGTCTCAACGCTATCCACCACCATACCATCGCCGTTGGTAGCCCCGTCTGTTACGGTAATCTTGCTCAGCGAGTCTCTCGCCTCGTCCCTCTCCTTGGTCAGTCGCGCAATGACGCGAACGGCGGCATCGTGCTGGTACAGCGCCGTCGCAAGCTCCTCCCTTGTCCGGGCCAGCTGCTCCCTCAGGTTGTATGTTTCCAGTGCAAGGTTATCCCACTCGTTCTGGAACGTGGCGAGCAGCGCGGGGATCGACGTCAGGGTAGGGGGGCGAGGGCGAGGGATGCGAGAAGTGTTGATGGGCAGCAAGTCATCGACGGTGAGGGCTTCGCCGTTGGGTTCTGTGCCGTGCTCATTGATGTACTGTTCTATCAGTCGCTTCTCGTAGACGATGCCTGTATGCCACCGGGTCAGCCAAATCTGCTCTGCCGTTTGCGTATGCCGTCTCGTCGACTTACCCGTCTTCTTGGACGCGACAGGCTCTTGGGGAGCTTCTCCGGAGACTGGAGTCTGAGTTAGCACAAGGTTGACAACAGGGGAAAGAAGTCGGATTTCCATCATCCAAGTAGACATCGGGGTATCACTTACTTCCGCAAAGCATGGCGACTGGTTTGGATCTCCGCTGCGCTACCAATGGCTGTAATTATGGTGACAAGTTCAAGCAGTTCGGACTCGCGAAACGAGGCTGCAGCTCTCTCAAGCCCGTTGGCGCGACCAGCATTTGATCCCGCTCGAGATTTTCCGCTCCAGCGCACAGACCAACGCCCGCACCCCGGCACGTCACGAGCTGATAAGGCGGTGCGCGATAAGCAGCAGCTCCAGCACAAGTGCTGGAATTGCGGGGAGTGCAACTTAAGTTAAGGGGATGAAGCTCGTCCTACTCGAGCCAGCCATTCTTTTCAGTCTGTTCCCTTTTCTAAAGGCCGTTCGCGGGTTGTTTCCATTCTTCTCTTGTTTGCACTGGATTTATTAGGGGCCTGTCGTGTATAAAGACTGTTTAGCCTGGCTTCTGCCCGCAATCGTTTTTTTTTCAGCATTGCTTCCACAGTACATACATACGACGCGGTTGATTCATCTATCCAGCCAGCCATCCGTCTATCCAACCAACCATCTGCAGCACAACGCACACGCACACGCTGCTGCTCCTCGCATCTCGATCTCTGTCTTATAGCCAACCAAGCAACGACAAGCCCGATCCATTTCTTGTTTGAGGCACACGCACGCACACACGCATTGCATCATGCCTTTGGAGCGTCTCCCTCCCATTGCCGCGCTTCACTCGTATACGGATCTAGCCCAGACCGAGGTGCTCGACCTGCTGTTCGAGCCCAGTCCCGCCATCCACGCAACCCTCCTGCCGGTGATCCGCACGGCCGTCTACAGATCCTACCCCGACCTGATCGACGCCTGCCAGATCAAGCTGCTCTCGCTCGCCGCCAAGTCTGCCGAGACGGAGCCGAACCCCGTGCTGCTGTCCGTCCTGGGCTCCCACCCGCGCCTGGGCGAGAAGAACGTCAAGTCGGCGCGGTCCCTTGCCGAGCAGGCCAACTTCCAGGGGGACGAAGAGGCGGAGGAGCTGGCCGCGCTCAACAGGGAGTATGAGGCGGCGTTCCCGGGGCTCAGATACGTCGTCTACGTCAATGGCAGAGGGCGACCCGAGATCATGGAGGACATGAGGGCGCGGATCGAGCGAAGTGACTTTTCCAGAGAGGTCATTGCCGCAGTACAGGTATGATACTACCGGGCTGATTGTTTTTCGCTGTTCTCGATATGGTGGAGCTAACTCATGCGGACATCAGGCCATGTGCGACATTGCCAAAGACCGGGCGTCGAAGCTCCCCGAAGACACGTATACCCGCAAGCCGTCCAACGGCAACTGACTCTGACGATTGTCGCTTCGTGCACATGCATTTTCGGTGGAGATTTGATATGATGAAAACAAAACCTCCTTTTAGCTTTACGCAAACAATTTCGGGGGGGAAATATTCATAGAGGAATACGGTCCTCCGCCAGCCATCGCCCATAGCCCTGCCATTTTTTCACCCAGCAAAAGAACGCCCTCCTGCCCTTTCCCTCCAAAGCCCATACAGCCCAAGGTTTTTGCTTGTGCGCCAGCCATGCAAGATAAATATACAGTAATTTAGAAGCCCTTACAAGTGATTTCCGGGCGTCCGATGAATTGTTGATGCCAGCCGTCTTCCCAAGTGAATAAGAAACTGAAGAAAAAGAAAAAGAAAAAGAAGAGGAAGAAAAGGGAAAAGTTAATCACCCAATCCTCCAAGAAATGCCGTCCAGCTCGTCCATGTACTCTTCATACGTGTGCTCCTCTGCGGGCGTCTGCGGATCCGGCGAGGTGGCCTTTGCCGCAAAAATGGCATCGAAATTGCAGTACACGTCACCGCTGTCGTCGTCGTCGTCGTCATCCAGGTGCTCCTCGTCTGCATGGAGAAAGGCGAAGCTGTCCTCCTCGCAGTCGTCGTACATCCACGCGAGCGGCGGCCTCGGCTCCGGCGACGTGGTCGAGTCGATGCGGGCCGAGGTGCGATCATTCGTGGCATCGGCGTCCGCCGAGGGCAGCGGCAGAGCTATGGGTTTTGATAAGCGGCATGCCGGTGCTTTGGCCAGTGTCTCGACAGACTGGACGGGTTCTTGAGGCGCTGGCGGTGCTGCTGCTGCGCCTTTGCGCGCCTCGGGAAAGCTGAATCTCGCCTCGGGGGCCGTTTTCACGGCTTGTTGAGACTGAGACTGCTGCCATGGCGCCCTAGTGAAGGTGTCGATGCCCTGCTGCACCGTGTTGCCGCTGCCGTCCACGTCGTGGCCCTCTTTTGCCGAGGAGGCCTGGCAATAATACCGCTGGAGGCCCATCCGCTTGCGCATGCGGTTCATGATGGAGTACCGCAGGTACGCCGTGGCCCGCAGATACGCGGCCCGCCGGCTGGAGTCGAGCATGACGGCCATCTTGACGAAGCGCCTGTCGCCGACCTGCCGGCCCTCGCGGTTGAGGATGTGCGTCGCGGGCTGGGAGAAGGGCTGGGACAGGCGGCTGGTGATGAGGCGGCTCCGCAGGCGGCGCTTCTTGCGGCCGACGGAGGCCGTGTTGGGGCCCTCGACGTCGGAGCCGAGGCGGCAGCGCTTGACGCCGCGACGGGACCCCCGTTGGGCGGCGGTGTCGAGGGAGAATTCAAAGGCGGCGAGCTTGCTGCGGTCTACGATGGCGAACCGCACGAGCTCGTCCGGCCTGGGGCGTTCTTTGAGGGTTGGTGATGATGATGATGAGAGGACAGTAGTAGGAGGGGGTTTGCGTGTGGTGCTCTTGAGACGGTGCCGATGAGGCGCCTCGAGGAGGAAGTCTGAGCTCTTGCGTCTAGACAGCGCCGCCTTGGCCATGCTGAGACGTGGTCTTGTTGCGCCAAGAGAGTGCAGGCCGACCCCAATGGGGCCGGCTTCGACGACGAGGGGATCATGACATCTGAGCGTTTGGACCGGCTCGAGTGAGATTTGCATTGCTTTCTCTCTCCGGGGATAATGGATGTAGAATTGGTTTGCGATATGAGAGGAGCTACTGCTGCTGCTGCTGCTGCTGCTGCTGTTGTTGTTATTGGGGCCCCGGCTTTCACCGGTGAGTGTCTGCTGAGGTTGTAAAGGTCAAGGTGAAGGCCACGGTCAAGGGGGGGCATGAAGGTTGAGAGTGGCCCTCTTTTTGTTTGAACCCCGGTCCTGTTTTTGCCCTGCTGTCACTTATATTGCCTTATGGAGCAGTGGCAGTGGCGGCGATACGGTACAGGACTCTGTGGCCTGTAGTAGTAATGTAGAGTGTGTCTGTTGTTTCCTGTCGGTGATGATGGTGGTGCTGGTATGGGACGAGGGTTGTGCAAGTCAAAGGCAAGGCCAAGGTAGTAGTAGTAAAAAGAAGGCTCGAGGTTACAGACGGCAAAAGGCGCCGCATCCCATTTCATACAGACGGCAAAAGGCGCCGCATCCCATTTCATACAGACGTACATAAAGCGGGGAGCCGGCGTGCGTTGGGGGACTTTGACAGACGGGGCCGACCGAAGCCTCAAAACGAACTAATACGAGTAAGTAGGTGGTTGCATGATCTTTAGTCTCTTGTCTTGTCTTCTATTTCTGAACGATTGCCAGACCAGACAAACAAAAAGGAAATTGATCCAAGTTTGCTTGGTTCGTCGATTTGTTCCATCTGCACACGCCACGGCCAGCTCAACAAGGGAGTGCCCGTCTATACACTCCCCCCCCTGCTTGTCCCTCATCCTCTACAGTAGTTGTACTCTTCTCGTCGACCCCGGATTTGGGACACACATCAGGCTTTATTACCAGCCCAGCCGAAAAGTCAATCAAGTCCCCGAGCATCCAATCCAACGGTCCCGAAGATGCGGGTTTCGGTATACGTAGTAGTGGTACTATATAGGTCTACAAAGTACATGGACACAAACGCATGACGGGGTTCAACTTCCCCATCATAGTCCCCAGCAGAGGTGGTACGGGATTGGGGGAGCTGACGGCTGGCCTGACTGACCAACGCATCAAGCAAAGGAGGTGGTGTGTGTGTGTGTGGCATCCACCAGCAGCCGGATTTCCTCTTCTGGCCCGCGCCACGGTCCGGGGAAGCACGGCCCTTTGTTCCTTTTTTCCTTGCCAGGTTTAATCTTTTTTCCCTATTTTTTTCTTGTTTCTTGCAGGGGGCCATGGATCTGCAGGGTAGTAATAAAAAGAGAGAAAGGAGGGCGGATGATCCGTGTTGCTGAATGGATTAACATGCGAGACGGCAGCAGCTTACGAGGCACAAGTTCAAGTTCCCAGATATATATTTTCGCTGTGTCTTGTTTTCACATGACGTACGAGTATGATGCTTTGCTTCGGAAAACACTTACACCACATTGTTTCTTTGGTGTCACCGTAGCACTCAGGGCTGTATGTGCATACCCAGGTAAGGTAGGTAGGATAAAAAGAGCCGGCAAGGCAAGGCAAGGCAAGGCCCAGGTTCAGGCCGCTGCAGGACGGGAAACATCATGTTAGGCGCCCGCCCTACCTAATACAACCTGACCCTTTTGCAGCAGAAAAACGGGCCAAGTTTGCCTTTTCTTTGCCTTGCGGTAGGGAGGGAGTGAGAGAGCAGGGGTTCGGATTCCGTGTGCAGCTTGAGCATTCGTCTTCATTCGTTCGGTGGATATTTGAATACCGAGCTGCATGAAGGGACTCATTGCACATTGAGTAATATGCGGAGTACTTGTATGTTTGCTTGGATGAAGAAGCGGTTCTCGATGTTCTCACTTCTTACAAGCTACCTATGAACGAATGCAATCAGCACACCCTACAAGAGAATCCACGGGCGTGAGGAAAGAAAAGACAGGTTGGAATGAGAAAAGAAAGAGAGCGAGAAAAGCAATTGGACGGGGCAATTCGTGTTACAGATTCTTTTGCGGCGAGGCTGGGCTCGGGGAGCGGACGAAATATGACCGACCCTGGTCCATGTGCCGGCGATGGACCAGCTGAGATGGGACCATTGGAGAGAATATTGACGCCTTGTCATGTGGCAAGGGTTCTCTTTACGAGCTCTTTGCACTACATTTCTCCTTGACAATATTATTCAGGTACATTATAGTCTTACAAGTGCAATGAATAGCATCACCAACTACTCCATAACTCCAGACGGAGACATTATAAAGCACGCTCAGTCCACATCCTCAGCCATCAACACCTAAAAGAAAACAAGATATTAAACAAGGTAAGAATAGGGATCCTAAATCGACCCGTCATAAAGCTTAGCCGATCAAATCGGATCGCTGCCCTTCCGCCATCCTACAACGCACGACTCCATACGAACGGACAATTAGAAGCTCGAGAATATATTAAATTCAAGCATGCAGTCATGCAAATGCCATCACGCAGAGCAGACCGGATTTCGCCTCTTTGCTTGTTTAGTCGAGCTGCATGACAGCGTCCATACCCTTACATACAGAATAAGAACCCCGGTTTCATCTTTCAGCTGCGATTTGCTGCAAGAGTAAGCCATGCATCTGCCACCTACAGTAGACTCGCTCTCAACACTCACTCACTCACTCACTCAACCATCCATCAGGCATGCAGCAAATCAGGTCAACAGGCGTCCAAACCAAACAAACATGTCGCCAAATCCCCATACTACTAACAGGTCACGTTGGGATCAGGATCCCCCAAGATCCACCCCCGGAAAAGCCCCAGACCCTGGCTAGTCTCTCCTCACCAATGCCACACCACCTCGCATTCCTTTGCCATCCACTCAAAGCCACTCCAGCTGAGTGCAGGAAGAACAAGTCACCATCGCCCTTCCTTTCTTCCTTTCCTAGCGGTCGAATCGGGCTTCGTCCGCTCTGATGGCCTGACTTCCATAATCGACTGCTTCTGCATACACGTACATACATGCACATATGTATGTCGGCATCGTCAAGCGGCTCATGTTGCTGTCCTCTTGGGCTGCCCATTGCCTCTGCTGGCCCCCCCAACCTTCTCCAACTCCTAAAATCCTGCTCGTCTGATTTTGCTTCTCTCTTGTAAACCACCCCCGAGTAAATACCCACGAACCAAAAGCTGGCATTTGATCTTCGTGTCACGGGAACGAGACGAGGAACAGCACCAGGTGCTACGACATACTTGCACCCGCAGGCACACTCATGATCTGCGCATCTCGGCCGTTCATTCATACTAATGATTTCCCATGTATCGAATCGACGCAACAGCAGCTCGGCCAATGAGTGTTTCCAGCCACTTTGCTGCTGTGTTACCTGAAACCACTTTCCGCCAGCTCAGTGCTGCATTAACCTCGTCTGCCCTAGATCCGAAGCAAAGCGCTGCCAAATGCAAAAGACCATCATCTTGCCCCAAATTTCAACATGCCGTACAGCCTGACAGCTGGGGTCGCTGCCTGAATCAGGAAACCAGAACCAAGCTTGGGCGCTGAGGCCACGATTGATCAGCGACGCAATCGCAAAAAGAAGAAGCAAACCAAAGAATCGACAGGCCCCAACACAGGGCTCCCGCCATATCCGGCCGTGTCTGGGTGGCAGCGCCATTGCTCCCATTCGCTCTCCCGATTCAAGCCGGCGGCCAATATTCGCGCCGCACGTAACAGCTCGGAATGCCTACTCCGTCCAAGTCCAATCGACACACAGCCCTTCTCATGTTGTACACCGCGAGCCAATATGACGAGTCAGAAGGCCGGGCGGGAGCAGCTTCACCCCTCTCCGGCTGACCGGCCTCGTTCTGGACCTGGCTAAGCTGGGCGCGTCCGCACACCGAAGATGTCATTGCGCCATCCGCCTCGCTCGTACTCGTAGATTTTCTGGCTGGCGTCTTGAGCCTCCCGCTCCCACAGCTGGACTAAGCTTCCCGGAGCATAGCGGTCGCGGAAGATCTCCGGCCGCACGCCAATCCTGGCTGCGATCTCTGGGTCTGGCCGAGGCACCAGCCGGGCGGCAACGGCCTTGATGAAGGTCCAGAGGTCTTCGGGGCTGGCGATGCGCGTTGCCCGCAGCCTCTCGCGAGCAAAGAGCAGCTCGCGGTTGAGGGTGTGAAGTGCGTCTTCAATGGACGAGGCGATGCTCTTCTCCAGCGCCCTCTTGACGATGGGCCGGATCAAGGGCTTGAACAGCCAGGCAAAGAAGGAAAACTTGGACTGGCGGAGGGTGTAGTTGAGGTGGTGGATGCGGACGCTTGCCTTGCGGAGGGTCACAATCTTTTCGAGTCGATCGCGACCAATCTCAATGTCCAGGATCAGGTCAATGCCGCGCTCATCCAGGTGGATGCTGGCCAGGCCCTCGTCCATGAACCTAAAGATGCCGGAGTGCAGGTGCATCCAGTATCCCACATCTTCCGCCGCGATAGACAGCCCCGAGATTTTGATCGTAGCCAGCGAGGTGACGGTCGACAAGACTTGGAAGCGGGCTTTACGAATGTCAATGTCGTTCCGAGTCGAGACCTGGAGTCTGTATGGAAGGAACGAGGTGTGGTTGACCGTTCGACCGGGCTGCAGGATCAGATTCTCAAGAAGCAAATCGACATCAGGGGTCGAGACTTCAAGCCGCGGAATCGGCAGATACTGGATGCCCTGGATAATCATGGGGACAAACACGTTGACGAGATCCGACATCATCTCTTTGTTGACGTACTGATTCTTGGGCGATATCAGGTGTGCAATACGTGTTGAACTAGCGATGAGTTGGTTGACTTCAGTATCCTGGCTCACGGAGCGCAGGGCCGCGCTCAGACTGCCCAGTAACTCATCGAGCTTCTCTCGAATGGAAGTCTCACTTGCGAGCTCTTTCGACTTGCCGCGGATCTCATTGAATCGCTTCTCCGCGTTGTTGAAGAAGTCGGGATCCATGAGAATATCCTGCACCAGCTTGGACACATGGTTCACGAGGTCTTCAAATGCGGGATCTGACTGGCCGGCCTCCACTACTTCGTGGAACGACTTTTCCACTTGTTCCCAGGCTTCCTTATCGCCAAACGACGTGACGAGCTGCCAAAAGTTCTTGAGGGCTTCGTCGGCTTCCGGGTTGATGTCGATGTCATCCTCCACAACCTCGGCCGTACGAGCGACAGCCTGAGAGTAGACTTTGAGATAGCGCCTCAGCAGGAGAGACAAGGTGGACACAGAGTCCGAGTAGTTTGGTCGTTTACGGAGCTTGAGCACGGCCTGCTTGAGGCGATAGGTCAGGGCCTCCTGCTCGTCACCCTGGATGTGGTCTCGCGCGCTGTTGACGGCGGCCTCGAGGACATCGGTGGCACCGTCCGCGACAACTTCGGCCACCTGGGTGACCTCGTCTTGCAGCTCTTCGGTCGAAGGGGCAGGCTGGGCATCTCCGTTGGCGTGCTTGAGAGCCTGCTGCTTCTCCTTGGGCGGCTCAACCCTTTTGGCTGTCTCTTGGGCCACATCACTCAGCGTGAATGCCGTATCACGAAAGACTTCACGGGAGACGGTCGATAAATCTGTAAGGAAGATGCGGAAATCGGAGTTTGTAAGAAGCAGCGACCCCACCGTCTTGATGCTGGCGACGGCGGCCATGACGTCTGCCTTCATCTTGTTGCTGCTGGCTCTGGCCGAGATGTCGGCGGCGTCCACTCGCAGACGTGCCTTGGACAGGTACCACAGGAAGTCCTGGATCTGATCATTGGAGTTCTTGGCCTGGAGCAGGTCGATGAGCTCGCTAATCCACATGCACGTGGTCCGGACCAGGGCTCTGCCAGAGGGACTCAGGCCAGGCGCCTGCGGGTTGAGAACATCTGCCGAGAGCAGCGTGCGGAGATGCGTGATGGTCTGTTCATTGGAGGGCATGTAGCCGTTGGAGAGGGCGCGCAGCATCTGGTAGGTGTGAAGCTTCTCATGGAGGCGGGTTTGGCGCTCCGTGGGCTCGTTGTACTGCGGGAGGAGAGGCTGGTGCTCCTCATCGTGGCGGCGACGGCCGGAGTCGTGACTGAGAGCCAGCCAGGAAAACATGGTGGCGAGCTGAGACTGTAGGCCGATTGCGTTGCTTTGACTGATCTCGTGATGATTTGCTGTTTCGTGTGAATTGTTGAAGTTCCTTGATGAGTATGAAGTCGATGTGAGGCGGTATGTTGATATAAGGTAAGGCAAGATAAAGATAAGGAAGGTAAGTTGGTAGATGGGGAGAGCTGAGGTATGTGAGATGATGCAAATCAATGACGCTTGCTTGACGTTGGAGCTGAAACA
Source organism: Trichoderma citrinoviride (assembly GCF_003025115.1). Lineage (NCBI taxonomy): Eukaryota > Fungi > Ascomycota > Sordariomycetes > Hypocreales > Hypocreaceae > Trichoderma > Trichoderma citrinoviride. The sequence goes on along the minus strand of NW_020194717.1, from coordinate 328,756 downwards.
CGGCAGGAGTGTCCAGAAAGGTGTCACTGGGAAATCGATATGGCTTTTTTTTTTCTTTTGCTTCTCCAAATCTCCAATTTCCAAGCATAACCCTGCAGACGTTATTTTTTCTTTTATTTTTCGTGGAGGGGGGATTTTTGGGTGATGGCTTGATGACGACAATTGGGTGGTGTCATTGTTTTGTTTTGCTGCATCATGTTGGCCGGTGAATCTTGTAAAGCGCCAATGACATCACAGGGTAAGCTGCGCTTGAGGTGCTGCAGGGACTGCACTTGACCGTCTTTGAGGAGATGCATATTATTGACAGAGATAAGAAAACGTATGTCAATTGAAGAGGATATCTAGCAAGTAATGAAAAGATGTGAAGGCTTCGCATGAGTTCTGTTGCAATAATCAATGAATGCTTCATGATGCCTTGAAATGCGAAGCATAGGATGGTCATCGGTTATCGTTTGCATGTGCAACCATCGATATGTTATGTAACCCAACTCCAAGCACTCAGCAGGCTGATGAGGTGAAAAGTAGGCGTGTGCGCGTACAAAGTATTAACAAGATGACCGCTCGACTCACGTTTTGCTGCTGTTGTAGACTGGAACTCGTGAACCCGAAGCTCCAGTGCTGCCACTCGGCTTATAGGTTATAGGCCCGGGAGTGGCTGAGGAGAATGACGCCGCTTCCGGAGTGAGAGTTTAGCAGGACGACGGAGCAGTTGATGGCTTTATACTACTGTGTAACCAAGGGATCGATAGTGTAAGTGCTTCTCGTGGTAAATCAGTCCTCTAATTCTGTGCCCCATGACTTCGATGAAAATTCCGTAGGCGAGTCGCTGTTTCACCGTTGAAGGCTGCAAGCTTGCGTATACTTCAGAGGCTCTCTCAGCTGCAGGCGGTGAAAGTGTCACAAGTTGCGTCTGATGGCAACGAGAGACGCGATATATCAGGTTCGAATTGAACTGATGATCAGACTGCTTTCCCACCAAGCCAACCAGACCAAAAAGAAAAATTCCAATGAGAGTCAGTACCCGCAGCATGAGAGACACGGGTGTCATTGGATGCGCTCCCTTTTTAGCCGGGGTGCAGCTTAGTAGCGGCGTCCGGAGCCGAGGTCCATCGCCCACTCACTCATACATCTGTTTGATATCAAGTCAACGTCTCCCTGTTGTTACACACAACATGATCATCTTTACTCGATACTTCCGATTAGTTGAATGAAATCGTGGGGAAAACGGGACAAACGCCGAGGCTTTAGCACAAGCGATTACGCAAGCGCGTCGCGTGAAGGGCGAACATGGCGGCCGCCAATAGCATAGACGCACGCACCGAATTCCGGCGCAATGACCTCTATGAGGCTCTGAAGCTATCGCGGCTCCCCGACCAGCACAACGCCTCCCAAGATGGCGTCAAGAGGTACATGAGCCGTACGCCAGCATGGAGACCAGGAGGCGAGCTCCCGATCAAATGGGCGAGCGACAAGCTGTCCGGAAAAGGCAACATCCTCGACTTCCCTCCTGGAGCTTTCGGAGGCCACGTCTATGCCCAGGCCCCTTTGGCGGCGGCGAGAGCAGTGGAGGAGGATGAAGAAGAGACCGGGAGCAATGGAAACGGTAAACTCGGCATTCATGTGAGTCTGCAGTAACTGCTTGTGGCAACCATGAATTGAACTGATGGTTGGTTCACTCAGTCCATACAAGGCGTCTTCACCAAACCAGGCGCGATTGATCGCCCATTCATCTATCAAGTCACAAACGTCCACTCAAGTCGTTCATTTGCCACCAAGCTAGTTCAGGCACGGCAGCCCACAGTATCATCGAGCGTCCCTGCTGGCCCCTTTCCAGAGTCGGATGCTGATCGGCCGCTGGGCAACGTCTGCTTCGCCTGTCTCACGACGTTCAAGCGTCCCGCACCATCGCCGGCAGATCACCAGATGGAAGGATCAGCTCAAGAACGCTACGCCGACATCCTTTCACAGCGAGCGCCAGACGAGTGGGATGCCAGCCCGCAGCTGGACATTGAAGCTGTCACGACGCTGTTTCCCAACGCTGGCCATGGAGGGTTTCCGATGCTGGACATGTACAAAGTTGACATGAGGGCTTACAATGAGGGTAGAGCAGTTCCGGAAAGGCGCGAGCTGATTCTATATCGAGCGCACAAGCCTATTCCCGAGGACGATGCCAATGCACACATTGTGGCACACGCCTATGAGGCGGATCGCAACGGGCTGATTATGCTGACCAACTCCCTCGGCTGGGGCTTCAACCTCGGGTCTGCGGCGAGCTTGTCATATTCCTTTTACGTGCACGTCAACGCTGACGAAGCGGTCATGAAGGGGGATGGGTGGTGGATTCAGGAGGTTTGCTGGCCGCGAGTGAATGCCGGCAGGGGGATGATGGAGAGCAGGATATGGAGCCCTGAGGGTAAGCATGTGGCGAGCGGATACCAAGATGGCGTTGCTGTCCCGTCCACGAAGAAGTCGAAGACGACGGAAGAAAAGCTGTGAGGCTGGAAGATCATATTCGCGTGTTTCCATAGGGACATGGTGAGCTGGAGATTGCGGCGCCAGGCAAAGTCGGGAGATGAAGGCATAGGACATGGGACATGGAGGGCTGATGGAGCAAGACGATTTGATGAGGATCAACAGATAGAATAGATACACATATTTGCGCCGTATTATAGCCCAGTCGTTGATGTATCATCCATCACTGCTCTCTCTGCTATCTCAGCTCTGTGCCTAGGCTCGCTCAGGTCGGTTGCTATGCGCCGTTGCCAGGTGCCCGAGCTGCCAGCTGCCAGCACGTCAACGAAACACACGAGACGATGGAACACGTGAATGCGCGCCTGCAAAGCTTCTATAAAAACGCGTCTCTTGTTTTGATCTCTTCTCCTCCTCCTTTCCACTGTACATCACCTCGGCTGACATATTTCAACGCAACCGCCTTGCATCCCTTCGCTCTTCAAGCAGTAACGCATACGGACCAGTATCATCCAACTACTGGCAGCTTATCGTATCGACATCATTCGAGACAGTTCGTTTACACACGTGCTTACACAATTCTCTACGGTGAAGCAGTGAGTTCATGACGACCGCCTCCATAGATCGATGCGCCAGTTAACCATGTACATGCATGCAGTTATCAGTTACACATCCATCACATCTTCATCTCAAGCCAAGTCGCCCGTCATGGGCCCTCTTTATGAGATCGACACCGCCCCGCCTACCATCGGTACTCCGAAAGATGCAGCCACGCTCAGAGCACTGCTCAAGGCTCCCTTCGAGAGCGTGTACAAGATATCAACCGATGGAAGCACCTTCCTCGAGCCTCTGTTGCTTCGCGGCACCCCAGTCGAACGCATAAGCGAGTCCTCAGAGTACTAGAACCCCTCGTGGGACTCGCTTGTGGAATTCCTGGAGCTTCAGGAGCCAGAGTCTGAAAAGAAGAGAGAGGCTGCCTACCGTAGCCAGCTGAACCCTAGCAACAAATCGCTGCAGTTGGCGCTGAAGAGATACCGGGACAACTCGAGCAAGTTCAAGAAGATCAGGGAGGTCTTTGGGGAGCAGAGCAGGTATCATCCCAACCAGCTTCTTGGAAAAGACTACCTGCCTCCTGGCGGCTTGTGCCAAAAGGAGGCGATGTATCGCCTGGCCTGCAAGATCTCTGATCTAAAGCATCTGCACCGAACGGGAGCGCTTGCGATGGATCCGTTCGACTTCATCCGGTGGCGGATCCTCAAAAAGGCCGCGAGCTTCATGCTCAATCCGGTAGATAACGCAAAGCATGCGATTCGAACGATTGTGTACAAGCTCTGCGACGATTCTGTGGACATTCACAGCAAAGTATATCAGGATACCGTCATGAGACAGGCGGTCCTGATGTCAGCTGCGCAGAGGAACCAGCTGGGAAATTATGGTCCCAAGGGAAGGCAGCGGAAGCATTGGCTTACAGAGGAGAGGGTCGTGCCATTCACTTTGTCGCCGCAGAAATCAAGACTTACGGAGGAAGATGTCGTCGACGACCGCTCGGAGAGCCCTGTCCCCCTGGCCAGACGGATCGAACGCCGTCTCGGAGCTCGTGGTCGTACGCGTGTTGCTGCCGCTTCCTCGACCCCTATATATGCTGGAGTGAATGCTTTTCGAGCCCAACAGCAGCAGCGGCGTGAGGCGCAGAGGCGACAAGAGGCTGAGGCACGGCAGAGCATCCAGGAACGCCCCGATGCGAGTTAGAGCTCGACATTTGCAGGCGTGGAGCGACGGAGTTTATCGATACCTATTGGAGATTTCCGTCATTGAGGAGTATTTGGCATTGGGCACGGCTTTCGTTTGGGGCTGTCTACGCCTTTTATGCCTGGGATTTGAACGAAAGAACAGAGCCCTTGTTTAGGTACGACTTCGGCTTGATGTTTACCCATGCACGCAAGTCGAGTCTTTCTGGTTGGAGACGGCTCTTGCTCGAGGCTGTCCATCCGCCTATCGTCGGAACTTTGACGACGAAACCAGCCTTTTATTCTTTTTGTGTATTCGGCTTGGTGTTCTATCATGGACACGAGTCGAGTCTTTCTTCTTCTTTTTTTCCTTTCCTTTGTGCCATCGGACTCGGTCGTTGGCCTTATACGTGCAGGTGGTTGAGGTGCACAGTGAGGGTTGGGGGGATATATGCCGTTGAAGAGCGAAGGGGCTGATTTTGACATTCATTCGGGTACAGCTACAACTGCTTTTTCTGTAGCTGCATTGTTCCAATGTATCATATTTGTAGGACCAGCTTTGCACATCCAAGATGCTTTCCCACTTACTTACCAATCTTGAATATGGAAGCTGTTGATATCTGTGAAGTGGCTGAGCTGGTTTATGATAGGATGGTAGGTGATGTTGGCTATGTTGGACAAAGCTCAAGCAGCAGTTGGACGACCTACGTATTCAACTGCTGATACCATCTGCATGCCATATAAGATTGTCTTGTGAAAACCAGCAGCTGCTTGAGCTATTCCCATCTCTCGTCATACTCATCAGCTACAGCTACAGCTCTCATGAGGTAATCACAAAATCATCAGCTCACACACAGCAGCTGAGTCACGTGCTTTCAATTTGCACCCCGCCATTGGCCAATTCCCGCCCGAAAGCGGGGCACCGCCCCCGAAAATGGCATCTCAAATCAGACCATCCGCAAATCCCTCGAAGCCAGAAAACCGAACCCCATCACCAAACCTTCCTCCTTCATCGCCTGCCCCGACGACGAACGACCATGTTCCTGCAACGCTCTGCCATCGCTGCGGCCCGCCGCGCCGCTGCCGCTCCGGCCATTGCCCGCGGCTTCGCCACCTCTGTTGCTCGCCGTATGAACTTTCCCCCGTGGCAGCCGCCCCCTCCTCTGTTTGTCGAGCTTGGAAAGATTGGATGATGCGGGATGGATGGAAGATGCGACTTTGGGAGGGACGCTTGGAGCTGTGGCTGACGTTATGGGGCTGTGATATAGGTTCCGCTGGCCCTTCCAACCCCAACCAGCAGGCTGCTGCTCTTGCTGGCACCGCCGAGAAGAAGATTGGCCCCTACAAGACTCTGTCTGGTATGTTGATCCCGGCTTGTTTGTATATCCGCACGCATTGCATCACTACCTCGGCTAGGTAGCTATAGCTATCTCGTCCATCCCTCACGACATACACTACAACCTTCGCAATGAACATCGCTGATGCGAAGCTTCCGTCCCCCCACCACAGAGATCAAGTCCGAGGACGACCTCTTCGGCCCCGGCGCCCAGCCCGGCACCGTCCCCACCGACCTCGAGCAGGCCACCGGTCTCGAGCGCCTCGAGATCCTCGGAAAGATGGAGGGCGTCGACGTCTTCGACATGCGCCCCCTCGACGCCAGCCGCAAGGGAACCTTGGAGAACCCCATCCTGGTGCGCTCCGCCGGCGAGGAGCAGCTTGCCGGCTGCACCGGTTCGCCCGCCGACTCCCACGGCGTCATCTGGCTCGGCGTAAGTGCTGGGACCTGAGTAAAGGGAAACTGTCGTCCCATTCACAAAGTGCTGACGAGGGGGAATGTGCAACATGTAGCTTTCCAAGGAGCGCCCTATCGAGCGATGCCCCGAGTGCGGCAGCGTCTACAAGATGGACTACGTCGGTCCCGAGGACGACCACCACCACCACCACGCCCACCAGGAGATCGCCGAGCCCAAGACCTTCGCCGATTTCGTCAAGCCCGAGTACCGCTACCGATAAATGCACAGCTGATGGATGGCGGAGGATGCGAAAATTGGTTGGCAGGGAGGGATGGTGTACAAAGACGATGTATTATCAAGGCATAAGAGTTTGGGTGGAGCGAGATGTCCATGCCCGGAGGGCAGACGGGACGCGGCTGTGTATTTTGTAGATACTCATGACTTTGTCGCAGTGTGAATCACAAGCATTGACAGACTGGGGGCGGGTATCTTTTGATTAATCTAATGATGATGCCGGATGCTGGGACTAAGCATCTGACATTCCCAATGCTCGTTGCATGTCCCGGGCATCATTGGGAAGCTTCTTTGAGACGACTTCGTCAGTGGATCTGCTTCACTGTGGTAATTACACCGGCAGTTTCCAATCCCCAACTTCCAGGTGTCGAGCTGTAATTGCCGACAGACGTAATGGAGAACTCATGTGAAGCTGCAGTGGCAAACGCAGAGACTCATTCTCAGCGTGAGCTGCCGCATCTTGGTCAGCTGATGGTCTCTGCGCATGGCTGTTGTTTCGCGTCGCTTGAGACCTCCCCAGCTCAACCTTCGTCCTCGTCGAAGCTGAGCTTGATTTTCTTTGTCTTTTTCTTAGGCTTGCGGTTGGTCGCTTGCTCGGCATCATCAGCGTTTTTCTTTGCCGTCTCATTCTTCTTTCCTGCAGGCGCAGTCTCGGAACCGTCATCTTGCGCCTCCTCGCCAACCACCTTGCCAACTTTGCGCTTCCGCCCTCCTATCATCGAAGCTCTCGCCGGCTCTGCCTCGCTCTTTTCCGCCCCGTCTTTGGTGGCGGCCTCCTCAGCATCCTCTGCATTTGCTGCTGCTGCTGATTCTTCCACGGTGCCGTCCTTATTGACTTTGAGGTCCTCGAGCGCGTTCCCGTGCTCGTCCACGACCAGGGGCGCGTCCTCGGCCTCTTCGCTGCTGGAGCGCTTCTTGCCGCCGCGGCGCTGGGCGGAGAGGATGGGGTCGGGGCCTGTTGCGCCGGAGGCCTGGGCGCGGAGGGCGGCGAGGAAAGGGGGGAGAGAGGAGTTGTAGGAGAGGTTTTTGGCGTTGATTTTCTGGGACATGGTGATGTTTTTTGTCTTCTGAAGGTATGAGAATTGTAAGGTGAAGTTGTCGCTTTGGATTTGCCTAGAAGGTATAATTGGGGTTGATGGTCGTTGGATGTCCGGCTTGATAGAGCTCTTTGTGAAGGACGACGAGCAGCCAATCAGCGATTAAGATGGTTTCGTGGTCTAGTTGGTCATGACATTTCGTTAACAACATCTGTTGACACCACCGAAAAGGTCCCCGGTTCGAGCCCGGGCGAGATCATTGCTTTTTGCCAGTTGAAGCTAATGAACGTGATAGTAGTCTAGTCGATAGATTCATTGGTGAGGTTGAAGGGCAATTGGGTGAAAAATAAGGGAAAAAACATGTTCCCCTCCGCTGGACCCTTTTTCCCGTGTGGCGTTGTTGCCCCTTGTTGTGGCTCGGAAAATTCACGATTCAGGGCGTCGCTGATTGGCCACAAGCGCCACCGGACTGCCACCGAAGTCGCTGGCTCCAGGTCTTGATATGCCTGTACGTGCACACCGGCGGGGCATTGGCCGGCAGATGAGGTACCTGACCAACAGCGGCGGCGGCGGTTGACCTGTGCTCGCTGTCGAATCTTGTCCTTCTTGCCCCAAAGGTTCGATTCTGCCGGGCCGCGCTAAGACTAGTCGAAGCAGAAGGATTGAGATTCCCCAATCAGCGGCGAGCGGTCTGGAGGGTGGCCTCGACCATTATCTCCCTCCCTCTCCTTTCGAAAGGAAGATAAAGAGAGGAAAAGGTTCATTTGACTGAACATTCCCTTTCCCAGGCATTGACTGGCGTTGACGGCGAAATCGTCTACCAGGGGCGTCTTTTCTTTCCTTTATATCGTTGGTCGCGCGGAGCTGAGATTGGCGTCAACTCCGAGTCCGATTCTGGCCGGTGCCCCGCGAGAGGCGCATCCAATTTCCAAGGAGAAGCGCGTTCTGGCTCTCTGCCATCACGATCCTTATCTCTTTTGCGGCTCGACAGATTCAATCAATCCATCAGAGACTCTTACTGAGCCGGATTGTACGGACTCGACTCGCGTTGTATATGATTGGCACCAAACTGCTGCAGGGCTTGTCGATAACCTGATACGATTCCCCCCCCTCCAAACGCCAAAAAATAAAATCAACCAAACCTGCACCCCTGATTACGAGTCTCGACTTTCACTGATCTGGCCTCAAATCTGCCACAGCCCCCCACCACCTCGTTCGATACGGGCATTCGTCACCATCCTCCCCCTCTGGCCGAACCGATACACAACGTCGATTCCTGCGTCTCTCTTCTTGGTCTGCTGTTGCTGTTCCTGCCGCATAGGCAGGCTTGGGTTGCTAGTTCGCCATGGACATCTTCCGGCGATCAAGAGCGGGTAGGCGGTCATCAGAGCTTCCGACGGCGGACGAGAAGCGCTCTAGGAAGAACGGCCTGGCGTCCAGCCTGGCCTTCTTCCAAAGGCCGCTGCGTCTACGCGGCAACTCGGCCGTGTCCATCCCGCTGGGCGTCGTCCTCGTCTTCCCGGTCCTGGTGGTGGTGCTCATCCTGGTGCTGTTTGTTAGGCATCCCAGCTCTCCCGGCAGGATATTGATGCCCGCTGGGTCGCCGCCGTCCATTCGGTAGGTCCATGCGCCCCCGTCTTTGTTTGTAAACTGCAGGCTGCTGACTCTGCATGCGTATGTAGGAAAATCAGCGAAAAGCACGACAAGGTCTTTGTCACGGGCTGTCTTGAGCCCGACACCTCGACGCCGCGAGCGAACGCCGCCTTTGTCGTCTTGGCCCGCAACAAGGAGATTGATGGCGTGATTCAGTCCATCAAGTCTGTCGAGCGCCACTTCAACCGATGGTATCACTACCCTTACGTCTTTCTCAACGACGCCGAGTTCGACGATAACTTCAAGGAGACTGTGCGAAACTATACCTCGGCGTCCGTCGAGTTTGGCAAGGTCGAGCCTGGCACTTGGGGCTTTCCCGACTGGATCGATGAAAAGGTCGCAAAGGAGGGCATTGCCAAGCAGGGCGATGCCGCCGTCATGTACGGTGGCATGGAGAGCTACCACTTCATGTGTCGCTTCTACTCTGGGTAAGTTTCTTTATCAACGATGCTACGACGGCGTTTTATATGACTTCGTTGCTGACTTTGCGAACCCAGATTCTTCTACAACCACCCTCTTCTGCTCAAGTACGAGTGGTACTGGCGCGTCGAGCCTGAAATCACCTACTTTTGCGACATTACATAGTACGTTCCCCATCGGGTCTTGTATCCAAAGGCCGTATGACTGACCAGCATCCCAGCGACCCATTCCTCAAGATGATCGAGAACAACAAGACCTACGGCTTCACGATTGCTGTCAAGGAGCTTCGCGAGACCGTCCCCAACATCTTCCGCTATGCCTCGGCGTATAAGCGAATGAACAACTTGACGTCACAGGGCCTGTGGGAAATGTTCGTGGAGCCTCAGGACCCTCCCAAGGAGCAGCGCGATGACCCCAACCCGCCGCTGCCCGAAGAGATCCTCCAGGGAAAACCCAGCAGTCTGCCGCCCATCGATCCCGAGGCAATGGAGGGAGAGAAGTACAACATGTGTCACTTCTGGTCCAACTTCGAGATTGCCAAGCTCAGCTGGTTCCGCAGCAAGGAGTACAACGACTTCTTTGAGATGATGGACCGAAGTGGCGGCTTCTGGATGGAACGAGTAAGTTGCCACCATCTCGAGCCCAAGCCTTGCAGGATGACAAGTTATACTAACCTGATGATTAGTGGGGTGATGCTCCCATCCACTCTCTGGCTGCTGGTGCTCTTCTGGCTCCTCGGGATATACACTACTTCCGAGACTTTGGATACCGACACACGACGATCCAGCACTGCCCTGCCAATGCCCCTGCGCGACAGCTTCCCCGGCCCCCTTTCCTCGAGACCACCACCCTGGACGAGAAGAAAAGAATCGAGGAGGACGAGTACTGGGAAAGCTGGGACGAGCCCAAGGAGAACGGCGTTGGATGCCGCTGCCGTTGTGACACGGATATTGTCGATGTCGAGGGCAAGGACGGCTCCTGTCTGGCCGAGTGGGTCGATGTCGCCGGTGGCTGGGCCTCGCCCTAATCGAAGAAAGGGAGCTTGAAGGTCCTTTTCTTCCTCTTGTTCTTCTTTTGGAAAATTTGAGTAAAGACGGTCTGGTTCTCTTCCGCTTACTGGGACCGGCCATTAATGAAGTGCACGAACTTAATACACACCATGGAAATACCGACAAGCACAGCGGTGTTTAGATGCGGCTACGATGTCTTATATATAAATGCGAGGAAAGACGATGATGGTGTCTATGTGGTTTTAGGAGAGATCGGGGAGCGGCGGTAGGCAATGGTTATTCAGTTTACTGGTCCTCGTCTTGTCCTTTCTTTATTGTTCAGACGATGCTTTTGCCACTGCACCTAGGATATAAGAGGGAGGAGCACCAGCGAGGATTCGGGGGGTTTTGTTTCTTCTTCTTCTTCTTGTTATACATATACATACTATTAAACCGAACGAAAGCAAGGCAAAGCAGGACAAGGGTCAAGCGAAGGGAGTTTTGAAGAAGAAATGTGTGGTTATCGGCACGTCTGTCTTTGTAGAGTACCTTATGGGATGATGGAGAGAGGGGGCGTGGCGTTGCTAGATCTATAAATATTTCTATTGAAAGAGCGGATGAGCTGATTTGAGATTGATGTGTGCTGTATTACGACTTTGTAGTGGTGTTTGGACGTTTTTCATGAATCAATAGTGGTGAGAGGGCTGCTTGCTATCATGGGGGGTTTGGCCCTCGTCTCTACGGCATATTTTCTGTGCATGTTTACTATGTTTGCTGTGCGTAGATAAGTGATTATGTGTTTCGGTCCTCCCATTGGGTCCATTGGCCCTCTCATGCATTCATTGACTCTCATTAATGTGATAGGATTCGTTAACGTCTTTGCTCTACCCCTGTCCATCGCTGTCTCTGAGAGCGAAAAAGTGACTTGACGTAGCCCCGTACCAGTCATTGAGCAACGAGCTTTTCGCAAGAAATTCTTGAGCAGGTCTGTTTGTAGATTCGATGAGCCCATGTGTATATATCATGAATCGTCTTTCTAACCGCTTCATCCAGCTACCGACCCTCATACGTCGCCTGCAGAGGCGCAACGACGGTGCTGTAAAACTCATGCTGGAACTTGTCCAGATCAAAATCCATCTGTCCCTGATCCGCAAGGAAGACGCCGTACACACACCGCTGCGCGGCGTTAAAGTAGTAAATACCCGCCTCTTGCTCCACGCGGTCCAGATAGTTCTTCAGAGGACGGTAGTCGTGCTGGAGGATGGCGGAGAGCGACTCTTTGCTGAAGGACTGGTTGACGGCGAGTTCGATGAGGAGGATGCCGAGGTCGAAGATGAGGCTTTTGGGGCTTGTTGTTTGGCGGAGGGAAGTGGATGATGATGCCGGGGAGGGCAATTGTGTTGTTGTCTTTGGTTTGGAGAGGGGAGATGCGAGGTAGGCTTTTTCGGAGAGGCTGATGAAGCCGTTGGCTTGTTTCCTTTGGAGGAAGAGCTTGACTTTGTGTCTGTCCAGGCCTTGTGGTAGCCAGGGGCTGTCCGCGAGGTAGAGCACTGCCCAGGCTAAGGAGGCGGCGATGCCGTATCGGCGTTTGGCGGAGAGGGGCTGGACGGCGGGTGCTACGCGCTGGGACTCTGTGGCGATGATTTTCTCGAGCGAGATTTCTCGTATGATGATGTCGTGGTTTCGGGATAGGTGGCTGAGGGAGAAGATGCCTTCGTGGGGGGAGGCGGGGGTTGGGTCTCTGAGGGAGCCGAAGACTTCTTTTGTGTGGGAGGGGGAGAGGAGTGCGTTGTAGAGGTTGGTGATGGGGGGAGGGCTGGGGATGATGGGCTTTGGGGGGATTGAAGGGGTTGATGTGATTGATGTGTCTTCTACGCTCGCTTTGAAGGGGATTTAGATGGTTGTTCTTTCATGAATGAGCTTGTTCCTGGAGTAGGGTGGTGACATACCTCTTGGAGTGGGAAGCTGTTTGAATGAGTCCCGCGATTTGCTCCATATGCTGTGTGCCATCCCGCGTAGGCTTTGAGAATAAGATGACCGTCTTGATCGAAGCGTTGAAGGCCTTGATGAGAACGAATATGGCTGTGAGTCCAATGCCGGGTTCTGTTGTTGAGCTGCCTCACCCGCAGCATAGAATAACTTCCAAGCAGCGCTATCCCTCCCATCCGGCGACTCATGCAAGACCCCAACTCGAAAAGTCAAAAGAGGAAACCCTCCCGCATGAAGACTATTCAGCTCGATACAAACCTGATGACACTCTCCTCCGCCACCACCACCATGACCATCGCCCATCAACAACACCGCCTGCAGCGCGCGATGCAAAGACCGGAGAGTCGTTCGCACGGACTCGCAGTTGCCCCTGTTGTAGAGCCTCCTCACTCTCTGGATGGCGTAGCTCTTTTCGTCTGTGGGAAGCGTTTCTGCTGCTGATGCGCTTTGGACGAGGTGCCGCAGGTCGTCGTTCCAGCTGCGCAGGTCGCGGATCATCTTGTCGCACTTTTTGGTGCGGAAGCTGCGTTTGACGCGGCGCCATTCCCAGGAGATTCTTTCGGGGGATTCGTGAGTCGTCCAGAGGGGCTGGTTTGGGATGTGAGTACATGTATGCCATGCTCATGCTTGGTGGTGATGACGATGACGATGATGAGGACGAATGTCATGACCCATGGTAGAAAGGGCCTTCTATGTAAAGGATGAGAGAGAAACAGTTATAAAGGAAATCTCACTTTCCGGCTCATGTCCACCTGCAGGCCCTCCATCATCCCCAGCATCATCTCGTCCATCTGGCGCACGATGAAGGCGATCTCGCGATGGTGGAGCGGGAACCGCTGGCGGAGGCACTCGGCCAGCTCGCGCGGCGTCGGGTGGCGCAGGCCGATGCTCTGGAAGGTGGCCTCGAGGTGCATCCGCTGGATCTGCAGGTTGGCCTGCAGCGTGCCGATGGCGTTGTGGTAGTCGCTGTAGGCGTCGAGGGGCTCCGAGTACTTTTCCAGGGCCCAGATGACGATGGGGAGGACGCTGAGGGCAATGCCTACGGCTTCTGCCATTGTGTTGTTGTCGTGCTGGGGATTGATGAGTTCTGTGAATGAGATGAGTTGGAGGTAGGGGGGGGGGGGGGAGAAGGAAGTGGCTCGTCGTGATGGTGGCTTGGTGGTTCGGGTTCGGAGAATATTCAGGTTAGGTATGCGGGTTTGCAGAGCGGCGCGCTGTTCTCATGCAAGACAGTGTCTTGCCTTGCGATGGGATGGAGGTTCATTGGGTGTGAGGTGAGAAGCTGATGAACTGCGGAGTGGCGAAGGGGAATCCATGGGGAGCTGGGGTGGGATTGGAAGGAATCGCTTCCCTGCTGGACAGGGGTGGTTGAGCGGTATGTAAGCCATCATGGGCGCTGGCTTGTCGTGATATGAGGGGGGATACGGTGTCTTGGCTCGGGGCCTGTTCTGAACATAGATGAGTTTGGGGAGGTGGCATTGGAGATTTGGGCTTGTCTCTGGGTTTGACTCAGAACGGATATTTTCTGGTTGCCTGGAAGGGTGTGACAAGGCAGGGCAGAGTCGCGGTGTAACTGAGCAGACTCGTATTGAGCAGGGTCATCCTCTGGGAAAGTTGGGTGGTAGCCTCTCTTGAACAAGTATACTGACAACTTTCAGCAAGCACTCAGACTCTCTTATTGTTTATCCGATGAGTTGGCCTTGCGATCCCAGATAGATGAAGCCGAAATCGCAAGCGGTTTGTGGCTCAGTGTCGTATCCAGCATACAGCGGCGCGGGACCCATCTATGGTTCTCGGAAATGCTCGTGTCAATGAAACAATTGTAAGAACTTGAAGACATACACTCCGGAGAAGAATGATATATGATTCGTATTTCATCTGGGGATGTTGTGGAATGGGCTTAGATTCGCGATCCGAGTCCCGCCGCCCGACCCGAAAAGTTGCCCAATCGAGAGACGGCCGCTCCGGGAGACCCGATCCGGGTCGGGGACTCCACCATCACCCGAGATGACGAAATCAGCAGTCAGCTGCTTCGACAACTTATAGTCACAAGAGGGTATATATTTCCAACTTTCTGTCCATTCCATACCCGCATCAAGATTCATACTATTCATCACTCGCTTAAGCCCATCATGATGAAGGCCGTCGAGGTCCTCGGCACCAAGGCCAACCCCGAAGTCACACTCAACCCCGCCGTCCCCAAACCATCGCCCAAAAATGGCGAGATCCTCATCAAAGTCCACGCCGCGGGATTGACGGGCGACGAGATCACCTGGTGGGAACTATGGGAACATCCAATCCGCATCCCGGGACACGACATTTCTGGCGAAGTTGCTGCTCTAGGCCCGGAGTACAAGGGAGACCTCAAGATCGGAGACGAGGTCTTCTCCATGATTCACGGCTGGAGGGGCTTGGGCCAGGCGGAGTATGCAATCGTGGGGAGCGCAGAGGTGGCGCGGAAGCCGCAGAGCTTGAGCCACGCGCAGGCTTCTGCGCTGCCGATCCCGCTGTTGACTGCTTGGGAGGCTGTTTTTGAGCGCGCCCGGGTGCAGAGCGGGTGGAGGGTGCTTGTTACGGGGGCGTCGGGGGCGGTGGGCGTTGTTGTTGTGCAGATGGTAGCTCGGCTGGCTGGCGCTGAAGTTGTCGCTCTTGCGAGCTCGCAGCATCATGAGTTTCTTAGGGCTCTGGGAGCGAGTCGGGTCGTGGACTATAACACGCCGCAGTGGGAGGATACTATTAGCGATGTTGATGTCGTTATTGACACTGTTGGGAATCCTGTCTTGGAGAAGACGTGGAAGACGGTGAAGAGCAATGGGCACATCATTACGGTTGGGCAACCACCGGCGGCGTGGGAATATGGAAAGGGCAGGCCGGAAGAGCTGGATGATTTTCCGAATGTGAAGTGGCTCTTCTTTGTTGTCACGCCGAAGGCTGAGACGCTGCAGAGGGTGGCGCGGTTGGTTGATGAGGGAACGATTCAGCCCATTGCAGTCGAGGTGTTTCCTCTGGAGAAGGTGGTTCAGGCACACAAGTATGCTTCCATACGGAATAGGAGGGGGAAGGTTGTTATTGAGTTTGTGCCTGAGAAGAGATGAGCTATGGGGTTCTATTGAAGACAGGAGACCATTGATGAAGATGCTTGAGGATATGCCCCTATCACTCCAGATGGGTTGGAATTGATGGGCAGCGAACTTCATTTGCGAGATATTGAGATCCCTTTTGTTTGGGTTCAATACCATGTTATGGGGTTGGCGGTTTGTATCCAAAATATCACAGAGCTAATTCCAGCATAAACTCTGGTAATTCCAGTCGATGGCCCGCCGAGACAGTTCTCAGAAATGACAGAATTGCATTATATGTTGCAATCAGACTCTCATGCGCGCAAGCGATGAGTGAAGGGGTCCTTTTATATAAGAGACATGGGTTGTGTCCGGCCGTTGATGTTGCTCGGACACAATTCGGGCCTTGTGGTGGAGACTTGACATGCCGATACAATGTACTACCACTGGCATCTCTTCCAGAACCTAGACGAGGTTCGTCTTTACTATTTTCTGGCTGTAAATCAGATTGTGAGGGGGCCAGATGGCTTTGAGATGCTGGGCCGTGCTGCCGGTGGCCACAGACTTGGATCCGTAGGGATGAGCTTGAGAAATTTACGAGATCGGTATACAGATTTCATGTTTTCAGCTATAATAGCTGGGATATCAAGTATATGGCTAGCCGATCTACTTGAGAGATCAAACCAAGGTTCCTCAATGGTGATGTTAGCCGGGCAACTCATGGATGCATGAAGAAGCTGGGCATCTCTGAGATCGTCAGCTTGAATGTAATTGGGACATATCATTCAGATCACCCTCATGCCACCACATCAGCTAGATCAGCCATCCCACTTCGCTTCCCCAGGCTTGGCAAACGGGAGCCGATGAAGCCGAAACCTTGCATCTCATACAGATGAGTCCGGTTATTCGGCTGATGAGCCGTTGTGACAGGTCATTCCATACCAACGTCCTACAAAGGTGCTGCGTGATGAGACATACGTCAAGGTAGGTAGATCTGAGCTATCGCAAAAGTTGCCAAGCTTGATACCTCTATCGGAATAGTAGTAAGGACCCTGAACAGCTGAAAAGCTTCACGTTTCACACATCTCCACATTCGAATGTCGATGGCTTCAAGCTTTGCCAACGGCTGAGGCCTCGTCTACCGAACATATAAAGCTCTTCGCATATTTTTATTAAAGCTTGACCTTGAGCTCCGAGTCGTTGTAGCTGGGCGTAAATGAGATCCAGCCATTGGTCAATTGAGAAATGACTTTGTGGCTGCTTCGAACGTTACCGAAGGAGGAATGTGCCAGCGAGCTGCTTATTCGAAGCTGTACTATATCGACGGTTGTAACGTGGCGGTCTTGGATGAAAATAAGCCGGTTTTGTTGAAATATTGCTGAACTGAGCTATCAATCGAGCAGGTCAGCGTGAGCCGGGCCGTAGTATGGAGAGAAGCTATTGGGTTACGGAAAGGTTTTGGACTATTAGTGTTCAGCTGGGCCATGTTTACACGCCACTCTAACTGTCATATAGGAAGAGAGTCAAATCAACATCCAATAGTATGGACTGCTGAGTGCTCTCATGGAGATGTCCAATGGAATTTCAGCGACTCGCCCGAACTCAGGACTTTCTTATGGAGTAATGAAGACAGCTCTTCATTCGCTTGACTGCTAGCTTATCGAAGAACTAAGACGCAACATGAACTATCGGCATACCGGCACGCCTCAAAAGCTCTGATCTGTGATCATATTCATAGCCTCCGGCAAACTGATCGGATCATCTTTCCAAGAGAAACCTAAATTCCACTGGGGAGATCTTGACGTCGTGTAAGACGATATATGAAACGAGGCATCTTTACCCCTCTTGCGAGCGGGGTCGAGCGCAGTTACGAGATGTCTGAATGTGTCACAGTCCAGATCGTAGGGAAGCTGATGTGTGACATACAGATTGCCATTGGCGTTGAAGAATCCGGGGTTCCGAACAGATTGCCTCCACCCAGATGAAGCCATACCGACGGGATTTAACAATGGTGACGTGACTCCTTGGAGGAAAGAGGTATAAGATAGGGGTGTTGGGCACACATGATCAAGAGCTGGATCCCAAGGTTCTCAATGTCTTACACATTTGACTTATAGCATCGACTTCATCCGTCTCCATGGCAGTCCCTCACAACACTGTGCCCAAACGAACCACCAACATGGCAGTGAAAGACGGAGATCACTTCGACTTCGTCGTTGTCGGCGGTGGAACTGCCGGTAACTGCGTCGCCGGTCGTCTGGCCGAAAACCCCAAGGCCCGCATCTTGGTCATTGAAGCCGGTGTTGGCAATCCGGAAGACTGTCCCGAGATCACCACGCCCTCTAATGCCATGAACCTGCGAAACAGCGTTCACGACTGGTCTTACAAGAGTACCCTGGTGAAGCGTGATGATTACGAGCGCATCGAAAAGCCCAATACGCGAGGCAAGGCCCTAGGTGGAAGCTCGTCGTTAAACTACTTCACTTGGGTTCCCGGCTGCAAGGGGACATTTGATCGGTGGGCCGAATTTGGCGGCAAAGAATGGAGCTGGGATCATCTTGTTCATTACTTGCGCAAGAGCGCCACGTATCACGATGATCCGAAGCTGTACCTCCCGGAGCTCAAGAAGATTGGTGGAGGAGGGCCCATCCCCATCTCTCATGCTGAGCTTATTGACGAGATGGATCATTTCCGCGATAACATTCAGAAAGCTTGGGTTTCTCACGGACAGCCAATTACGGAAAACGTATACGATGGCGAGATGAACGGCCTTTGTCACTGTGTCGATTCGATCTACAAGGGGGTGCGGTCTGGGAGCTGGCTCTTCTTGAAGGACAAGCCTAACATCACAGTTTTGGCCGGAACGCATGCCAAAAAGCTGCTCATCAACTATGCTGATCGAACTTGCCGTGGTGTGCGAGTCATGACGCCCGATCACAAGGACATCAATGTCTTTGCTGACCGCGAGGTTATCCTTTCCGAGGGCGTCTTTGAGAGCCCCAAGCTCTTGATGCTCAGTGGCATTGGTCCTGAACGCGAGCTTGCAAAATTCAACATTGATGTGATTGTTGATTCGCGCCACGTCGGTCAGAATCTCATCGACCATCCAGGCGTGCCGTTTGTGGTGCGCGTCAAGGACGGTTACGGCATGGATACAGCTATCCTTCGCAAGAACGCTGAAAGTGAGAAGATGCACGCCCAGTATAAAAAGGACCGTTCGGGCCCTATGGGGTCCGGATTCCTGGAAATGGTGGCGTTCCCTCGAATCGATGAGTATCTGCAGAAGGATGAGACGTATCGCAAGGCCAAGGAGGCCAACGGGGGAGTTGACCCCTTCTCGCCGGAGGGCCAGCCGCACTTTGAGCTCGATTTTGTGTGTCTCTGGGGCAGCGCGTTCCAGTGGCATTTCCCGTTCCCGCCGGAGGGAGACCACACCACCGTTGTGGTGGACTTGGTCCGTCCGATTTCGGATCCCGGTGAGGTGACGCTGAGGAGCGCGGACGCGCTTGAGCAACCCGACATCAACCTCAACTTCTTCGCCAATGATCTGGACATTATCGCGATGAGAGAGGGGATTCGGTTTAGTTATGATGTGCTGACCAAGGGTGAGGGCTTCAAGGACGTCTTTGTGGCTGAATCGCCGTGGTTGATGCCTCTGGACTCAGAGGAGGAGATGAAGCGCGCCGTCTTGGATCGCTGTCAAACCGCCTTCCATCCGACTGGAACTGCGCGGCTGAGCAAGAGTATCGATCAGGGGGTCGTTGATCCTTCGCTCAAAGTTCATGGGGTTAAGAATCTCCGTGTCATTGACGCCTCTGTCATACCGGTGATTCCAGACTGCCGTATCCAGAATTCGGTGTACATGGTGGCTGAAAAGGGAGCAGACATGATTAAAGCTGCCCACAAGGACATTTACGCGACAGCTTGAGATATTGGAATCAGACAAAACTGCAAATGGAGACAATGGAACAAATGATCCATTTCTGGACATATGGGTTGTATTCAGATCAGATAGTGCCAGAATGTAGTCATTCTTCCATCTGTTCTATGAGCTTTGCGCGACTTTTCTCGGGGAGATGATGTGCAGCTCTTGAAACAATATGGGGATGTTTGCGATGCGGCAGGAACAGTACGAACTATATGCAAAGATAGATGTCCGTAACACCGATATAAAGTCCATGGTTTTACCCAATTACCATGGTAACCACCTCGTGAGTGTAATTGGAATGGTGGCCATCATTTTGAGACCTCAAATTGATGCAGGTGCGAATAACACAGCAGGCAAAGATGATCGGACATGGGGTTTTGGTTGCCCCTGACTCTTCTATTGTTATACACGAATCCGTTGCCAGCAGCATATTTGCACGATTTCCTAGGTAGTACTTATGGGCTCATAGAACTTCTTCATCTCTTCACCTACAGTCATACTTGGATCACATCCAGAAGCGCTATCTATACGACCAATCTCAGTAATATGCTGCCATGACGGTCGTTTTATCTTTATTGCCGCAGACCATTCGTTTTCATCTCTTGATCTCCCTTTACAGCGCCTCATTATTTACACTTTGCTTTATCTACCCGTGCTCTTCGTCCTGCAGGCGGCCTCATGGCGTCACCAACCGGACTACTCTCGCTTCCTCCGGAGATCATCAGGGTCATATGCCGGGAGCTCATTCTTTACCGACCTGGCTACGACGAAAACCACGGTCTAAAACAACTGTCCTTATTTTCACGAACATGCAAACATGTCAATCAAGCCGCGACGCCCCTACTTTATTCTCGCTTCCTTGCCACCCCGTCAATCCTGGTAACCATGCGATTTCTCTCCAGCCTCTGTCGACGTCCCGAACTTGGCGAATTTGTGCAGCAACTGGGCTTCAATTTTCCCTCTACTGAGATTAAAGTCATCGAGCACCTGGATATATATTCCGAAGCGGCAGCCAGGCTCGGCGTTCATCTCGGAGATTGGTCAAGTCATAATCCCTACGAGACACTGATACACCTCATCATCGGCCACACTCCCAACGTGAGAAGTATGCAGATCTTTACGGATCGATTCATTGAGCCGATGGCGAACATCCCCACTGTACTCGACCAACTGGCTGCTCAAGGTCCCAAACGGATATCGTTCCCGAGATTGGAGAGGCTCCTTATAAAACATTGTTATGTTACAGGCCTCCCGATTGAGCATTACGCAACACTTCTTGCACTTGCTCCCTGCCTGCGCCATCTTTGGCTTGAGCCGAGTCCCCCCCTGCATCATCCGTGGACTCAGCCGAGTGGCCGTCTGTCTCTCGCCAGCGTGACGCGGCTCACTCTGAGGCTCGGTAGCCTGACAAAGAACCAATTGGAGACGGTAGTTCACAGCTGTGGACCATTGGAGCTATTCCAGCACAGGCAATCGATGTATAGCTTTGAGCGCAGACCGTCTGTGACGCCCGCAGAGATGATTCGGATTCTGGAGCCGCACGCAGGCACACTCCGCGCTCTGTCACTCGACCTTGCGTGGAGAAACAGGGATAACCCTGCTGCATTCTACGCCGGCCCGCTGTGCATGGAGGGCGATCAAATCCGATCCCTGAAAGCCTTCTCGAGACTTGAAGACCTTGAACTGGACGGGAGCTGTTTTGTCTTTCCAGCAAAGGACGACTTCTATTACCACGCATACGTCTTCGCACAGATGCTGCCCGAGACGATACGTAGATTTCGTATCATAGTCGCACCGCCAGGCACTGTAGAGAATCTACGGACGTTATTGAAGTCGAGAAGCCAGTTCCCGCGCCTGGCGCAAATATGCATGGAGAACAGGATGCTCTGCCCCGAGTTGGACCACAATGTATTTTTCAGGGAGCGGGATTTGACAGATCTGACCGTGAAGATGAAACTTGCTGGAATTCGATTCGGGCATGATTGCCCCCTGATTGTGGATTCTCCAAGCCCAGATTTTGAGTTCACTACATATGCGATATGGCCGAATCAAAATCCCAGTTCACCAAAAGAAACGGTGCCTCTTCCTCAGTTTGGGCAACGCCTTCCTGGCCAGTCCGATGGTGATGCGTTTGATCTTGACGGGCTCTGGGGCTGGTGAGCCTGGTGTTGATGGGTCCGATGCTGATACTGATCAAGAACGAGTCGGGACCTTTTCAGATGATGCTGAAGAGATACAGGACTGAACGCTCGGAGAACGGACATGGTGAGCTCGGCTGCAGGATCGCCTCTCTTTTCTTGCCCCAAGCGTTGAATTTCATATTGGAGTATATACCAGCGTTTTGCTTTGAACGATAGTCTGGAATAATAGCAAACTTTTTCACGATGATTGCAAGTCGAGTGACTACGAATGTGAGCATAAGTCAAGCAGAAGGCAGCTAATACTCTCTTCATGTGCTGTGCAGTCTAGACCATAGACGAAGCTGGCCAATCGTGTATTGAATCTCACCAAAATGTTCTACAGACCGCCTTGTATTGAATCTCAATGAGTACGTTCTACGGATGGCATTCGTATAATGGTCCTTCTGTAAGGATGCAGCAGGTCAGGCGCAGCCATAAGGCACCCTTGGACGGGATTCACACCGGGCATCCCTGTCCTCAGCTCGTCCCAATTAGGCAATCGTCTTGATCTCCGCAGAGCGGCTCGGCATCGGTACTGGTGGGACTGGCGAATCGATCCGAGGCCCGCATGGCCCGTCAATGGGCCGGCGTCCGTCGGCGTGGAGTACGAATATCTGTTTTGTGTTCAGGCAGAGCCGCTGATAGGTTAGTCCAGCACGTCCAAAAGCTGGCATCCCATCATCCCGGAGATTGCAGAAAGGCGCAAATACAAAGAGGTTAACTACTGTAGTTGCTGTCTATAAGAGGCAATTGGTCCGAGTTACAAGCATTCCGATCCTTTCACCAACTTGCGCTGTGTTAGTACGTCAGCTGTGTTCTACTTCAGCCTTTATTGTTCAATGCGAAATATCTCTCTATCGCGGATCTTCATTACCTACAGCGCTCGATATTAACAAGCTGTCGTTCTACTTATAGCACATATGTCCTCCATATTGGTCCTTAAATCTGCGGTTCTTCAGTCCCCCCCCCACAAAGCACAACTGAATGATCAGAGTCTCCAGTGAAGAAAGCCACCGTACAAGGTTCATCATATAATCATGGCAGCTGCGCAGTCGAGCCAACCGGATGAGCCCTTATACCCCTCATTTGAGGAGCTTCGGAGCAACCAGGAGCGTGTCCTCTTCTCTCCCGCCGCCAAGCGTCTCTATTGGCCTCTAGAAGGCGTCTTCCCTACGGCGATATCCGTCATGAGGACTGTTCGCAGCGTGGACGAGCTTGACCCCTTCTTCAGACCAGACACCAGCGGCAGCGGCAGTGGCACCTGGCATGAGATCGCATCGCTGCCTGTGACCGACCCAAAGGTCTCTTCTGTTGAGGCTTCAGTGCGCGACCTTGACCAGTGGGAGTCCGATTGGCTGGCATGGCATAGGGAACATACTGCACCAGAGTACAACGCCGAGTATGTCACCTATGGGGATCTCAGCGATGAAGACCGGCCATACGCAGATGAGCCCAACGAGGATGGCAATTGGGAGGCGGACTCGGATACTGAGTTTCTTGTACGATGCTGCGGAGACGATCGACCGCTCAGGAAGAGAGGATTGAAGATCAAGGTTACACCTTCTGCAGGCAACGACTTTGTCACTGTACGTGACTATGTCAGTGGTAAGTCTTTGTCCCATAAGACTTTGAATGTCTCTCCCCTCGGACCTTTGAAGAGCCTTTTTCTGACTATCAGTTTAAGCCGTACATGCATGGCTCATGAGCTTACGTGGGGATATCATACGAGCAAAGGCTGTTGCACGTCCCCAGCCTTATGTTGGCAACATGGAATGGATGGTTAGCAACATCACTGCGCCGCAACACGAGATCATGACGAAGGAGTTTTGGGTTGAGATGCATCGCCCGCCACGCCCCGTGAGGGACGCTGCAACGTCCAGATTCTTGCAGAGAATAGGCGCGAGGACGGCCCCCCAATGATGAATTTACGGTCCGTCTTGACATCTAGTCTGGCGCTCGACCAGACTGGACACGAATTCCTCATCTGATATGTAATATGGAGGCTGAAAAAATGGTGCTACTTGGCTCTCCATAAGAGTTATGAAGGGTATCAGGGTACGGAGGTAGACTTTGCAAATACCATCACGTTGGACGTCTCAAACCCTTTCGCCATGCATATACATGTATTTATCAAGACAAGAGTAAATCACTATAGATATTCTACTATCAAAAAACACTGTCTCTCGCCACCTAAATATGAACTTTCAAGGAGAAGCCGTCGCAGACGCACAATACGAGCTTCCGTACGCAATCACCGTCGAAGCAACAGCCGTGCCACATGCTCCGTTCGAGCAGTCCCTCAGCCCGTACCCAAAGTTGACATTCTCGCAAAGGCAACGCGGGTCGGGGCTCGAACAACCAAGCTGCGAGTACTGAGCCAGCATGTTGTTGAAGCACGTCTGACCACAGGCGGGCAGGGAGCCAATGCCGGTAGGGGCGGCTGTGTGAGTCGCTGATGCGGTAGAGCAGTATGCACTTCCAAAGGCAATGACAGTGCTGGCAACGGCAGTTCCACAGGCACCGTTTGAACAATCACGAAGGCCGTTGCTGAAGTCGACGTTGTTGCATAGGCAGTAGGAATCCTGAGGACTGGGGCATCCCAGCTGTGAGTACTGTGCCAGCATGTTATTGAAGCAGGTCTGGCCACAGGAGGGTAGGGCGCCGACGCCAGTGGTCGTGGGTGTGTGGGTAGCAAATGCTGTTGAGCAGTATGAACTCCCAAAGGCAATGACGGTGCTGGCAACAGCTGTTCCACAGGCGCCGTTTGAACAGTCGCGGAGGCCGTTGCTAAAGTCGACGTTATTGCACAGGCAGTAGGCGTCCAGTGCGTTGCATCCGAGAGCAGAGTACTGAGCGAGCATGTTGTTGAAGCAAAGCTGGCCGCACGAAGGTAAAGCAGCTTCGCCGGGGATGGAGGTGCTGGGGGGCTTTGCCGATGTGGTGGTAGTTGCACTGGTACTTGCTGGTTTGGATGAGGGAGTTGAGGATTTCGAGCTGACCGTAGTCGAGTGGCTACTCGTTGTCACTTTGGTGGACGCGGAGGAGGCCTTGGATGAAGAGCTCGAGGATGAAGAGCCCGTGTTCGGAGTAGTACAATTTCCAAACTCCGGTTGGCTGTATGATAACGTTAACAAGACTTCTTCTGCCATAACAGTGGCATGATGATGCGAAGGAGAGGCAAGTTCGTGACTCAAAACGGGGCAAAAAGGGCTCAGAACTCACCACCCATCCCCACAATCTGAAACCAATGAGCCGCATATGCCATCCTTGTTGCAGCAGTTCCCGTAAACCACACTGCAGGTGTAGCGGTTTGTTCCGCCGCAGGTGCCGTCCGTCGTGTTGCCGTTCAACCACGAAGGCGGGCCCGGAGGCTGGCTCGGAACCGTGCAGTTCCCAAGCTGGCAAACGCCGTATCCGCAAAAGTCCTCGCCGGTGCCGCACTTCCCGTCCGCGTTGCAGCAGTCGCCCCAGACTCCGGCGCACTGCTTGTAGCCGTGCTGTTGGCCGCACTCGCCGGTGGTGGTAAAGATGGAGTCCCCTGCGCATGCGCCTTCGTAACAAGTTCCGTCTGCACAGTCCTCTCTGGCGTTGGGAAACTCGTTGTTAGTATGGACTCAGGTCGTTATCAAGACGAGGAGAGTGGCCTATATTCGCCTGGGGGACTCACGTAGAGTTGCCGCATTTCCAAGTCTTTGAGTTGCAGCACTGGAATTCAGTTCCAAGACAAGTCGCGTTGCTATTCTGAGGACCGCAGAGTCCGTCTGTAGCTCTTGCCGGCTCAATGACTATCAAATCCGAGTGAACAAGTTAGTTTGCAAAGTCTCAGAGTCTCAGTCGCCCAAGGGGTAAAGTTTCGAGGTTATGACTTACAGCCAGATACACAATAATCCGTGTCAGCTTTGATATTAGAACAGTCGGGATTTACATCGGGATTCAACATGAAGAAAGTGTCGACGCTGATCCCGTACTGGACTGCCAATGCGGTGCAGGTATAATAGTTAATATCCATGCCTTCCGTGTTGCCCGCATACCGGCAGTTCACCGTGCCCGTAGTGACGTTCCCACCGGAAACAACAGGACTTATCACCACCGGCACGGGGGAAGACGTGATGCCCACAGAGCTGGAGACGCCTGTACTTGCGCCGGACGAGAACGAAGAAGTGGGAGGAGGAGCGGTGGCAGCTACGAACAACCGATCTTCGAATTGTCCCGGCTGCCATATGGAGGGCGCACATTGGTCTGAGGCGTGAACAGTAGCTGTCAGCCAGAAGGCAATGGCCCATGAGACAAGGTGCCTCGACCGAAATGTTCTCTGATGGGACTTCATGGCTGTGATGGAGCGATTGACGTCGGTGACAACAGCTTCAGGCGAGGGACCCAAGGAATCACGTCCTAGGAATGGACGACGACGATGGAAGACTTGTGGCTCGAAAGACACTCCTGGTGTCGGAAGCAGAGATATCAAGAACCATCAATAGAGAAGCGTGTCCATCTAGTTAATCTTCGAACGGCGGACCATGAGCAGATCAAGTTAGAGAGGTAGCTCATCTTCCTCTAGATAAGGTCACAAGGGGCTTCTTGACCTGTAAACTTGGTTGTGTCAATGGCTAAACTGCAAGGGCAAGTTGGAGGAAAGACTCTTGTCTCCTATTGGCGCTTGATGAGTTGATGCCTGGTAGGAGCAATAGTTCTGTTTGGTCGAGACAGAGTCTAAACTCTCACGATCCTCCCGCCTTCGGCCCTTAACGGAGAGTCAAAAGCCAAAAGTTCCTCAATAGTAAATTATCTCAGTCGATGGTCTTGGCAGTGTATAGATAGCATGGCCGAGTTATCCGTGATATCAGCCGGCTTGTGTGTGTATAGCACAGGCTTCGCATCGTCGACCCAGCGTGGTTCATGCTCTCAGCTGCAAAGTGGAGGTACAGATGGGAGGCTGCATGTGATCGGGTGGTCGGTCCCTACATTTCTATTGGCAGCTTTCGATCAGAACATGCTTCATTGGAGACTTCAGTCTACACAGAGCACAATGCTGTACTTACTGGAGTGGTAGTATTGGGGGCGGCATCCTTCAAGTAGACTCGCGGGGCATTATCTGTAACGAGACACGGGAAGTATACTGTAGAGGCAGGGGCAGAGTAATAGGCTGGGTCGAGATATCGTGAGATTCGAAGGGATCAGGCGTTTTCATTTATCCTCTGATCAGCTGCAGAATCCCATCTTTCTGATACTACCTTGGGTAGCATCTTGTAAGTGGACGAAGGATCTCTCTGAGTAGGGCTTACATTGAATATTGGGTGTGCCAAAGCAATCTAGCAGACTGCATGTGCTTTACCGAGGCGCCAGGGACGCCCCGAGGCCCCCGAGATCTCTCGGCACCTCGCGAGAATGATAACTGATTGGCAGCATGATTCCCCGCATATGGTATCGAAGGATCAGAAAGTGGAGAGAAGACGCATCCTTCCATCTAGCTCCCTTCCATCGCGGCGGCGCAGCATTGCCAGTTAGGGACTCTGCCTGCATTAGTCGCCGTCTTACCCCTGACTAGGCGGGGCATGGGTTCTACGCGGATAGAGTCGTTCCTTTCACGATATGCAGTTACTCAAGATACTGGATGATTCAGGTATATACCATCACTTAGACACAATGACTTCAAACCACATTGAGCGTGCGAGAAGCTTTGATCCCTTACCGGCTTTCTCTCTGTCTCTTGTTGTTGGCCTCGCCAAGTCGGCGGGATGGTAGCCCTACAGCTTGTTGCGCTTCTGGCGCCGTTTTGTTTTTTCTTGCCTCAAGTCACAGAGGCTCAATACTTGCAGGACTATATGCCTGATACTACCAATCCTGGCAACTACCTGTAGTAAGATGTCCTCATACACAACGAGAAACGGGTCCATACTGTGAACGGTATTTGCTGACTTACACGATTCAAGCACGTCTCTTCCACAGATCGCGCCATGGCGCGTTATCAACATCGAGCCTTACACCGTCTACCTGGTGTACAACTGCTACTACATGAGAGAAATCTGCAAGAATGCCGAGATCTTCAGCGGGTCCGCACGGGGGCGGGCTCTGCACCCCCAGAGCGGCCTCTCCAACGATGTATATGGCTATGATCTAGACACGGGCGAGGCTGGCACAGGCCAACCAAAGTCTCATCAAGAGAACCGTCGGTCTGCATCTTGTCCGGATAGCTGGAAAACCAGCCACCCCTGTCCAGAAGCGGACGGGAGCCAGAGGAATCCCATGCGACATGATGGCGAGTGGTTCACGACTGCACTCGAGCCGGGGACAACTGTCAATAACCTACAGAACCTGCGTGTCAATAACCAGGTTGTTAGATACTCCAATATCCGGTACACGTGCGATGAATTTCCGCCAGCCACCTGGTATGTCTTCTTGCACCCTGAGTGGAGTGACCTGAATCTCAGCTTTAGCCTAATCCTTACATGGCTGAACAAGGAAGATGAAAAGCAAGAAAGAACTTCTCGAATGTTGGTGCTGATGCAGTGATCAGGGTTGAAGGCGGTAACGGCTACGGTGCAGGTTCCCCTTCCAACACGCGGTGTGCCGCACTCGCCTGCTCAAACTTCAACGAGCCTGTTGTCAAGGCGGAACAGAATTGTAAGTTAAACCAAAACGAATGTTGTAGAAGAAAAAGAAAGAGGTCTCCTCGCTGACCAGTATGAGTGGGACAGGGCAGGGGCTCTCTCACGGCGTGCTGCGCTTAGAGCTCCAAGCGGCAGCCCAGAACGATGCTAGCTATAGTCCGACCAGGTCGATCATCCTCTTCAGGTTCCGTGCCGATAATGATGGCCCGGACGGCATCGCTGCCCGTGTATATGTCATGGAGGACATTGGCAATGCGGACCAGTTGGTGGCCGACCGGTACACGACCCAAGAAAAGCGCCAGATTCGCGTGAATTCTACCATGACTGGTCCAGGCCTGACGGTGGAAGAGCTCAAGGCCCGCGTAAAGGCGGGTTTGGGCTACGAAACTTGGGTGCACGAGAACTTGACTGTAAGTCGAAGCTTTGTCTTTTCCAAGCGGTCTTCTACTATTCCTCGAGGAAGACTTGGAAGGGGAGCAGTTGCAGGCTTGCCTGTCTGTTCCTTTCTTGTTCCCACGGGGAACCTGGATTTTCCTAGACTGCTTCGGAAGTAAGAGTGCGTCACTGACCGTGAATTCTACCCATGCCTAGATCAGCAAGCCAGATCTGGGGGGTCGATCGATGCCCCTGCTTGAGATCCCCGGCCTTCCCGGCATGGATCGACCATACAAGTGGGATGCGGAGGACATGATGGAACAGCAAGAGGCGGCGGCAAGATCGCGTATCAACGCGACGCTTCCCAGGAGCCTACCAGCCAACCTGAAGCCCGTGCCCCAGAGAATCCCATCCCACCGAGTCACGCCGCTGATCAAGAGAGCCACGGCGGCAGAGCTGAAGTCTGCCCGCAGCATCGTGGCCAAGGCCTTTAACGAGTCGCAGAAGCTCAATAAGGCGCGCGTGGCGAGCCCGCTCCGCAACAAGTACACCTTGAGGCCCGGAACGAAGATTGCTGGAGGCACGGCTCCGGGCGACAGCAGCATCAAATCTATCAACAAGGATGTCCCGCCGCTTCTGGTCATTACCGAGGAAATTGCCGCGGCGGCGGCCCTGGTGGCCGAAGCAGAGATGAAGACCAAGTCACGGAATGTCACGAGGCGCGCTGCTGCAGCCGGCTCGGGAACGTTTTGGATGCAAGAGTAAGTGTCTGTTCAAGAAAAGCATATGTATCCATTTCATCAGAGATTGGTTCGCTAACCATGTATTTACGACAGTATTGCCCGTAAAGGCACAGTGCCTTGGGGAGACGACCCAGACTATGTAAGTATCCTTGCCTAGAGACTCGTCGACGTTATTCATCAGCTAATAACTAGACTTACAGGTCATCTTCAGAAATGTGCTCGACTATGGAGCGGTGGGGGATGGTGTCACGGACGATACAAAGGCCATCAACAAGGCGATGGGGACGAACAGCACACGATGTGGCAAGGGTTGCAACGGGTCAACCACCAAGAACGCCATCGTGTACTTCCCACCAGGAACGTACCTGGTATCCTCTACCATCGCCATGCCCTTTGGCACGCAGGTCATTGGTGATGCCAACAACCGACCGACTCTCGTAGCTGCTCCAAGCTTTGTTGGTCTGGGTGTACTGTCCACGGATGAGTATACCGGTACAGGAGGCACTGGAATTGACGGCGGAGACCCTGAGTACGTGAATCATAAATCTTCTGGACTTTGCAGAAGCTGACTCTCCATTCTCTAGATACTATGTCAACACTGCCAACTTCTACCGTCAGATCCGAAACATCATCGTAGACGTTCGACAAGTCACCGCCGGAGCCACCATCACATGCATCCACTATCAGGTCGCTCAAGCCACGAGCACCCAAAACGTCGAGCTGATCGCTGAGGCTGGCACGGAGCAGATTGGCATGTTCGCCGAGAATGGCAGTGGCGGAGGCATCTCCGACATCACGTTCACCGGCGGCGGCATCGGCCTCAAGGGCGGCAGTCAGCAGTTCACGGCGCAGCGCCTCACCTTTAATGGCTGCGATATTGGCGTCCAGGTCATTTGGGACTGGGGCTGGGTCTGGAAGTCTATTACGATGAAAGGCGTGGGCACTGGGTTTCAGCTTGTTGGTGATGGTGGCGTTGGGAATAGTGAGTGATCTATGAGCTCCCTTTCTAAGATTGTCTCCTATTTCCTGTCTGGTGGTGTTTGGATACAATACTGACCGTCCTCCTTCTCGCAGTTGGTTCCGTCTCCATCTTGGACTCGTCCTTCTCAAGCGTCAGCAAAGCAATCGTTGTCAACCCCATCAAGTCGACTCCTGGAAGCGGCAGCACGGGAGTGTCTCTCGAGAACGTGGCCCTCTCAGGAGTTGGCGTGGCCGTCGCCGATACCTCCGGCGCAACCCTCCTGGCTTCGTCGGGCCTTATAGACCAGTGGGTGGTCGGACCGGTCTACGAAGGCGCGTCGACTGCTCGCTCCTTTTCCAACGGTGGCAAGATTGGAGAGTACCGCAGGCATTCAACTCTCTTGGATAGTGAAGGCAACTACTTTGAGCGCGCAAGGCCTCAGTACGAAGACCAGGCTGTTTCGTCGTTTCTGCATACCAAGGACCTCGGCTGTGCAGGCGACGGTTCCACTGACGACACGGCAGCTTTCCAGGCCGCCCTGTATGCCAGCTTGGGCAAGATTCTTTTTGTTGACGCCGGAACGTATATCCTCACCTCGACAATTACCGTTCCTTCGGGTGCCAAGATTGTGGGAGAGACTTGGTCGCAACTGGCTGCGGCGGGCTCGTATTTCTCGGATGCAAGGTACGTGCGATGTAATCGTTTCACTGAATCAACTTCCAATGAGTTATCCAGCGAAACCCATCTCTTTTAGTTTCAATTTCTCTCTCCATCATTATCTAACTATCTGTGTGCTACAGCAATCCCAAAGTCTTGATCCAAGTAGGAACAGACGGGGAGATTGGCAATGTAGAAATGCAAGATCTTTTATTCACGACCCGTGGCCCGACGGCCGGTGTCATTCTTGTCGAATGGAATCTCCAGGCTGAGTCTCAAGGCTCCGCCGGGCTCTGGGATTGCCACGCACGGGTGGGAGGTGCCACAGGAACGGAGTTGACGCCTGCTGAGTGTCCTCCCGCCACGAGTGGCATCGACCCGGGATGTTCTGCTGCCAGTCTGATGATGCACCTGACGAAGTCTGCGTCGGGCTACTTTGAGAACATGTGGCTCTGGGGAGCTGACCATATGATTGAGTAAGTTTGACATGGAATATGTGGAATAGTATGTGGACAATAGTGACTGACATCTCTCAGCGACCCTGATCTGAATGATGCAAATAATACGATGGTCCAAACCTCCATCTACATTGCTCGTGGCTTCTTGATCGAGAGCACGAATCCTACCTGGTGAGCTTCTTCTCACAGCCTGTGCAAAGACAAGACTAATGATGTGATTGAACTGTAGGCTTTACGGCACTGCCTCGGAGCACTCTGTCTTTTATCAGTACAACTTCCACTCGGCATCAAACATATATGCCGGCATGCTGCAGACTGAATCGCCCTACTACCAGCCAACGCCCCCGCCGCCAGCTCCGTTTGCCGACGTTGTTGGTAAATTCCCCGGGGATCCCGATTATACGTGTGCTGCAGGAGACGACTTCAGCGGCTGTGACGAATCCTGGTCTACCATTATCACAGGCTCCAAGAACATATTCATTGCGGCTGCAGGCATTTACTCGGTAAGTTGGACTTCCACCGGGATGCAGTGGCCGAACTAACATGGTCATAGTGGTTCTCGACCTATTCCCAAAGCTGCATCGATACGCAGCAGTGTCAGAAAGCCATCATGCTTCTCAAAGACAACTTCGCCAACATTCGCATTACGAATCTCGTGACAATTGGCTCCAAGTACATGGCTGTTATGGACGGCAAAGGCATCGCGGCTGCGGACAACCTCAACGTCGATGTCCACCCTGACTGGTCTCAGATCAGCCTTCTCGATGTAGGGAGCAACGGTACTACTGACTTCGAAGAGTACATCTGGATCGACCCCGAGATCTGGGAGATGGATCAGCCTCAGTTCACCTGCTCTCCCCCTTGCAATGTCAAGATACCGCCGTGGACCGGCGCAACAAGCACCGTTGATTACCCTCTCATCACCGTCAGCCAGGGAACTTGGACGAGCACAATCACGCAGCCACCGCTGACCATTACGGAGTGGGTGTTTGAGGTGGCAACGTTGACCCAGGACGCCGCCGCCAAGAACAAACGGGCTGCAGAAACTCTGTGGCCCGTCCCAGCAACGACACCGTTCTGGCCTGCTGTTGTCTACAACGGCGGCATCGACGGGAAACAGACCACGACGTCCGCTACAGGGCCTTTCCCCAAGCCTCCCAAGTCCATCGGTCCCGATGCCCCTGCGCCGCCCTCCGGGAGCTGGCCCAAACGGGGCATCGAGCCTATCTTCGGCTTTCCTGAAGGTCCGCTGGGGCTGGAATGCTCCTTTCTCAGCTTCGAGGACCCAAACTGCGTCACTCAGCCATGGTTCTTTGGCAATTTCAGCTCTCCCGGCGGCGACGGCGATGACGTTGAGAATATCTGGGACGCGAAGACGAGATGCCCTGCCACGACCAGCTCAAAGACTACGACCAGCTCCAAAGCATCACCCACCCGCCCGGCGCCGTCGCAGTACGTCCAAGGCGACCCGCGGACCAACTCCGTCAAGTGCTACAACAGCGGCGAGACGACCGAGGACGTGCGGATGCAGAACGCGGCCAAGAGCTTCTGCGGCGACATCTCCAACGACATCCTGGGTCCCGGCTACTTTGCGTCCAAGGACTTTCCGTTCCCGTACAACGGAGGCCTGGGCACGGTCGACATTACGATATCGCTCCAGATCAAGCCGCGGTGCAGCTTCGACATCATCAGCGCGCTGAGTCGGAGAGACCTCCAGGGGCGAGACAACCCCAACTTTGACATGACCTTGTGTGAGAAGTATCTGTCTGTGCCCGCGGACAGCTGTAACTGCGCTGGCGTCAACGGGAAGCAAGGAGGGATCGTGGAGAATAACTGCTATATATGGAGGATTGACCCCAATCTTAGTCTATAGTGAGGGTGAAGCAATGCTGAACAAATAGATGCAGACCAAATACAGGCTCCGTCATAGTTTACTTGTATAGGCCAACTATGATGGGCGACGAAGTGGAAGACGTTAAGGAATATAACCTGAAATAGTGCCGTTCGACACTACAGGCGTACATGGGCTTCATGCTCCTTCCAGCTTCTCTGGTCTTTTGTTCACATCATAGTACCATTACAAATACCTTCACATGTAGTCACGCTCCTCCAGCTACATCATTTTGGATTGGGTACCACAAGCTTTCTCCCAAGGCATAACCACCCCTGTGTCTTAGATTGTGCTGCAGCTTCCACATTTTGCTTCATCCCATAGAGATGCGGTAGTTATGTAAACGAAAGAATCATGCATCCACACATGCGGTCCTGAATTACGACTGTGCTGCCACGTACCAAAAACCAGGGCTTGTGTGTCTTGCCTAGGATATTATTGAGTAGCAGGCGATTGGTGTCAGGCAGCCAAAGAATCATCACGCCGTTTCGAATAATCTCACGGCCCGTCTCATTCAAGCCGTACAAACAATGATCTGAGGTACCTCGCGTTTCGCTCTCCCCGAACGTCGATGAGATGTATGAACTCGAATCGCACGGGAGCGTCAGGCAAAAGGTTGCCGAGCTCGACGAAGCATCAAAGTTCCATACTTCTGTTCTATCGTAGTCTGTCGAACCACAGATGATTTGCCTGCCATCTGGAGAAAAGGCTAGCGAGAAGAGGAGGAAATCTAATTCCAGCATCTGTACACAAGCAAACTGTCCATCAGTTTGCTTCCAGATTCTGACGTCCATAGATGTTCCTGATGCTAATGCCGCACCATTTAGAGAGAAAGCCACGCATATAGTAGGCCCTGCTGGAGAATAAATCAAGGTGTGCATGCACCGGCCTGTGACGCCATCCCATATTCTGATTCCATTGTGACCTCCGCCCGAGGCAAGGACTGTTCCATCCTTATTGAAGTCAACGGGCATGCGGCATCGAGACTCGCATTCTAACACAACGCATGACCCTGCAGCAAGGTCCCAGATTGTAATTGTACCGTCATATGTCGACACTGACGCCAATTTGCAAGAGTCAGGTGAGAACTTTACCAAACAGACCTCGCGGGAACGGCCATTCAGTATGTACACGCAAGTATCTGTAGCCATATCCCAGATTCTGACGTGATGAGGTGGTGATGCAGACGCCAGGAGTCGCCCATCTGGTGAGAACGACATGTGGCGGACTTCATACGTGTGGCCAGTGAATGTCTGCACCTGCTCGCCTTTGGCTGTATCCCAAATGTCGATGATTCCACTTCCATCTCGGTAGCTTAATGCCAAAGTCACATCGTCTGGTGATAAGGCAATAATTTCTGGCTTACGGTAAGGCGTCCTTAGCCATGAATCATCTACCTCCGGGCTTACATCCCATATCTTCATAGAATAGGCCCTTGACGATGATACCAAGCGACTGCCATCGCGCGAAATCGCAATTGACATTATTTGCTCATAATGGCCTCTCAATGTCCTCACGGGAGTGTCTCCATCGATGTCCCAGATTTTAATCTCACTGCTCCAAAGGGCCACGGCCAGCTGCCGACCATTTGGGAAGAATTCTGGGCCAGCCGCAATCATACCAAGGTTCTTGGCTCTGGTACATCGACTGGAGGCTATGTCGAAAATACCAATGCTCTCAGCTGTGTAACGGAATGCTACACGAGAGATGTCGGGTGCGATGCACGGATAGCCGTAAGCTTTAGGCCAGGATTCTGTCCGAGTGCTCATGCATTTCCCACCCGCATCCCAGACCGTTATAGCCCCCTCGTGAGAGCATGAGATCAGTCGCTTGCCATCTGGTGAGAACGATAATGCGCCGACAGACTGATTGTCGTTCAACTTGTGAATTCGTTCGCCGGAATTCGGATCCCAGATCAGGATGTAGGTACCACATTTGGCCGCGAGGCGACTTCCATCCGGCGAGAAGCATGGATTGTAGGGCCAGCCCCCATCGCTTTCCAATTTCATTTTTGCCTCGCCGGATCCAATATCCCAAATGACAATAGCTTTGTCATCTGCAACTGCGGCCACTTGCTGGCTATTCGGGGAGAACATTACGTGGTTGGCCCCCCCCAAAGGCCTCTGAAAAAATTTCAGCAAGGTCCCGGTGGCCATATCCCAGACACTTATGCCGAATTCAAATTTCGACGCCACGAGATTGCCGTCTGGAGATAAGGCTACACATGTGGCATTCCAATGCATATTCAATGTTTGCAGGCATGAGTCCCAGGACGTTCGTACGCCATGTTTCATCACGAATAACTGGGGTCTTTCTTCCAAAGCGAGCTTCCTAATCTTGCTGCCGCCTGGACAAATCATGAGGGCCGATGGATGAACTTGAAGCGGGAATTCTTCGATCGTTTGTTTGGCTGCCAGGATAAATCGATAGGCATCTTGAATCAAGTTATCTGAGTCTTGTCCCATCCGATTCCCCTAAAGAGTCTCCGAACGTTAGCATTGCATTCTCAGGGATCATGGGTGCTGTATACAGGGACAAGTCGAGAGTTTGGTAAAACTGACGAAGAATTTCCGCAACTTTCTCATCGCGATGATGCCTTCTGGCATCTTTTTCAAAAGACTAAGGGCCTCCAACCAGTAAAGATACTTGGTACCAATAAACGTCTTGATTTGAGAGACAAGTGCAGAGACAAGCGTGTCTTGGGCATCATCGGTCGCCATCTCGTTGTCTTCGCTGTTATCCAGATCCGCGAGATGGTCAAGCCAAAAGACGCAAGAATATCCGATGGGGGCTAGCGGGTCCGGATCAGGGGCTTGGATCGGATTAGGGGCTTGGATAGGATCAGGGTCTTGGATCGGATCATGGGCTTGGAACCCATCATTACGGATTCCCAGCTCACTCAGCTGATAAATATTGCGCTTGAGGACCTGGGACATGAGCTCTATGGACCTTGTCACCATGTAACCTTTGGCCTTGCTCATCCCAAGGGAGAACTGTTGCTTCGTGATCATCTCGAATAAGAAGTCTTTCGCTGACTGATGAACGAAATAGACAACTTTATCCCGAATGGTAAGGAGTGAACCACATTGCCCTATGAGGTCACGAACAGCTTGAGTTTTCTCGTCTGGTTCTCCTGGTGTTGCTGCGAGCGCAATGAGTTCAGGCAGCGTGAGTGGTCGGCGGGCGACTGTGGCAACAGTAAGAATGCGCTCACAGATCTCGGCTCCGTCGGAGCTACTGATGCCCTGGAACATCTTTTCATAGAAAGGCTCTAGTCCAGGGGGAGCAGCTGCCAGCGTCTCCAGAGCCTTCCATGATGGGACACTCTGAAGGTTCTGGCAAACCAATGCTACCCAGAGAAAGGTGCCATCAGCATTGGCTGAGAGGTAGTCTCGGATCTCCTTCTCTCTGTCTTCTTTATATTTCTTGTCTTCGCTTAATTCTAGAACCTTCTGACGGATGTATACCTGAACAGCCGAGGCCACTGATTCCGCGTTCAGCTCCAGACTGAGTTGGGCTTCTGGTCCAAGTCTCTCCATTTTGCCGATAATATGTTGCCAATTGCGACTCGAGACAACCCATTTGACGTACGGCGTTTCCCTAGACATCTTCACAATGAAGTCGAGAAGTTGAGGTACATCCTCGCTAACACACTCGTCGAGTGCGTCAACCAAAAGACAAGTGGGTTGTTTACTGGCATCCAACTCAGCCAGAAGAGACTGGAGGATGTCGGATAAGGCATACCACGCGCTTGGTGGTTCAAACAGAGATGTCCCTTGGTGGACATAGCGGTCCCGCACATGCTTCAAGAGATGGCGTTGTTGGTCGACGAGGAGGAATATCAGACCTCTCAGAATTGCAGCCGAGTTGTTGATTCGCTGGTCCGTCGCCTGACAGAAGAAAAAAGAGACGAGACTGGATGGCGCCAGCTTCTGGAGGCTGTCGACAATGCCGCACAAGAGCATCGTTTTTCCCTTGCCTGGATCACCTCTGATCCACAGCAATGGGCGTCCTGGATCCTGGAACCACCTCTGAAAGTCTTCGTTTTCGAGTATCCAGCTGAAAGAGTCCTGCAAGAGGCCTCCCTTTGTATCCTCGATCCGTCTCTTTTCAACATAGGGGTCATGCGGCCACAGAGCCCTCAGGCACTCTTGATCTTCGGCGGCTGTTTCTCTGCGAAGCTGCTCCTCCAGAGTTTTCGCTATGCCTTTGATCTCTAACTCCTGACTTTTGATGTGGCCCGCAATATTTTCCAGTCGTGACCGAACTTGTTGGTTACCAAATCCCCCGATATCGCGGCGCAAGCTGTCTTCAGCCTTCTGAATATCTTGAATGCTAACTGCCCAATTATCGAGCTTCGCCAGGTCCCGCAGGAAATTGTGGGAGCGGTTTCGGTAATATGAGCAGACACTCTTCATCTGGTAAACAAGTAGTGCTTTGTAAAGCTCGACAAGTCGGGTCTCAAGCTCGCTCTTCATTTCGGATAGGGCGGCGCCATCTAGATCACTTCCTTCAAGAAGCACTTCGGAGAGGTTGCCGTACCACCTAATGCGGGTAACTATGTATTCGATTCCGTCGCGCTTCGAAGCGGCCTCATTGATTGCATTCTCAAACATCTTCACAGATAAACATACGTGGTCAGTACACTGAATACCCTCGGCTACACGATGTCCACTTACTCCTAGAGTAACCCACACGCCGGACCAGGCAAGAGAAACTTGTGGAAGGGCGGCTATCGCGGTATTGACCATTTCCTTCAAAGAGTGCACGATTTCCATAGTCGCTCCGAGGCCGTCTGGTCTTGACTTGGCCTCTCGTCTCGTTCTGCTGAGGCCAATACGAATAAACTCATCCATCTGCTCACGCCTTGTATGGCGATTATCAGAAGCGATGGTATTCGTCGGTGGTGTATCTGAGTTGGCGATGGAACCCTGGCCATTCAGATAATGGGAAAGAATTTTCTCATATCCCTCGACGAGCTTTGCATCATCTTTCTGGACGGCGTCATAAGCCTCATCCCAGAGACGCACCACATTCGAAGGATGAGGCTCCCGAGTCGACTCTTCAACGTGAGAAAGTCTTTGATCGGCCCGAGGCACGATTGCAAGAGTGTCAACGGCAGCTTCAGTGGTTCGAACAGAGGCTTCAACCAGAGCTTCCGAGAGAAGTTCATCGGCAGGTTCAGGAGGAGCAAGAAATACGTCTGCTCGAGTTTGGATCGCGTCTCCGCTCTGGATGGTCGGCGTCGGCATGGAGACCCTGGAGGCATTGCCACGGTCTCCCCTTGATCTTGATCTCAATCTCCCATGCAGACGATGAAACAAATTATGAGATGTTCCAGGCATGGCGACTTGCAGTACATTGAGCTCAATACAACAAGATGAGAGATGGCAGAAGTCAAGACAGTTGGGTTGCTGCACCGAGCCCAATTGCCAACCGAATCTGCCTTGACGTGAGCCTCATGCAGGCATTACAATTCGCGGGGTAGACTGATTTCTACAAGCAATGCGATTGGTGTCCTCCCTGCAGTAGCATTTCTTGTATTCGTGAAATGATTGTTGATAGGCTAAGGCAGCAACCTCAATCGATTTGAGGCTCAAGAGACCAACCACAGCGCCTGAACACTGCTGATATTGTATGCGTCCTAAGTAGAAATGTTAAGCGACTACCACTGGATAGTATTTGAATGCATGTATGTAATTGACTTGTGGCTTATTTTTATTATATGAGTTCATGAGCAAGTCTCGTACGTGTGAGCTCTTCCGCCCCCCCTCCATATTACGACCACCCCATCAGTAAGTGCGGCTCATCAGGTGAAATGGCCTTGCCAGCTCTTCTCTGAGCTTGTCCTTCTTAAGTTTCTCTGTCTTCTTGTTTCCTCTCTGTTCCTACTCAAGCAACCAAAGGCCTCCCGCTATTCTTCGCCCGAGGCTGTGGCAGGTGTCAGCAAACCGCCGGCTTTTCACGGGTGGCTTCTATCCCCCCCTCGGCCGTCTTTCTCCACACCGACTCCGAACTCCTCATAGATGGAGATGTAATCTGCGCCTTTTGTTCGGATGACCGGAGGAAATTATTGCTTTATAAATACGTTCATCGGATGTAGAGCAGTTCTCTTTCAGGGAGGCTCAAAAGGCTCAAATACAGACCCCCAAGCCCCTTCACAATGACATCCGCCGAAGCCGACGCCTCATCGGTGCAAGTCTCCAAGACTGCCGACGGCATCACCACCATCGCCATCAACAGGCACCACCGCCGGAACGCTGTCGACGGTCCTACGGCGCGTAAGCTGCACGAGGCCTTCCTCGCGTTTGAGGACGACGCCAGCCAAAAGGTGTGCGTCTTCCACGGCGCCCACGGCTCGTTCTGCGCGGGCTTCGACTTACACGAGGTGGCCAAGTGGGACGGCCCCGGCGACGACGCGTACAAGGGCCCGATCGTCGACGGCTCGCACGCCGTGACCGGCGGCCGCCAGATCGGCCCCATCGGGCCCTCGCGGCTGCAGGTCAAGAAGCCCGTCATCTGCGCCGTGGCGGGCTATGCCGTGGCGGGCGGCATGGAGCTGGCGCTGCTGGGCGACATGCGCGTCGTTGAGGAGGACGCCGTCTTGGGCGTCTTCTGCCGGCGCTTCGGCGTGCCGCTCATCGACGGCGGCACCGTCCGGCTGCCGGCCATTGTCGGGCTCGGCCGGGCCCTGGACCTGATCCTTACCGGACGGCCGGTCGGCGCACAGGAGGCCCTCCAGATGGGCCTGGCCAACCGCGTCGTGCCCAAGGGCCAGGCTCTGGAGGAGGCGACCAAGATCGCGCGGCAGCTGCTGGGATTCCCCCAGGCGTGCATGAACGTGGACCGGTCCAACTGCTACTACTCGGCCTACAACGCGACGTCTTTTGAGGATGCTCTGAGGAACGAGTTCGCCAACGGGGCTCAGGTCATCACCACGGAGAGCATCAAGGGAGCAGCCCAGTTCAGCGCAGGTGCTGGGCGGCACGGTGTGTTTAAAAGTGCGGATAACTCGAATCTTTAGGCGACTCTGATATTACGTAGTGGGGAAGGGAGAGGAGACAGCATATGTGTATGTGCAACATTATTCGGAGGTGACTTAACAATTCTCATTTGACACTAAGATTGAGCAACCGCTTGATGGATTATATTGAATATATGTCTCTATTCTAGTACTGTTCCCCGAGGCTGGTGCTCTTACAGAATCCCTCAAGAATGCGATGTATATTTTGGTCCGTCCTCTAGCCGAATGTGGCTGTAGACTACCTTGTGTGTACGCCGGGCGCGCCCTGCGAAAGACCGGCGCTTACTTCTCACCAGGAAACACTTTGTATAAAGACGAATGGCTTCACAAGCATCAAACCAGCTACTCGGAGTACATCTGGTGCCAATAAGATCGACACGGCAGCATCACGATATCACCGATAGCTCAATCAACATCATATCCATCACCATGTCCGCCCTTGCCAGCGATCCCGGCGAAAAGTCCCTGGCCAAGCTCCTCGCCACGCTCACCACCACCCTGCATGAGCCCATCTTCGTTTTCGCAACTCTTACCGACACATCACGCCTCCCACCCCTACAAGACACACAGCTCCTGTTCAAAGAAGAGGAGGGAATTACCGTCATCGTCACCAGGGATTACGCGACGGCGCACGGCATCGACTACTTCTTCCCCTGCAAGATGCTGACGCTCAACGTGACGTCGAGCCTCGAGGCCGTGGGCTTCATGGCCGTGATAGCGACGAGGCTGGCAGAGGTTGCAATGGGCGTGAATCCGGTCAGCGGGTTCTATCACGACCATTTGTTTGTGCCGCTGGGGAGGGAGCGGGAGGCTGTCGAGGTTCTGGATCGTCTGGCAGAGGAGTATAGACAGAGGGCGGCGACGGAGAGCTAGTTGTTATGCTGTTGGTATATGTCACGTTCAATGAAGATTTCATACCAGTAATATACCCGTAAATGAATGACTATACTGAACCCTGAAAGAGTCGAGTGGTTGAAACAGCAGAAGCCATCAGAGTTAATCGCCAACTTCAAGACTCAAAAAGATACATGTAAGCTCTCTGGCAACCAAAGTCACTCCGCCACCAAACTCTCAACAGATCAAGTGTGAATGATGTACCATGTAAGAGACTGCGGAATGGGGTGAGGTGGAAGGTACGAGTCAAGTGTGCCAGACTATATCACAAGACCTTGATAATGTATTCGATCCGCAGACAAGATTGACACTCTTCCATTAGGCATCATTCTCTTCGACTGCAGCATCTATACACAGCTAACTGTCGCATCTTTACTTCTACCCAAACGCCGCGGAATGGTGAATCCTAGCCCGGCGAGGCCAGAAGGATTCAAATGGGCATCTCTCCCCGCCGAGATTCGAACAATCATCCTCCAGACAATCGCACGGCAGAAACACCCAGGCTGGGCTGCTCTCGCGTCCGTGTGCACTGAATGGCAGGGCGTCCTTGAACACGCCAACTTTCAGAAGCTGAAGCTGCGCGTGTCCTGTCTCGACGACTTTGACCGCGTCGCTTCGCCGCAGAGGAGACGCATCATTCGCCACATCTGCCTCGACATCAAACTACCACGGTACTCGTGTCCCGATTGCGGGAGACGGCTTGCTATATAGGATAACACGATCACCGTCGTCAGCGATGGAGTGTGGAAGCTCTTTGCCATCCTCAGTGCTTGGGAGCCAGCGGGCGACCTGGCGCTGGAGCTCAACGTGTACTCCCCCAGCGACCGCGAACACTGGTTCAAAAACATATACTTGTCCACCGATGATGTCGAGGAAGGCGAGGACAGCAACGTACCACTGGATTCGTGGAGGGCCGAAGCTCGGTGCCATGATTTGACACATGGCTGGCTGCACGGTCGACAGGTTGCAGGCCCTCCAAGGCCTGCCATCATGAAGCTCTTCCAGCCCATCTTTCTGTGGTTCCAAGAACCGCTGCCCCGAGTCCAAGCAGTCACCTGCTTCCTAATGCGTCGACAGCTCCGGCGTTACGTCTTTTCATCGGGAGTGAGACAGCTGCTCGACTCACTCGTCCGCCTTGAGCACATGGTCTACGAGCCGTGGGCGGCATCAATGCCCTCGGAGAAGCAAATGCGTGAGCAAGGTACGAGATGAGACCTCTCACCATGTTCGAAAAACATGCAGATCCTTTATTGCTAATGCTGAGAGCCAGAACTTGCTCTCCTAGTCAGAACTGCTCTCCCTGGCACTCTGAAAAGGTTGACGGTATTCGAGGATTCTTATGGTTTCTACAATCGCTTCCCAAGGCGATCGTCCCATGGGTCCTGGTCCAGCCCGTACCCCGAAGACCTGCGGCTCAGCGCGAGATTTGCATTTCGAAGCCGCGACTTGCAACACCTTTCCATTTCCTTCACGGTCAACGCCGAAGAGTTCCTTAGACAATGTCGGCCGTCATGGAACTGGCCTCATATGCAGTCCCTGGCACTCACATCGGATCTCCTGAGACAGGACGAGACCCTGCGGCAGCACATCTACGCCCTGCTACGCGAAGCCGGGATCCTCGCGCAGAAGATGCCCGAGTTGCACACGTTTGTGCTCTGGAATGGCGCAAGGGGGCATGCTTGTGCGTTTATATACCGTGCTGACAGGGACGGAGTGTCCATCACTTGGCGCGCAACTTGGCGCCTGTCCTTGACTGAGGATCCTCTTGTGATCAAGGAATGGGAACTCGCTGCCGCAAGGCTGCCTTTCCCTGAGCTTCACATCAGGCAGCAGCGTATCTATAGAGATATTTCTTCTCATGGAGATGCAGTACACCGGCTGGAGCTGCCCTGCCAGGTTGTTGAGCCGGCGTCACTATGGCAGATCCGGAGGGAGGGGTATAGACCGGCCCGGTGATCTTTGAACAGCAAACTCTACTTGAACTTTTCTCCCCAAGCAGTTATCTCTTCTGATGGTGAAAGGCTCTCTGGATAAACGCTCCATAAGGACTCATATTATAAGGGAGCATTTTCTATAGAAATGAATGCGATCAGCATAGATCAAACTTACCATCCTTGACCTGTTGCGGCTATCACTGCTTGTACAATAGAATACATGTACCTTAAGTCGCAGACTTGTTAATATAACCACGGTGGTTCTACGTCGAAACGGCGACGCAAAGTTTATCATATGGTAATTGACTGGCTTTTTGCCAGCAGTTAATCTACTCTACAGGAATATTGAGCATACATCAAATTCTATGGCATCACTTCTTCCTCCATAGTCCTGGTATCCCCAGAAGACATTCGTGCCACCAACATCATTGTGTAAGGTAGAGGTGATTTGTATCTCTCAGTGTCGGTAATAAAGCGTCCCAGTGACCGGGACACTTCGAGCCAAGTCTAGAAAGTCATTATTAATAGTATAGTAGCCTTTGATCATACGTCTATTCGCGTTTCGTAAAGACAAGAGGGCATTCATCCTAGGTAACCGTTAGATCGCTCACACCTCTCATAGTCAATCAGATGAAGACACAGAAGAAAGACATACCATGGGAAACAACGTAGCAAAAACCCGAATCTCCTCCGACCGCTCCGTCGCATGATGCACCCAGTCGAGCTCCAGCGACGCCTTGCCAATCATGGCCGCCATCGTCAGCGGCACATACCGCCGCGCGAGGCAGTCGTGCGCGCCGGCCCCAAAGACCAGCCAGTTCTTCGTCTTGGACTCGGCGTCGCCCGTGATCCAGCGCTCCGGGTCGAACACGTCCGGGTTCGGGTACACTGCCGGGTCGTGCAGGGCGGGATAGCACGAGGGGATGATCATGGCGTTCTTGGGCACGGTGTAGTCCGGCGTCACGGGGAAGGGCTTCAGGGCGAGGTAGGGCACGAAGATGACGGGCGGGCGGTAGCGGAGGAGCTCCTTCACCACGGCGTTGGTGTAGGTGAGCGACTCGAGCATTTCGAGCTCAAAGGGGCGGTTCTTGTCGCCGCCTCGGGCAGCCAGGTTCTCTGCCCGGAGGCGATCCAAAACGTCCGGCCTCTGAGCCAAGATCTGGAAGAGCCATGTCGTGGCACTGCTGGAAGCGTCCTGCGAGGCGAAGAGGAAGGTGAAGAGCGTCTGG
This sequence comes from Trichoderma citrinoviride, assembly GCF_003025115.1. Taxonomy (NCBI): domain Eukaryota; kingdom Fungi; phylum Ascomycota; class Sordariomycetes; order Hypocreales; family Hypocreaceae; genus Trichoderma; species Trichoderma citrinoviride. The sequence continues at coordinate 284,504 of NW_020194717.1, read as the reverse complement.
GCAATCTCCTCATCCGAAAACTCCCGGATGAGGTTCGTCGGCTTCTCGAGGCCCTCGACGCCCGCGGCAACGGCCTCGTTATACCTTTTCGACTCGAACATGTGCTGCACCCACTGGTCGACGATGCAGGTCGGCTGAGCGCCAGAGGCCATGTTCAGCTTGCATGCGGCAGCACACTTTGTAAACTCCGCCAGGACGGCATCCGCCGTGCGCTTGCCCCGCCAGCACTTGGTGAAGGGGATGTGGATGGACAGCGGGATGTTGACGAGCTCGAGCGCGTCGGTGATGAGATAGAAGTCGTCCGCGATCCGCTTGACGGCCTCCTGGGAGATGTAATCGCCAAAGAAGGTGCGGCAGGACAGCGCGCAGTTGATCTCCCTGAACCAACCCATGAACTTTGTTGGCTTTCCCCCGTGAGACTTGCTGTGCTCGATGAATCTGTTGAAGTAGTCCGCATAGACCTTTTCCTGGACGGGCAGATAGGTGCTCAGGGCCTTGTTCGTAAACAGCCCGGTCAGGCCTCTGCGGAACTCGGCGTGCGCTTTGCCGTTGAGGAAGACCCATGCCGTGGGACGCATGATGTTGATTGCCATCGGGACGAGGCATGGTCTGACGAAGGTTGGGGACTTGAAGACTTTGTGTGCCAGGTCGCGGTCTGATGCCAGGACGACGAATCTATCGAGGCCTTAGCAACGCACTACATGGGCTGAATGTAATGATGCCCGCAGAACACTTACTTGTGGAATACAGACACGCAGCTGAGGGGGCCACTGGCCCACTGGGCGAGATATGCGTCGAACTTGGGGTAGATGGCTTGCAGGAACGGTCCAATAAGGGGGATTTTGAACTTGGGCCCGGCAATCGATCCCTTGCGTGAGATGTATAAGTCTGTTCTCGCATCAGCGATCCGTGCAATACGTAGGAGAAGAGTTGTGTGTAGTATGGTAAGAGCAACTTACACTGGTCATAGGCAACCAGAACAAGCAAGGCTGTGATGGCAAGCTGCCAGTTAGACGTCGCTGAATAGCTTGACCAAAGGCTCTCTACCAAGCCTGAGGCGCGGTGCTGAGTGGCATTGGTCGAGCTCTCAACCGAGAGGGGCATGCTGCCTTCGATGATGGTGGCCATGGTGTTTTATTGGAGCTTATCACCCACAGCGTGTCCTGCTAAAGAATGACACAAGACATCTGGACAGCAGAACAGGACAAACCCACGGGCAAGAGACGACTTTAAGTGTGTAACTAGTGGCAGACATCTTCACCCTTCACGTAATTATGCTGGGAACGGAGTTGTTTGACTCGGCCAATGGCGATCTGTCTCAGGCCATGGGAAAAGTGGTCAGATGTGGTGAACGAGGATCCGAGAGAAGATGGAGAGACGGCAGGCTGCGTATCCGCGAACCGGCCGGTGAGGCTCTTCGTACTCGTATTCATCGCAGCCTTTCGACATCTCGAAGTGGTGTGTTTGCTCATACAGGGAGTTGCTCAGCAGCCAATTATGTACTAAACCCCGAGAGACAGACACAGACGCTCGTGCTTGTATGGTGCCAGAAGAAGGCCGAAAGAGGCCCAAGTGATCCCGGACCTGCCGCCGTGATTTAAACATTCGGAGTCTAAGCCTAAATAGTTCTAGACTCCGAGCTCATGGATCGTGGCTTGTGGGGTCAGACATTTCATGGTTTCTTTTTTTCCGCATGATAAACCCGGCGATTCTGTTTCCCCCCCTGTCGTGATGGGATTCCGATAGAGTCCCCTTGTATGGATAGCCGTCCCTCATGTCACACTCATCTTGACAAATGCTCGCTCCCATTCCTGGCGGAAAAGCTCTTCCTGCGGCATCCTGGCCCAGAGGATGACCTGCAGATGCGAGACGACGTCGTCCCATTTGCTCAACCCGAGAGCTGCTGCAGAAGCACACGCTTGATCCATGAACCACTCGTGGTCTCTTTCCAAACCATTGCTAGCGGTGGCCACCATGCCCACGGAGATAACCCAGATATCCAGTGGGCCGTGGATATAATCGGTTGTCGATGCTACCGCTGCCGCTTGTAAGACCACGAGATGGTACCTGAGCTGGCGGAGGATGGCGTTCGCCAAGCCGGCGTGGGAATAATATGTCGTGCCATGTATGATGAGCATGTACAGTGCAATCGCGTATCGAAGACACTCAGAAGCCGCCAATTGCACTGGGTTCGTGTCTGCATCTGCATTTGTATCCGTCAATGGAGGCAGCAGCAGCAGTCTGTGCACAACGAAACAGGTGAGGTCGTGCAACTGCGTGTTGTCGAGGCTCGAGTGCCATGTAAGGTGGAGTATTCTTCTCAGTCGAGACAAGATGTTGATCATGGGTGGTGTAATTTTCAAGGTGTCCAAAGACGTGTCCAAGGTTTCATGCTGGCCCTCTGCATCTGCCGAGGCAAGCTGCCACTGCGGTATTGCGCTGATTCCGTCTCCATCGCCCGCATCATCCTTGGTTGGGAACTGGGGGGATTCCATGACAAGCATCGATACCCTAAAATCAGTCTCTTATCAGCAGTCATTCTCATCTCACACGTGAAGCACTTACCATGAGACCATTCTCGCTGTGAGCGGGCTCCGTCGCTTCAGCTCGTCGATTCCGCCCCTGATGCTCACCAATCTCTTGACACCCTCAATATGCATCTTGCTGGCTTCAATATTCCCTTTTCCATGCTGTTCAAACGCCGTGTCAGCAAATCGAGCTCGTTGTACTGAAAGAAGGGCAAAATCACCTCAATGGCAGCCAAGGTCACGACAGAGTCCATAGTCTCGTCCCGAAAGGCCAACGATGGATCCTCGATTCTTCGTCTCACCAGAGCAATCGAGTCCACCATGAGGAGATCTGATATTGGAAACCCCTTTTGCGCTTGTAGCTCCTCATATAGAGACGCAGTCTGTAGTGACACATGAAACAGTGCTTGATCCGCCAGTGCGAGTGGCCACCAGGACACAATGAATGGATTTGAGGCCATATTCAGATCCAGTGGGTAGTACTGGAAGGCAATGCTGGACAGAACTGAGAAATTTCGCTGGTCAGCCGGACATACCCTTTTGCTCAGCTCAGGGAAGAAGAAGATTTACACCGGTGTATCAACCGCTGGACATGCAGCCTAGGAAGTCTCGTCGGCGGATATGAGTCGAAAGGATCAAAGGAGGCAGTTGCCGGGTTTCGTATCCAAGCCGGGTTTTCCGAATATCGAGTTGCCGGTTCTCCATCCTGGGGCAGCAGAGAAAACAGCTCGCCGCCGTTGCTAGCGGCTGGAGAGCTGTGGCCTGACGCCTCCGCAGACGAAGAGACTGATTCCAGGGGCGAGTTCAAAGGCTTGTTCGCGTAGATGCAGCTGGAGTTTCGCTTGAGACACCGGGAGCACTGGGGGATTCGGAGATCGCAGCCGAGCTTTGCCTTTGCGCACGCGTTACAGGACCTTCGGAGGGTTGTGCGCATTTTCCAGCTCTGTGGAATGGCGGTAAATGTGCACACCGGCGGATTAGAAGCTAGAGACGACAGTGAGTCTATGTGATATTGCGGTCTGCGAGTTGGGATGGCATAAACGTGAATAAGTGCAACGGTTCTTGAAATGTATTGGATTCAATAAGCCGCAGTCGCAGGCGTTTGATGTTGTAGAATGGATGACTAATACCGGCCCCGGTTCCGGTCAGACCGAGTTGATGACCCATTAGATGAAGGCATCGTATAATACCTACACCAACACGTATTTTTCGTTCGAGTGATCAAGCTGGAAAAGATATGTCACTGTGGCTGCCTGTATAATAGTAGCGAGCAGTTCATTATAGCAAGTTTGCTCGTCGCGCTATTATGGGCTCTCGGTGATATATGTTTATCTGATATTCTTGTCCCCTTTTCTCCTCCACCGAGTCGACTCAATTATTCGCCCAGTCCGGCAAGGCAATTATGAGTTCTTTCAGGAAGAAGGGGCTTCTTGAATATGAAAAGTCACTCAGTATGTTCCATCTCGAACATCTCACGGTCTGCTCAAAGTTTTGGACTGTCAGGGTAATTAATATGCTGCAGCAACGTTGCAGCAGGCTCGCCATGGACAACGATCGATCACTGGTCCATTCAGCGTGTGTTAGTTCCCTATAAAGGCTGATATCAAGGGATAGTGGCTGCTTGTGATGTGTCTGAGGCAGTGATTTGACATAGGCTCCGCAAAGCTTGAGATGTCACAGGGGTCGACGTGAAATCGCTCTGAAGGCGTAGCCATCGAGACATAAACATCATCATACAAGGCAATCTCGGAATTAGGACTTGTTCTCACAACAGTCTCAAGAATGTGGTGACTATACTCGCTATGATAGGTATTTCACCTTTGGTAGAGACCGTTGGGTTTATACCACAGGGTGGTAGAAAGGCTAGGCCTCGGAGTATAGGAATAGCTCCAGGGCTCTGACGAAGCCCTGGATGAATGCTCCCAAAAGTCTGTATAATCTTAAATAAAGGGCTTGTGAAGTTGCAGGTAGAGACATCCTAGTCCTCTCATTTAGCTGCGAGTCGTTCCAGAAGCTCTATGTAACTCTTTCCGAAGTGGAAGCAGACGTCGATAAACTGAGAGGAAGGAGACAGCAGCCGGCAATATCTATTGACTTGAGCTAAAGCAGATAGAACTGCTTTGTCGTTGGCTCACAGGATCAAGCTCTCGCCTATAATCTCCGGCGACATATTGATGCAGATTGACGAAGGAAGAAGCATGAGGACCTCCACATTATGTGTGCGAGGTAGTGCTTTTCATTTGGGTTGGATATAACTATCGACTTGATGTATATGATGTCTGTGTAGCTGATAAGTGTTGTTTATTGAATGGCTTGGGGGCGGTTCACCGGGTGTATAGCTGTGTAGTAATGAGTATTCGACTACGTACAGATCGTATGACACGAGGAGAGTCCTGCACACCTTTCTCGAGGGCTGCAGCGTGGAGAGACCAGGTAAAGGACCTGGAGAATATATGTACTGTTGATTGCTTCCAGGCTAACAGTCCTCAGAACAGAAATCATGATCGGCCATCACGCGTAGGGCTTCACGCATTGGTGTTGGGGTATTCGATGAGGGCACCAGAGCATTTCAGCGAGGCTCGCATGACTCTACGAGAGCTTCAAGTATTCCGAATGTGCCATTCAAGATCCACAAGCTCCATGGAATACATTCCTCCTTGGGAAGGCATCTCTTCCGAAGCAATACCATTCAAATCTCAACTGTTTTCATTCGTATACGCTTCGTTCTCGACTATTGGCTGGATTAGCAGACAACCAATAGCAGCCGCACATGGGCTGCACTGTAACACAAAGGCTGAGGCATCCAACCTGGACAGCCTTGTCAATATGCTTTCGCAATATTACTGGTCGGTGAAGAGATTCAGCTGCCTCAACCCCGCTGATGCCCAACCGTCCATCTGGCAGCATCAGCATGTGGCGAGAATCACATTTATTCTTACACCACTGTATCAATCCCCATCTTGAAACGTACAATTTGACTCCAATTGAATCAAACATCTCTCAAAATGAATTTCCAGCGTCTTACTACAAAATTCAAGGAGAAGCTCAAGCCCTATCGCAGCAGGTCCCGCAGCCCCTCAGCGAGAGACGACTCTTCGCAAAGCCTTCCGAACGTTCAATCCAGCACATCTGCTCCAAGTGCTACGTCAGCTATCTCCCAGAATGCTCCTCTTGCTACAGCGGAAGATCATCAAAGTCTTCACTCGCTCCCCATCTTGACAATCAACGGACCGGCGCCTGAACAAGGGTCGAGCATTCAAGATCCTCCAGCTCTGGAGACTGGCATAGAGCTGGCGCCTGAGCCTGAAGAAGATGACGAAGAGGGGAAACCAGCGCCATCACCATCAGACGAAATCTGGGACAACGCATATGACGAGCTGAAAGTGGAGGAACCTGCACTGCTACAAGCATACGAGAGGATCTTGACGACCCAGCTCCTCAGCCAAAATGACACCACGACTAAGGCTATAGAGGTAGCTGGGGGAAACCGCATCGACCAACACGACAAAGAGAACAGAAGAAGCCAAATGCAGAAGCTGGTTAGGAATGGCCTGGACAAGATTTCACGAGAGTCAAAGGCGAAGTCCCGCATGGACGACGTCCTGCCCATAATCAATGCCTCGAAAGATATCGTCACCAACGTGGTTAAAGGTGTGCCACAGGCCGCGCTTCCATGGGCCGCCGTTTCCCTTTCACTCGAGGTAAGACCGCAACATTTGCGTTCATACAACATTAACTGACACACGTTTCTTGAAGCTTTTGACGAATCCTATATCCGAGACGAAGGCCAACTGCACGGGAGTCAAACATGTGGTGGAGCAGATGAATTGGTACTGCGAACTGGCTACGCTTCTCTTCGGCAATCAAGACGGTATCACCGCCGGGATCCAACGGGAACTGCGCACAAAGCTCATCGATTTGTACAAGAAGCTGCTTTCGTTTGAAATCAAGAGCATATGCTCGTACTATCGCCATCGAGGACTGGCCTTTCTTGGCGACCTCATTAAACTCGACGACTGGAAGGGGAATTTCAAGGAGATTCAAGACGCCGAAGCCTTCTTCAACGAGCAGCTCCATACCTTTCAAAGCGCCGATCTCGGACAAGACGTAAAGCAGCTAGTCGTCCATGCGAAGGATGAGCAGGCTTACCGAAAGTCTGACGAGGACAAGAAGTGTTTGAGAGATCTCTACATTACAGATCCGCGAATGGACAAGAGCAGAATCGAAACAACCAAGGGAGGCCTAGTGCAAGACTCATGGCGCTGGATTCTCAATCATCCGGACTTCAAAACTTGGCTCCACGACGAGGGTAAGCGGCTCCTCTGGGTAAAGGGCGACCCAGGCAAGGGAAAGACAATGCTTCTCTGTGGCCTCGTAGACGAGATCACACATCTTGTTGCTCAGTCAGGCGATGCCATATCTTACTTTTTTTGTCAAGCGACCATGCCGACCATTAACAATCACTTGGCCGTTTTACGCGGCCTGATTTGGTTGCTTGCCGACCAGCAGCCATCTCTCATTTCTCATGTTCGGGAAAAATACGACCCCATCGGCAAGGATTTATTCGAAGGGCCGAACGCCTGGTACAGCCTGACAAGCATTTTCCGCAGCATCTTGCATGATGAAAGGTTGACAACGACATATGTGATCATTGACGGCCTCGACGAGTGCACCACTGGTATGCCTGAGTTCCTGGAGCTGATTCGAGAAGCCCTGCCGTTCCAAAAAGTCAAATGGATATTATCCAGTCGAAATGGACCCGAAATTCAAGCGAACCTTGGGGACATCCCCGACGCTGAGGGTGTAATTCTCAGTCTTGAGCTGAATGCCACCGTTGTTGCAGCTGCAGTGGATGCTTACATCTCTGAGAAAGCCTCCAAGATAAAGCTCTTCACGAAAAACAAGCAATTGAGAGATGAGGCCTGCAACGTGATACGAGAAAAGGCCAACGGGACGTTTCTCTGGGTGGCCATCGTTTTCCAACAATTACAACGTATGAGGATCTCTTACGGCGGACTATCCGCTCTGATGGACCGACTGAATGGATTACCAAAGGATCTCACTGCGCTCTATGATAGAATGCTCCAGCAAATCGAGGACCTAGATAGCATAGAGGAGTCCAAGTTATGCCGAGCTGTTCTCGGTATCTGTGTGGTGGCATATCAGCCTCTTCGTCTTCAAGAGCTGGCCACACTAGCAGGCTTCACAGACGAACTCACAGACCCATCGGAACTGCGGATTCTCATAGAGACCTGTGGCTCTTTTCTCACGGTCAAGGACGAGACCGTCTACTTCATACATCAATCATCTAAGGAATATCTTACGACCAACAGCCGGGCTCAGTCGTCCCTTTTCGCAAACGGCACTGAAGGAGTTCACTATGGAATTGCGATGCATTCAGTGGAGACTATGGGCAAAATGTTATGTCGAGATATCTACAAGCTGCACAATCCTGCTATCCTTCTTGAGGACATCAGTACACCAAAACCCGACCCTTTGGTGTCTCTGCGCTATCCTTGCTCTTACTGGCTTCGCCACCTCTGTGTCTCAATGGTCAGCTTCGATCTGAACGATGGCAAAGTGTTGAAGTTCTTGAAAAAGCACATTCTTCACTGGCTGGAAGTCATAAGCTTGATGCAAAATACATCAGAGGGCGTTTCTGATGTTATTCATTTTGAAGACCTAGTCAAGGTGAGTTCGATATTCCCAAAGAGCGAACAATTTAGCCGTGCCAACCAGAGTCGATAGCAACATTATCCCGACAGCGAACTTTTGCGCCTAGTTCACGACATACGTCGATTCTTTCAACACAACTCGTGGATCATAAACGATGCTCCGCTTCAAATATACCTATCGGCAATCTTGTTTACTCCCAAACTCAGTATTGTGAGGAGTCTTTTCGAAGAAGAGTTATTATCATGGATTGAAGTGAATCAATTTATCGAGAGCCATTGGAGCTCTTGCCTACAAACAATCGAAGAGATTCGGGCCTTTTTCCTTGCACTCTCACCGGACAAAAACATGCTGGTGACTGGTTCAGAGTGGAATGGCCGGACAACAATTACACTCTGGGATGTTAATTCCGGGAAGCAAATCCGTGTACTCGGGCGTGTGGGGAATATCAGCTCAATTATATTCTCCAGCGATTCCAAGCGAGTCACGACAGCTTATGAAGGCCGTGTTGTTTCTTGGGATGTGGATTCAGACATTGCCCGTCATCACACATGGTCCCCAGGTGCCTGGCCGTCAATCTCCAACGATGGCAAGTTTATAGCCTCTCGTGGCTTTGACAGTGCAATTCAGATACAAGACATGGATACAGGAGAAGAGCTGTATCTTGTGCATGATTATTACAAGTATAGTCATGAGAGTCGAAAAAGGGTCAAGTGGTCGAATGATGGCAGATTTTTGGCATTCGGCTACAAGGAGGTTACAATTTGGGATGTGAAAGAACACGCCAAAAACACGGTCATCGACAGAACAGACCAAGAAGCAATCTGTTTTTCGAGTGACTCCATACTCATGGCTTACCCATCATACGATGAAACGCACAACATCAAAATCTGGAACCTAGAGAAGAAGCTTGAAGTCAGGACCATTTCTCCAATAGAACGTGATTTGGAGGCAGAAATATCCTCACTCGAGTTCTCAACTGACTCCAAATTGCTAGCTGGAGGGGCTGTGAATTACATCTGGGTTTGGGATGTTACGGCCGGTACCCTTCTAACGCATTTGGATCTCAAGGGCGAGTCTACGTACCATCTCTGCTGGTCACTGGACTGCAAGATCCTGGTATCCTCACATCACGGAAGCATTCGAGTGTGGGATATGACCGCATCTGTAAAACCAGAGCCCGTCCCAGAGATTGCCACGCAATATGCTGTGCTTAACGCGATGGCAATCAACAATGACTATAAGCTCGTGGCTACCGGGGCAGAAAATGTTATCGTCAAAGTCTGGGATACAACCGCAGGCAGCGAGCTAGCGAAGTTTGAAACAGAACTGGAAAGGAATTTTAGGCCAAACTCTGTGGCTTTTTCACCAGATTCCAAGTTCATATACACCCATGAAGAAGTTAGTGTCACTGCATGGGACATTGAATTGGGGACAAAAGCAACAGATTTCACGGTACCTTGGGGCGGCGGCATGTCTCGGTTCTGCCTCGGCGCGGACTTTTCTTTTGGTGGCAGACTCTTTGCTAAAGCGATCCCGAGTGGACACGTCGCGATATGGGATATGTCCACAGGCCAGGAAACTGTGCGTTTTACCTTGCCATACGAAAATGTTATGGCAATGGCATTTTCCAACAATGCGCAGTATCTCGGCGTTCTGACTAGAGGTGGGAGGAGCTTTGGCGTCTGGGATGCCATCACCGGGAATCAAATCAAGCACGCCAAGGGGCACGAGGGTGTAAAAATTGGTCATCATTCAGTAGCCGTGTCTAACGATGCTAGTCGCGTACTTGTTGGGTATATACAAGTCGACGGGATCAGCGGCGAGATCTGGGTACATAACGAGGGGCAGAAGATGATCAGACTGACTTTCGTTGGACGATGCTTCGACCAGCTCTTTGGAGCCAGAGAATCATATATCACAACGTGGCGCGGTTATATCGACTTGAACGGCCTGCAGACTGGCTGCGAGACACAGGACTCTTATCAAACCATATCTGACGAAGACATTCGGTTCGAAGGCTACGGTTTAAGTTTGGATGAAGATTGGATCACTTGGAATGGGAGCAACATCTTGTGGTTACCGGCTACCTATCGACCATATTGGGACGAGGGCGATGGCGTCGCCATACTTCCTCTTGGTCTCTTCATCGTTGTGGGTGGCATGGTCGTCATCATCGGATTTTCCGGTCCCCCGCCAGGATAGGTTTGCCTGCTCTGTACATATATAGTCACCTTTAGCGATAAGGTTGACCACTTTCAACTTGATACCCCCAGATATTCCACTCTTATCTTGTTGAGATTTTGCAAGTCCCATCACTTGTAATTCCAGGCGTCATAATTTCTAGACTACGTACGGAACCTACATGAAGAGTGTAGGAGACAAGAGGCAGAGGCACTGCTAGTCACTGGCCAGTAAGAAGGTGTGCAGTAATAAAAGCTGTATTAATCTCTGGTCTATCTCTAGTTACTCAGGTGGAAGCTCTCTTTTTGCCGAGGCTTGCAGCCGCGTGCTTTTTGCTTTTTGGTCGCCCTTTACTTTTTGTCTAGGTGTTCAAATGTTATTGAAAACAAAGAGGTTCAAACCTAGGAGTCTACTCAGGCTTATCTTTTGACAAATTTGCATTCGCTCCGGAGCTAGGAAATGAGAATGAAGGCAAGGTTCGATGCAATAGGATTCTTCCTTCGAGGTCATTTCTAAACTCCTGACAGTTATTTTGCACGGGATCGAGCAAACAATTGGAATTGGTGCAAGTTCTATTATTTTAACTACGGAGTAAATGATGTAACTTTTCTCCTTCGCCTATCCTTGCTCCCTTCTATACCAAGCCCTCTCAATCATTTTACGCTCGTGGGTATTCGTACATGCTTTTCAAAACCAAATTTACAGCTTGAGGACGACAGTGTTGGCGGCGGCCTTTTCATCCTCAGTGTTGAACAGGTTAATGTTCCACTTAGGCTTATCTATCCAGACAGTCAGCTTCGTCTTCTCTCATCTTTCCTTATTTCCCAAAGGGGAAGAAAAAGGGCACTTACAGTTGATAGGAACGTTGAACCGGTAAGGCTTCTCGCCCAGCTTGTTCAGCGCAGCAATAGCCTCGTCGTCCAGCTCCACCTCCTGGAAATTCTCCGCAATGCGCGCCTTGGTGACGGACTTGGGAATGACGGTGTGGCCGCCGAGCTGGGACCAGGCGAGGATGACCTGGGCGGGGGTGACGGTCTTGCCCTGCTTCTTGGACAGATTGTCGGCGACGGCCTTGACCTCGTCGGTGCTGACGAGCAGGGGCAGGCCCTTTGTGTTGTTGCCAAAGGCGGAGTAGGCGGTGATGACGATGCCCTTCTTGGCGCAGTAGTCGATCAGGGGCTGGTCGGGGAGGCGGGGGTGGCGCTCGATCTGGTTGACGGCGGGGACGACGCCGGTGGCCTCGATGACGGCCTCGAGCTGTTGCGTGTGTTAGTCTTCTGTTGCTGTTATGTCACCGGGGAATCCACAAGAAAGACGTACGTGCTCAATGGTAAAGTTGGAGACGCCGACGGAGCGGACCTTGGACTTGGGCAGCTCGGTCAAGGCCTTCCAGGTCTGGACAATGGACACATCGTTGTTGAGCACCACCTCGGAGCCATCCTCGCTCTTGGGGAAGAGGTCGGCGCCGGGAGCAAAGGCGACGGGCCAGTGAATGAGGTAGAGCTAAGGAAAAGCGTCAGCCGAGTCTCGTCCTTTGTATTACTTCTTCTTTTCTTCAATTGGGGTGTATACGCACGTCAAGGTAGTCGAGGCCAAGCTCGGCCAGGGTGTCGTCAAGAGCGGGCTCGACGTCCTCGGGCCTGTGGGCGTTGTTCCACAGCTTGGAGGTGATGAAGATGTCCTCGCGCTTCAGGCCGGGGACCTCAGCAAGGGCCTTCTTGATGCCCTCGCCGACCTCCTTCTGGTTGCCGTAGACCTTGGCCAGGTCGAGGTGGCGGTAGCCGACCTTGAGGGCCTCGAAGACGCCGGCGCCAACCTCGCCGGGGGCGGCCTGCCAGGTGCCGTAGCCGAGCTGGGGGATCTTGTAGCCCGTGTTGAGGGTGACGGTCTTTCCGGAAGACATGTTTGCGGCGGTGATGCTGAAGAATCGGGGAGAGTAGTTGTAGTAGTTGGGAATCGAGTGTTGTTGAGCTGAGCGAATCGAGTGCGATATTCGAGAACAGCGAGGAGAGATGGAGAGCAGAGACGACCGGGCAAAGTGACGCAGGGCCGCCATTATTTATGTTACGCACGTTCTATCGAGCACACACACGCCTCATGACGAACGGACCCAGAACTACGGGCTGCTAACCGGGGGAGCTTGGATCATATCGTTCCCCCCCGTCCATGGCCTTCGGTGGGGAATGTCGGCGTTTACGCATCATTGGGGAGGGCCCGTTGGCCTCGAGGCTTGCAGCCGCGTCCTTTTTCGACACCCTTATTTTTTTTTTGTCCAGATCTCCATTATAAATCCGGGCGTCGACGGACTGACTCGTGGTGGGGGAGAGTTGATGAAGGGGTGTTGCCATCTGGATGGATGATGACGATTGTTGTTGTAGACAGACGGTGTTTAGAGCATGTATCCATACTTCACTTCTTCTCTTGTACTGTTTCTCTCCTGATACCTTGAACATTGTCGCCATTACGAGTATCATCACGACACAATTGATGCTCGAATTCAGTCGTGATGCCACAACATGCCGCTTTTGCCCCGCGGCCCAAAGAGGCAATTCTAGGCGCACGCAGATGTAGGTGATGAGGGGCACAAATTACGTACTTTTGCCCACCTGCTGTTGTATCGAGATACCAAGGTAGGATTATCTAGGCACCTAATACTAGATAGATGGAACAGGGGACCTGCTTCGGAGCAACAAGAGATGGCTTGGATGGCGCAAACGGATCAAGTTGCTGCAAGTTCAGATCCTCGTACGTGTATCTTGTCTAGAACCTTCGTGAATCTCAGTTCCCAGTCTCGAGTTTGTCCGCTCTCCACCCTATCGCCATGTACCCCGCACGTACCGGGTACGGCTCGACCCCAAAGATGCGCCTCATTCTGCCTCCATCTGCGCCCCTCAACCCCTTTCCGCCTCCGTCTCGAGCCACTCGTTTACCCCACGCAGAGGACACGGTTACAGCGAGGTACTTCCGGTCGAACTGCGGGACGGACAGAGTTGCCTCTTGAATTCTCCAAGGTGCGTCATCGGCTGATAGATTGTCCGCCTGGGACTGACTCTGCATATGATGTCCGAGATAGTAGTTGTATGTAGTCGTGAGAACCCTGATGATGCTGCAAACTACATGTATTATGTGATGCCGCTGATGATGTAATTCCAGTTCATGACGATTCAAACCCCCCTCCCATTCTTGACTCTGTCGGATCACGGCAAAAGGGTCCTTGACTAAAGCCGGACTCTATTTGTTTGGCGTCTGACCCCTTGTTGGCTGTGGCGGGCGGCACGACACACGAGCATATCGTACCCGCAAAGCTTGTGTCGTAGCTGTCCAACCTTAAACCCAATCCGACACTCTCACCAGGCACAAGAGCGTGCCAAAATCTGACAAAACACATGCCAAACAGCGAACTCTGACATCAATCCCGTCCTTCTAGAAGCATTCACTCTCTCCCGCCTCTGCCACACACACACTCTCTCTCTCTACCTCTCACTCTCACCGCATCACCAGGCAACATCCACAGAGACATGCCCTTTGTGTTGCTCTCACTCACACCTCATCACCGCAGCACCTGGCCAACCCCAAACCCGTGCTGTCTCTCCCGATAGAACACGTTTTCTTCCATCACTCCGACAGGAGAGAAAACGAGGAATTTGCCATCTCACAAGAGCTCGACAGCAAGCCACCGTCACCCTGCCTCGCCATGTTATAGCAAACCTTTTTCCTCCCCCGAGGCTGTTTGTCGGCTCTCCCATCACTTCAACTGCCGAAATATGACCATCGTCGCCCAACCGATTTTGTTCGCAGGCTGCTTTCACTGGTAATCGCGAGAGCAAACTGTTTCGAGCTGAAAATACGGTGAGGACAGCCGCTCGTTCATGTCAAACTCGGATGGGAAGACTCAACAGATTGATGCCTTGGAGCAAGATCATGGCTTCCCTTTCTGATAGCAAACTTTCGTAATGTGCCTTATAAAAGACAAGCCAGCGTGCGCCGTAATGAAGATATCCGTAGACATGCTGTAGTGTCATCAGACGAGCAGACGAGCAGACGAGCCCATCACCCCAACTACACTTGGGTCATCACACTCCTTCAAAGCCCTACCATGATGTTCCCCATCTTCAACATGCCCTGCCTCCACAACCATCACCAACCCCCTCATGTATTTCACTCCCGCGCCCCTCACGACGGCGAGATATCCTCCCCCGCAGCCACCGGCCTCGCCGTCGGCCTCATCCTCGTCGCCCTCGTCGTCGCCGTCCTCGTCTACTTCTGGTGCTGGCGCCAGCAAGAGCCCCGAAACCATCGTCGCGAGGCGCGCCACCGCCGCGACAACCAGCGTGACCAAGCTGCTGGTCAAAACGCGGCCGGCAATGGAGACAGAGCGGCGGCCGCGCCAGAGGTGCAACAGGCGGCGCAGAGACAGGGCGGTGCTGCGCAGGGCCAGCAGGAATGTCCCTTGCCGGCAGTGCCCCTGTCGCTTCATCACCATCAGCATGATGATAAGCATTTCCATGGAGACCATTTCCATGATCACCACCATGAGGGTGATCACATCTTGGACTGCCCTGACCCCAACAATGGTCGAACCGTGCAAAACAACTCTCACCGTCATCGTCATCCAGACCATCACCATCATCACCAACATCGGCACCATCATCATCGTCATCACCGCTTCAACCGCACCAACCATCTCATCATCCCCCAAGACCCTCTTGCTGAGATTGAGAGGCTCTTCAGGCCTCCGTCGCCCGGGCTCCCAGACATCACCCAAGCAGACCTGGAGGCCATCCTGAACGGTCTGGACGTTCCGCTGCCGAACGATGCCGCACAGAGGAACGCAAACGCACAAGAACAGGGCACAGCCCGTCGTGAGGATGAGTCACGAGAGAGGGGTAAGAAACGGCATCACCATCACCATCGCCACCGTCGTTGTCACCGTCGTCAGAAGCGGGTAGTCATTTATTAAGGGGGTGTTGGTATGGATGGGTAAGACGAATATGGGGGAGGCTGTTGCTTGAGGGGCCGGTACAAGGGAGGTATGGAATAACATGAGGGTTTGCTGTGATTCGAAAAAACAGAAACATGTAGCAAGTAAAACGATAGCATTCTGTCCGAGCCGCCCTTGTTATCCATCGGGAGTGTGCGCATGCGCCGTATATCGAACCAGACGGTATCCTCCCAGTGCGCTCATAAATCATAGACACATGAAGAATGGAGACGAAAAGAAAGAGAAAGCATATTATATGCAAATTGCAATCCCCACGCTGAAAGAAAAGGGAAAGATATCACAACGCCACAACATCATCAGCTGTCATGCCCCCTCTGCCGCCCCCTCGGTATGTTCCGCCTCCCGCGCCTTGGAGTGTCTCGACCCCTTACTGCTCGTTGACCGCCGCCTATGCCCATGCTTCCTCTTCGAGAAGCGGATCGAGTCTCCGTAGCAGCAGAGAAAGACGCAGACGCCAATGATGAATGCCGCGAGGGCGAAGCCCACGACGAGGCCGATGATGAGGTTTGTGTGTGCGGCCGAGCCCGAGCGCCGATGTATCAATGAATTGCGTCGTTGGGCGAGGGAAGCTGTGGATTGGAGTATGGCCGAGATGATGGATGTGTCTCCCTGGTTGCGGTTCGTATAAGTCTGCATGTATCCGGCTGGAGTTGGCACATGGCGCCGAAGCGCCTCAGGTTGAGCTGGATGTATGGGGATATACATGCGAGCTGTGTTCTGGCCAAGCAACGTCTTTATCAATAATTCCTTGGTAAATTTGTGAGGAGTATGGATAGCACAGGACACAGGCATTGCATATCTGGTGCTGCATCATGCATTATATAGTCCATCCGAAACCCCCTTCTCCTCTCCCTTCACAGCAACAGGAAAGCCACCCAATGGGCCAGGGTAACACAGTCCATGCACCGCCGACAAACTCGGTCAATCGCGCAAAGACGCATGCACATGCACCTCTTTTCGTCGTTTGTTCCTGCGGGCCAGACAACCCGAGCGAGTGGGAGGACACGAAGAGCGCGTATGGCATGTAAGTGCATGCATGCACTTCGGCGGGGATCCCCATGCGTGGTATTCCCCATAGGCAGAGACATTTTCTCATGGGTAAAGGGGAGAGCCAATCAGTCTGTTCTTGGGAGTCTGATAGGGGCGAGGGCATGGGATGGGATAGAGCGATGTGGTAATTCCATGGGGAGACGATGCAGTATGCAGGGAACAGGAGAGGAGATTTGTGTGTATGCGTGATTGGCGATGGGCGATTCCGCTATCGTGAGGGAATTGCCAGTTGGTCCACATAGGACCGACCCAGGAATAATGGATTGCAGCATGAGTTATTGAGCGATTCGAGGTGATGAATAAGACGAGTGTGTCAAGTCAAGGGTAGATGAAGCCTCTCCAGCGACGAGGCATCGACACTTCACATGGCCAACGCATTGCCTTGCATGGTGCCATGCCAGCACTCTCCCCCCAAATCAAGAGAAGACTACGAGTTTACAAGCATGCATAGAAGCAGGGTCCAAAAGATAAGACAAGCACCACGGCCCCCAATGCGGAAAGTCAAGTAATTAAACATCCCAAGTGAGCTATCCTCGCTCTATTCTCGCTGGCCACGACACTGCGGGGAAGGCCGCTCTACAGACGCAGGACAACGCATCGAACAGGCGTCAAGTGCGCCGCTGCTGATTCGACAAATTTCCAGCAGGGGGACGGAAGAAGAAGAAGAACACCACCCATCTTTGTACTTGATTGGAATGTCATCGGGTTCTCGCCTCTTCGGGGTCGGTGTCGGCGGGATTTGCATGTGGCACTGCATGCTGGTTCACGGAATACGCTGTGTCTATATTCGTTTGCTGGGGCTGGGCGTTGCCTTCTTTAATTACCATTTTATCATGAAGTCCAGACTGTGAAACGAAATCATCGGACACGATGCCTAGATCCTCGCTGGGTGCCTGGGTACTCCGTAGAATAGCATAAGACGAGCAAGATGGTCTCTTACATGCCCACGATCTCTTTTAGCACACGCTGCACAAGCGTGTAAGCGCCCTACTGGGAGACGCCTACATGTAGCATATGGCAGGACCTCGAGTGTAACGACGCCCGAAATCCCCGACAGTTGGCAGATAAGCTATGATCTACTTCTTCAAATTGATTTTATTGAAACTGAATCCTCCTCTCAAGCACCCGCAAACAGATGGACAGTATCCATGAGATGCACGCGTGTCAAGGCACGCTTGGCAGGACTTGGCTCTAATTCCCAGGTGAGCGGAACCTGGTCTGGAGTCTGGACCCAACCAGGGGCCGTTTCTCCACGCTTCAGCTGAGCCGGTGTAAGCCAAGAGCCCAAGCGAGGCATTGAAGCTTTGTTGACATTCATCAACCTGAACAACCCCAAAGAACACAACGACAACTCCATCTCAAGGAGACAACTTCACTTAGACTATGAATCTCGGTCCCTGTTGTGTCTCCTAAAAAGACCTCTTATCTCTCTTCAACAACTTAGCTCAACTAAACCAGCCACGCGCCAGCTCCTCTTCACAACCAGCTCTCCGTGTTTGAGCCCCCCCATCGGAACCCAAAAACCCTCGACGGCTGGCGTTTCACCATCCGCCCTCCCTGCCCGACTTCAAACCACCGCATCCTCGCTTCTCAAGGAAACAAACCGTTCCGTCTCTAGCTTCACTAAAATAATCAACAGCGAACAAGCCTTTTTCCTTGGCCGCATGCTCGGCATCAGACTTCAAGTATCAAATCCTTTCGCACGCAGCCGCCAACTGTTCTCACTGGTCCACAACCACCACCCGGCAACCCCCATGTCCTTCAGATCCCGAATCTCCTGGATCCTGGTTGTAAAACGGTAACCGCTGAGCCGCCCATCGTCGCCGACACTAAACATTAATCAATGGAGCTCATCGCCAAGAATAACCTACGCACCCCGGTCTGCGTTCTGTGAAACCCCCAGGGTCCTCGTCATCACTTTAGATTCAATCAATGCTTGGCTTTCCAGTCCTGTTTCTTCTCTTCAATACCCACCCGATGATTTGACTTCATTTTTTGTTTCCTTTCTCTTCTTTTTTTTCTCTTTTTCTCTTTTCCTTCTCTACTGTCGCGAAGCTTCACTTCAGTCATTCTTTTGTGTATCGTTTAATCCGAGAACTGGCTTCTCATTTCCTTTCGTCTTTGAACCCGCGAACCAGCCTCGACGGCTGCTTGTTATTTTGGCTTCAGTTCTTTGTGTTCTTCATTATCGCTCTCTAATCCCAACCCTGATGATATAAGACCTATACGCACATATACATATAGAAGACGCATCATGGCCATCTCATCCTTCCTCGTCCTCTCCCTCGCCCTGCTCGCCCAAGCCCGCCCAAAGCACGCCTTTGAACCGGAAGACCTCGGCCACAGAATCACCCTCCCCGTCATCCCGGGCTCGCCCTCACCAAACCAAGAAGCCGCCGCCGCCGCCGCCGCCGCCGACCTTTCGCAACGCAGTGCCCCCGAGCAGCAGCAGCAGGAGGACAAACCATTCCACATCCTGCCGTACCCCTACCCCAGCAAACGAGATGTCGAGCCGGAGGAGGAAGAAGACAAGCCGTTCCACATCCTGCCGTACCCGTACCCCAACAAGCGCGCCATTCTGGAAGACGACGAGGGCGCCGCCGGCGGAATGACGCTGCCGATCCCTCTCGGCGAGCACGACCTCCCCTTTCTCAAGGAAAAGCGCAAGCTCCCCGCCGACGACATCCCCTCAGGAACCTACACGCTGCCCATCATCCACGCCCGGCGCCCCAAACTGTCCAGCAGAGCCATCGAGATCCAAGTCGAGAACCGCTCCGACGTCTCCTACTACGCTCAGCGTACGTCCCCTCCCCCCTGAATCCTCACATCCAGTACCCCCCCCTTTTACTCACCGTGTAAATCAAGTCAACATCGGAACACCCCCCCAAACAGTCTACGCCCAAATCGACACCGGCTCCTTCGAACTCTGGGTAAACCCAAACTGCTCAAATGTCCAGTCCGCAGACCAGCGCTTCTGCCGCGCCATCGGCTTCTACGACCCGTCCTCCTCCTCCACCGCAGACGTGACCTCCCAGTCGGCCCGCCTGCGCTACGGCATCGGCAGCGCCGACGTCACCTACGTGCGCGACAGCATCGCCCTGCCCAACGCCGGCCCCGCCGAGTCCATGAGGGCCGTCCAGTTCGGCGTCGCGGACACCTCCGTCGACGAGTTCTCGGGCATCCTCGGCCTCGGCGCCGGCAACGGCTTCAACACCGACTACCCCAACTTCGTGGACGAGCTCGCCGCGCAGGGCATCACCAACACCAAGGCCTTCAGCCTCGCGCTCGGCAGCAAGGCCGAGGAGGAAGGCGTCCTCATCTTCGGCGGCGTCGACACCTCCAAGTTCCGCGGCGAGCTGGCCCACCTGCCCATCGTCCCCGCGGACGACTCCCCCGACGGCGTGGCCCGGTACTGGGTCAAGATGGACTCCATCTCCCTCACGCCGCCATCCTCATCATCATCAAGCAGCAGCAGCAGCACCGACGCCAAGCCCACTGCGTTCCCGCAGACCAGCATGACCGTCTTCCTCGACAGCGGCTCCACGCTGACCCTCCTGCCGCCGGCGCTGGTGCGCCAGATTGCGTCCGCGCTGGGCTCGACGCAGACCGACGACAACGGCTTCTTCGTCGTCGACTGCGCGCTCGCGGGCCAGGACGGCACCATTGATTTCGCGTTTGACGGCGTCACCATCAGGGTGCCGTACGCGGAGATGATCCGGCAGGTGTCGTCGCTGCCACCGCACTGTTACCTGGGGATGATGGGGAGCACGGAGTTTGCGCTGCTGGGGGATACCTTTTTGAGGTCTGCGTATGGTGAGTTGCCTTTTCTCCTTGTCTTTTCCTTGAACCCCCCCTTCTTACTCTCTCTTTACATGAATGTGTGTGTGTGTGTGTGTGTGTGTATGCGTACGAGTGTTTGACTGACTTGAGGCATAGCCGTCTTCGACCTCACCAGCAACATAGTCCACCTCGCCCCCTACGTCAACTGCGGCACAAGCATCAAGTCCATCACATCCACCTCGTCCCTATCCAACCTCGTCGGCACATGCGACAACGACTCCAGCAAAGCACCCTCATCACCATCCCCATCTCCCTCGCCCACCACGCAAAAGGCCATCTCCAAGCCGACTTCCAAGTCTCCCGTCTCCCCCCCTGCAGCCAGCACGCCCGCCTCCTCATCGCCAGCGACAACAGTCAACATCCCGTCTCCGACGTCAGCAGCCGGAACGCCAACGGCAGTGCCTTCCAAGGGTGCTGCGACGACAACCCCGGCGGCGGCGGCGGCGACGAGGAGTAGTAGTAGTGGTGGTGCGCAGAGCAGCGCTGCGACGACGACGGGGGCTGCGGCTTCGCAGAGCAGTGGCACGAGTGGCGCTGGACGGAAGGGCGTGCGTGGCTTTGCTTTGAGTGTGGTGTTTGCGGCGATGGGTTACTTGATGATTTGAGCGGACAAATTTCAGGTTTAGTTGGAAAAGATACCTGTTTGGCTTGGTTGGATGTAATAATTGGAGACTCGGGTGTTGTTGGTGCTATATAAAACATGTTGCGGTTCATCTATAGACGAGGATACCTCATGAAGAACATATCAATTCACTTTCATTCACCTCACCTCACTCTCTTCTTGACCCAATGCCGATATAAAAACTCGCATTACTTCCGCATACAGCTCCCTTCAACTCCATGTACCCTCACTCCACCTCCAGCACAAACATGGGCCCCTTCTCATCACTCCCCTTGGCAACAAGATCCTCCATCAAGATGCCCGCCACAGGTTCCTCCTCCAACGTCCCGTCCTCCTCCCTCCGCCGCAACACCACCAACGCCCACTCGCCCTCCTGGTTGCCCACAAACAGCTCGCTCCCGTCCCTGCTCAGGCTGAACATGCGCGGGTGCTTCCCCCTCGTCGACGTCTCCCCCACCAGCTCCAGCTTCAGTCCTCCCCCTTCCTTGTCGCCATCACCATCATCTTCATCAGCCGTAATGATCCGGAAATGGGCAATCGTCTCCGTCGGATCCGTCGTCAGCCGATTCGACGTGTAAAGATGCCTGCTATCCTTCGACAACACAATCTCCCCCGCCGCCGCAAAAGCCCCCCTCTTCGGCACTCCCTCCTCTCCATCCCCATCACTCATAACAAACGTAGAATAGCTCCCCGCAGGCGTAAACTCGATATCCCCCTCCCTGTACTTGAGCTCAAAAACTTCCACCCGATTACTCGTCTCGCACAGCAAAAAGTAATGCGTCGCCGCCTTTTCCACCTCCCCCTCCGCAGCACCAGGGTAAAACACGCCGTGCCTCGGCCCAGACCCAGACTCGACAGTCACCCTCCGCACGACAGGGACATGCGGCCTCAGCGCGTCCAGCACGAGCATGGAATCCGTCCCCAGGTCGTTCACCACGAAGAAGCGCCCCGTCGGATCAACCACGGCCTGGTGCGCATGCGGAACCCTCCCCGCGTCGACGACGGGATCTTTCGACGGCAGCGTCATCACGAGCTGCGGCTCGCGCGGGTCTTCCGTGTTCCAGATGTCGATGGCGCCTTCTGCGTAGGCGGACCCCAGGAGGAGGGTCCCTTGCTTGTTGAACTCGAGGTGGCAGACGCCTTTGCTGGCGTTGTCGCGCTGGGCGATCTGCGTGAGCTTGCTGGACTTGAGATTCAGTTCGAAGAGGTGCAGCGATGAGCCGCTTTCGTCGACTGCGTAGAGGAGGCTGCGGTCTGTGGGGTGAATGGCGATCCAGGAGGGATTGCCGGCGAAGGGGAGGTCCAGGTCGATCTTGATATGGGGGATGGTGGAGGCGGAGGAGGAGGAGTATGTGGCGAGGTAGATGTGCCCGGGGCGAGCTATGAGGAGACGGCGGGACATGGTAGCAGATTACTGCTATGTTATGTTATGTGATGTGTATGAGTGAGAATTGCATGAAAATAGAGTATGGCACTTCGAGGTGAGTGAGTGAATATAGGTAGGTGGATTTAGAGGTGTCCAAGTGAGGTTGTTGGATATAAATAACTACCGTAGGCGGGGAGAGATGACGAAAAGCCTGTGCGATGCATGAGGTCAGAGAGCCTCAAACAAGGCACTGCCGTCTCGGCGTCACACACCACCAGAGCGTTGACTTTTGTGAAAGAAACGCAAAGAAGAGCGAGTCAGAGGCATGGACATATATGAGATGCATTTGAGGAAAATTGTCTTGACGCACGATTGATTGATTAATCGTTCCGTGGGGGTCAACACGCGCGAAAAATCAACTACATGTTGTGTACCCAGACAACGAGCAGACTGACTTGATATCAAGACTAGAGAAACACAAGATATTCCACACAAGAGCATCTCATGCGGTACATCTGCTGCCTTCAACGAAGTATACATCCACCACGTCCAATCTGATGCAACGACCCGCTGTGCATCAAGGTATCACAATACTCAACGCCACTTGGGTCATTGTCACTTCCATCACGCCGTCAGAATCTTACCATCCGACACAATCCATTTGCACAACAATAGGTAATGGCATGTCACTCAGCAGTCCGTGGAGATGTATAAAGCAAGTCGAGAGAATGTAATCAGTCAATCTGCCCATAAATACAACCACTGCATCTCCTAGATACATCCAAGATTAAGTCCTCCCCAAATCGTTATTATCATCGCACATCTGTCCAATTACAACGAGACAATCCTCGACTGCGTGTATGCATAAAGACATTCCATATAACCAAAATCGGCTCAACATGGGGGAGAATATTATAAAGCCAGCAAAATACAAACAAAAGATATCCAGAACCCGACTCCTCACCACTTACACCAGACACAGCGCGGCACCGGCCAGGCCCATTGCCAGAGCGCTGACACCCGCCTTGGAGCCGGCATTCTTGTCGCCGCTCTTGCTGCCGCTGGTGTCGCTGTCGCTGCTGCAGTCCTGGTTGAAGCTGGTCGTGGAGCAGCCAGAGGTGTCCGCAGGGGTGGAACTGCCGCCGTCGCTTCCGTCAGAGCTGCTACCGCCGCTGCTGCCACCGTCGCTGGATCCAGAGCTTCCTCCCTTGTCGCTTGAGCCGCCGCCGGGCACTTGGCCAGGGGCGCTGCCACCACCGGGAATCTGGGCCTGCGTGTTCTTGGGCTTGTCGGACGACTTGGTGGCGGTTCCCGAGGCCGAGGCCGACGACGACGTATCGGGCTTGCCGGCGTCCATGTCGGTGCCGGTGCCCTCGAGCGAGGCCAGGTTGGTGCGCTTGTCGCCGACGACGACGGTGTCGTTGGTGCCGCGGATGTTGTCGTAGGTGTAGCTGGTGCCGTCGCTGGAGCCGATGCCCTTGGTGGCATTGTAGCAGTCGACGGTGACGGACTCGAAGGTGGCGTAGAAGTAGCCCGATTTTTGAATGTCCGGGGCGTTCCAGTCAATCAGGCCGCCGGCCCAGTCGATGGTTCCCTGGGCGTTGCTGGCGAGGCCACCGGGCCAGATGGAGATTTGGACACGGGCCGGGGTCTGGGGGAAGGACCACTGGTTGGAGGTGGCGTTCCAGTGGTCCTTGCGGTAGACGGTGCGGCCGACCTTGCCGTCGACGAGCCACTGGATCATGTCGGGGGTCCAGTTGATTTCGTAGACGTGGTAGTTGTCGAAGGTGTCGGAGAGGGTGATGTTGCCCGAGTTGTTGTCTGCCGAGGTTAGCAGTTGGAACACAAATATTGTGGTAGCAGCTGATATCACATACAGTCCGGAATGCCCTGGAAATACCAGTTGGTCTGCGCGGTGCCCAGGTCAACGCCGACAAACTCATAGTCAATCTCGTCCTTGACGTCCGACAGCAGGATGAAGGCAGTGACGACGCCCCGGCCGCGGCTCGTCTTGAACTTGGCCTTGACGTTGCCGTACCACATGTACTCGGTGGTGGCCAGGACGGTGCCGACGCTGTTCTTGGGCATGGTCAGCAGCACGTTGCCGTCGTAGTAGGCGGGCTCGCCCTGGGACATCCACTCGGCCGTGGACGGGTCGCCGAGGTAGTCGCCAATGTCTTTGATGGTGCTGAGCTTGGAGTCGAACGTCATCGTCTTGGACTTGCACACGGGCTCGGGCGTGCACGAGTCGAGCGAGAAGGACATTCGGGGGTCGCAGCCGCCGAGGCAGTACGCGCCGACGCCGCATTCACCATATTCTGGCCCATCATCAGTCAGGTTTGGAACGACGAGGCAAGAGAGAGAGAAGCATAATCACGTACGGGAGCAGCAGGGCGACTCTTTGGGGCACTTCTTGGTCAGCGAGCACGACGCAGCCGCAAAGGCCGACCCGGCGCCCAGAAGCGCAGCAACCACAGCGGACTGCCGCATGATTTCCTTCTGCGTCTGTCGTTTCCCAAAGGGCTTGAAGCCACAGAAACCAAGTGGCGGATTAACTTAGACAGGGGGGTCGTTTTCGTCGAGCGAATGGCCAAGGCAGATGCCGGGCTCAGGCGTCGTGTCGTGTAACGGATGGCTGTTTTTTTCCTTCGAACAATTTCTCGAGCGATTGGAAGTCGTCGGACGCGCTGGGGAAGTTCGAACCGAGTGTCGCGCAAAACGAACAATCCGACGATGACTGCTGCAAAAGACGAGGGACGGACACGAATTCGAGCCGCTGGGCGTGCGCTGAAACGAGTGACGCACTGCTCGGGGCGGCGAACAAGAGAAACGAGAGACGTTGTTTGTTGTCGTGCGTGGGCGAGAGGAATGGAACGGGCCTGAAGCCGGGACCAGGCGAGATATTTAGCAGCCCTGGAGGAGTCCGACTGACTGACCAGGCCGGGCTCCAGTCGTATCCATGGCCAGCACTAGCTGCGCTGGGGCCAGGGCATCCGACAAGGCCTGAACAGGCAGGTCAGCCGCTGTAACTGCGATCGAGATGACTGACGGGAACCTCCAGTTGTTCAATGTCGGGTGCTCAGTATTCTTTCTACAGAGGAGACTATCAACTATACATTTATACAATATTCTGTCCATGATGCTCTTTGAATGTATTGAATCATTTATACAAAGGTCTCCAATCGATCACAGCATCACCAGCCTCACCATCACCTCCCAAGCTGCCGCCCTCCTCAGCTCTCATCCACCCCCATACGCCACTCACGCCACAGCAATCAGGGGAAGCACCCAAACCAGCACATGGCCGAAAAGCCAATTCCCGCCTCTTCTTCTTCTCTTCTTCTACTACTAACAGCAACACAAGCAACCCAACTCATCGCCATCACTCACTTCCCATCCAAATCAAAATGGTCTGTCAGTAACTCCCGCATCATCTCCCTCCAACAATCCCCCCCGATCCCGAATCCACTCCCTTCTTTCATCGGGCTTCTTCACATTGTCCTTCATCTTCCACCGAAATCCAGGCATTAAACATTTATTATGGGCCCCCGGACACGAGGTGCGGGTGGATCCTCCTCCTCCTCCTCCTCCTTCTCCCCCTTCAAGCTAAAAATTCTGTTCTAAAAATTCATGGAAGCCCGGGTAAAAAATCCGAAGTTGGCAGACATCAGCCAGATCAGACCGAAAAAATAGATAGGCGTCTTATCCCCCTAAACATACAGTGCGGTGCATGAACAGCGAAATCCCCAACGGACCATCGGTCGGATACGAGGTCGGGCTTGGCCTTGTCTGGCCTAGACGGAAGAGTCGAGTGCTCGTTTCTTCTTCTTTATACCTTAGGGACCGGTCAAAAGTTAGAAGTTGTAAAGGTACGGAGTACTTCATAGAAGGACTCAAGAAGCTGGTCAATACAGGAATAGACCATGGACCCAATGATCGAAATGAAGCACCAGACACCCAAAGTAGACATTTCCCTTTCGCATCTCCCGCAACCCCCCGGAAAAGCGGCACCCGTCAAAAAGCGCCATCACGATGCAGTGCATCCCCAAGGCCCAATCTGGACGTTACAGCACATGATCAGAAAGCCAGCCGTCGACTATTATTAGCTACTCGCACATCCCATCTGCCGTACAATGGACGAAAGTACATTACAGACACACTCAAGATAGTACTATACATCAGCACCTTGATTACTTCGTGGTTCATACTACTAATGCCCATCTGGTCCCGTATCATCGCACCCCATGCAAGCCATGCCCCCCGATCATCGCGATCGACAAGGCACGGCCAGCTTCGCTTCGAGTATTATAGGGGGGCGGCATCTCGTATCCCGCATCTTCGCTTGCCCGCGTTTTCGCTCAAACCGCTCCTGGGTCCGATCACCATGCTCATGCGGAGAAGAACTTGTGAATACCGTATAAGAAATAAAAGTAAAACAAAAGTACAGATGCATTATGTTCTCGGATTAAGCCAGTACATGCAAGATAACACAAAAAATCACCAGTAAGCCATACCCCATCACATACCACACATCAGCTTCATTCGCCTCACTTCGTCTTCCGCCTCGCCTTAAACGTCTTCAACGGGTCCCCCTTACGCACCCCGGCCTTGGCGCTCCTCTTGCCCCCCTTCCGCTTCGTCCCCGACCGCCGGTCAAACTTCTTCATCGGCACGAACCCAACGTCGCTCGCCGTCAAGGCCTGCCGCCCATCCTTGGGCAGCAGGTAGTCTGGCACGTGCTTCAAATGCGCCTGCTGCCGGGCCGTCCTCAGCTCGCCGTCGTGCCGAAGGTGGTTCATCTCCGACGGATTCTCTTCAAAGTATCTGTCAGGCAGTCAGCATCTTATCCATCCACGACGAATTCGCGTATTATCCCATCACAACTCACCTCTTGAGCTTCTCGCTCTTCAGCAGCTCCTGACGCAGCTCCCTCGTCCGCGCCTCTCGGATCGCCACCTTGGTCACCGCACGCAGCGCGTCGTTCATGCGGTATCGGAAAGCCTCCACCTGCTCCTTGTTGAAGTTGTACGGCTTCAGCTCCTTGCCCTTCTTGGCCTGCTGCTTTGTGATTCTCGCCAGGATCTTCTCGTCGTTCTCCGCGCTCGGAGTGGACGTGGGGATGTGCTTGCGGTAGAGGTCCTTGGGGACAACAAACGACAGAGCCATGCCCGCTCGTCCGGCTCGCGCCGTGCGGCCTATCCTGTGTGTGTAGGAGGACGCGGATGTGGGAAGGTCAAAGTTGATGACGGCCGCAACGTTTTTGAAGTCGATGCCTAGAATGTAGTTAGCAGAGATGCTCCAGAAGTGATGTGTATCCAAAAGTCAGTCCCATACCTCGAGAAACGCCATACTCTACGTCGCCCTTGGCAGACTTCCGCTTCTTCTTCGGCCGAACGCCCTCTTTTACCTCGCCGTCGTCCATTTCTTCGTCCTCCTGCTCCTCCTCGGCCTTCTCCTCGTTCCCGAGAACCTCCTTCTCGTCAGAGGCAATGATGATGTCGTAGGCGTTGCGGTTGAACTCCTCGACCACGTGAATCCGCGAGTTGACGGGCAGCTCCGAGTTCAAGATGCAGCTTCGGATGCCAAACTGCTCAAAGTAGAGCTTCAGGCGGTAGCAGCGGTCGATGTCGGCGACGAAGATGATGCACTTGCCCTTGACCAGCTGCAGTTTGAAGATGACGTAGATGAGGAGGAACTTTTCATCCTCACCGCACCTAGAAACGACGTTAGTGAACCTCGTATATATCAACAGACGCTTTGCGTAGAGGAAGAGAAACCCACTTGGTCACCAGCTGCGTCACGCCCTCGCCCTCAGCATCCGGCTCCTCCAGATCCAGTAGCGTAGGCTGCTGATCACGGTAGAAAATCTTCTTCAGAGAGTCCACCTCCGTCGTCAAGGTAGCGCTCATCATAATAGTCTGAATGCCCTTGGGGAGGGAAAACGACAAGCTCTCGAGGTCCTCGCTGTATCCGTACGACAGAAGCAAATCCGCCTCGTCCAGGACCAGGTACGCCAGCTTGTCCAGAGACAGTGCGCCCGAGTTGCCATTGACATTGTGCCACGCCCGCGCAGGCGTCGAGATGACAATGTCCGGGCACGTCGACAGCAGAGAGCGCTGCACCGCGTCGGTGAGCTTGTCCGTCAGCTTCACGGCGCGGACATCCTTTGCGCAAAAGGCGGAGAAGAGCTCAATCGACTTGAAGACCTGGTCAGCAAGCTCGCGCGTCGGAACCAATATCAGAGCCGTGGTGGCAGCGGTAGGATCGACCTAGACGAACACTCCAATTAGCCCTCCCCAATTCTTCACAATCCCAACAACCAATCATCCCTCCAATAGGGTGGATGCGAGTGGAAACGTACACTCTTCTTCTTCAGAATCCCAGCCAGCACAGGCAGCACATACGCCGCCGTCTTGCCCGACCCCGTCTTCGCCTTGCACAGCACGTCCTTGCCATCCAGCGCCAGCGGAATCGCCCTGCGCTGCACCAGCGTTGGCTTCAGAAACTTCTGCTGCGCCACGGCCTGCACCAGCCTGGCATCGAGCCCCAGGTCCGCAAAGGTCGTCTCTTCGTCGGATGGCGCCGTTGTCGTCGTCGCTGTCGTTTCTGTGGTCGTTACTGCTTCGGCGTCGGCCATCTGCTGGTCTGCTCCGGGCTCGGCCGAGGTTGGCACGTCATTCTGATTGAGCTTGCGCTTCATGATTGCTTTGAACAAAGGATCCCTCTTTAGATTGTCAATTGCGTTATCTCAACAAATGCAGGATCTTCTGTCGCAGCAAAGAGAGGCAGCACTGAGGAGACTGCTGTGTTTGACGGCGCCGCTTTATCGCGCCTTATCGTCCCTCAAATGAAAAGAAAAAAATTCCCCCATCTTATCTTATCGCCCCAAGCTCCAACCACCGTTAGCACCAACTCTCATTGTATCTTTGTAGCTTGTACCAAAGTACCGTGCCGTCGTGTGGGGCTTGAACGAAACCCACGGGAACAGCTCGCATAGACTGAATTCTTTGCATTTGCTCCAGCTTGTCTGTCTGTCAATTGCTCCCCCGTTTTAGCGCTTATCCAGGTACCTCTGCGCTTTTCGCTCTCGAGTTCCGATGTCCTTTCGCACGATGCCGTTTGATGTACTTGTACATTCGAAACTCCACAGATGCCCCTTTCGTACACGATACATGTCTCTTCCCTCCGCAGCCACCTATCGTCAGCTCTCCTGAATGTCCAAGGTATCCATACACGCCCACTCAAGGTACTGCTACCTCAGTATGTACGACTTGATGCCCCCCTCGCTGTCTCTCCCTTTCCCTCTTTTAAACCTCGTAGGGCTGAAGTGGCATGGGGCCGCTGTTGATGTCTCTTCGGTCCAAAACTTCTACAAAAGCAAGTCAGTCCTGTTCTGCTAGTGCTCCTTCTTCCATTACCCAGTACCTACCTTACCCTTCCCCCTTTTCTCCATGTAGCTTTGTTTCGTAGCCCTTTCCCGCCCCCCTTCGTGGCACATCCCAGGTTGCAACAACTCAGTCAATGTCCCGCCTCTGAGCAGAAACAGCCAAGGCAATTAACGCGGAGGTGTAACCTTGATAACACACCAGTCCATCTTGATAACCAGGTATACCAGGACCCGTAGCTGGATACGTGTCAGTTCATGTTCACATTGCACAAGTATCCGTTCCTACACCGGCTCCTGCAGTCCCTCCCCTTGTATCCTCCACTAGTTGCCAAGCAATAGGACTGGTACCTGGAGTCCTTGGTAGCGCTACCTGCCAATTTCAAGGTATCTCGACCTGATGTTGTCGCGATACATCAACTACAAAGGCCGACAATCTGGGGTCATCTGCCCGCGTGGCGCCGCACTACCCGGTACCAAGCGCCAGAGTACCGGGACCGCACCTGCAAAATGCATGCCGGCCTGGCTACAACTTACAACCACCGCCGGCTTCTCCAATTGTACCTCTTTCAATCTATCCAGGTACACGCCAGCAACTTGTACTCCCTATCGCGAAACAGGGAAAGGCGAGGCCACTAAAGCCTCTACTTTCATCAGACGTACTCTTTTAGTTTCCTGTGCTCTCTGCACGAGGACCCCAACCACATCACAGCTCCATCTCAGAAACCAGCTAAGAAACTCCGTCGATCTCATCAAGCATACTATTATCACTCGCTGAAAGGCATCATTCGAATATCGAAGCGGAGCTCTTATTAAAATACGTAAAAGAAAAAAAAATGAGAAAGGAGACGAAGGAGATCAAGGGGGGAACATGTGTTATTCGGGTATAGCTATCCCTCTTATCAGCAACAATCTGCTTCTCCAGCCATCCAGGCCAGCGACATCCGAAATCCTCCCAACTTCAATCGCCACGCCTCCAGCACGAACTGAGCCTGAGTAACCCCATGCAATGTCGACTCCCTGCCTTCCCAAGCAGTCCCCATGAAACACCCCGTCCCGGTCAAACTCGATCCCCCCTCTCTCGCCCCAAGGTAGGTATCGTCCAATTGGGAGAGAGTAGGGGGAAAGAAGTGAGAGAAGATGAAGAAATGGAAGTGAAACAAGAGAAAAAATTATTAGTCGACCGATGGCAGGCCACGGTCGGCATCCTCAATAAAGAGGACAACAAGCCGTAACCAACGCCGGCAAAGACCGTCCAGTGATTCATTTTCCCCGCCCAGCAAACGCAGAAGCACATACACACATCTCTCTAAGTCAGGCGAAAGAAAAAGAAGAGAAGAACGTGAAACTCAGGGAGGCGGGAGGGAAGGGGCCAAGAGACAATATAACGTAAGAATGGCAGAACTCATGTTTTGCCAGATAACGAAGTAGCGGAAACCCGGCCGTACTCCTTACCGTTCCTTGCTTTTCTTCAGACATCCGCATCTGGAGCCATTAACTGGAAGCCCTTGCGACGACGACAAATAAAAAAGAAGACCGGAGTGAAAAAGAAAATGAGTAAAAATCAACGAAAACTGGTTCCATCCTCTTCCATAGCAGCGATTTCAACGACATGCGGGTGAGTAGACTACAGTCGTCGGGCGGCCCGAACGGAAGCTTCGATCGGGCTGGGGCGCTGGCGAGCATTCACGCCGAGTTCATCTCCCCTTGGGATTGCCAAAGAGATCTGCACGAGAGTTAGCGGGACCTCGATCGTAGCGGTTAACCCCTACCGGCCAAAGACTGTACTAAGCATACCTGGAAAATGCTCCTTTGCGTACTGTTCACAAGCCTGCGAAGAGTTAGCACGTGCCGACATGGACAAGGGCGAAGTGATGATGAACATGACATACCTTGGCTGGCTTTCCCACCTTCTGTCCGATTACCTTCCACTTGTTGTTCTCATATTCTTTGATCGCATTCAATAGTGCCTGACTCTGAACAGACTGATCAATCAATGACGCATCGACCTTGGTAGTAGAGAGCCTACTTACTTCATCTTCGGCGAACTCAGCATAGTGCATGTCCTTGTACCAATGCTTCTTGACGGAACCTTCCGTTCTAGTGGGGAAAGTCTATGCGGATGGTCGATTAGTATGCTTCAGCCGAGATTGAGTGAGAAGGGAGGTGTATGTGGACGGCAGCAAGGAGGGTAGGAAACGCCATCTGCAGAGCACATACCTTGGCAATCTCGGCCCAACTGTTTCCGGCGTCTCGCATCTGCTTGAGACGAAGTTCCTCCTG
The DNA here is from genome assembly GCF_003025115.1 of Trichoderma citrinoviride. Taxonomy (NCBI): domain Eukaryota; kingdom Fungi; phylum Ascomycota; class Sordariomycetes; order Hypocreales; family Hypocreaceae; genus Trichoderma; species Trichoderma citrinoviride. Next base: position 252,572 of record NW_020194717.1, on the reverse strand, counting down.
GGGTGTCCATGGCGTGTTCGTCCGGCTCTTCTTGGTGGGAGGCCCCGACGAGGCGGCGTTGGAGGTTCCGTCTTCGGTCGCGGCAGGCTGGGCTTGGGCAGCAGGAGCAGCCTGGGGAGCGGGCGGCGTGGGCGCAGGAGGTTGGCCCTGGGCCGGGGCCACGGGAGGTGGAGCGGCGGCCGTGGCGGGTGAAGGCGCCGCGTTCTGGGCCGGGCGCTTCCGTGAGCGGGCGCTGGGCGGCTGGGCGGCGGGCTGGGTCGGCGTCTGCTGCTGCGAAGGAGGGCCGTTTGGCGGCTGCTGCGACACGTTCATGGGCGGCTGGACGGGCGCTGGGTGGTGTTGCTGCTGGGCAGCCATGTTAGGCTGAGCACCGTAGGGGAAATCCATACGAGCTTCGTTGCGGCGAGCCATGTCGGCCGGGTAAGGATGGTTACTGTTCGAGGCACCCCGGTTAGCAGACTCGCTGGCGGGGGAGGGGAATCATCATGGCATGGCATGGAACTATGCATGGTATAGGAAAAGGCGTCCTCGAGATGGGACCGGGGGTGGGAAGCGGGGAGAGGGAGCGAGGCTCATGGTTTCGCCAGGCACCGCGCGCGATGTTATAGAAGGTATCGACAGGAGGCAGACGGTGATACAGCGTTCGTTTGTCTACCAGCCGGTGATGCCACGACGGGGTAGAGGTGTAAACATAGGAAACGGGGAGGAGAGTCGAGAGGAATACATGGAATACATGACCGGCGCTCGACGGAGGCACAATGTGACCGACAGGAGAGGCCCCTTGGTGTAGATGGCGGAGGACGATGTACTGGGAACAAGGAGATCGAGTACTTACTGCATGTCGTTGGACGGGTGGGGGGAGTTGGAGTAGACGTAGTCCGGCACGGGGCCGACTTGCCACTGCTGCATGATCTGAGGATAGCGCACGCGAATGTTAGTAACAAGCTCGTCTTCGTTTTTTTGTTTCTTCCGTCGTTATAAAACGCAAGTTGGCGAAATCAGAGCAGGCTTTCAATATGTAGCAGAGAGGAGAGGCCCGCGCGGTTTTCTCTTCTTGGGCTCTATCAAGTCTGTTGCACGCGGCGCGTCGAAGAGCCGACAAGGCTATTGCCCTGCGGGACAAAAACGGAAGGGGAAAAAATACAATAAAATAAAATAAAAAAACAAGAAAATGGAACGGGGGGCGTAGAAAGAGAGGGGTTGTTTGCTCAAAGAGAGCTTACGCGCAGGGCACGCGTAAAGGGCAAGCTCGCAGCAATGCTGCCGCTGATCGCTGCAACGGAACGACGCGCCGCAGGCCAAGAAGCTTGAACACGGCGCAGCAGCTTCAACGCTGGGAACACACGAGCATCTCGGACGAGGTCGTCGATGACTTGGCTGCCACGGATTGAAGTTGCGAGGGCACAAGGTGAGGATGCCGGCGAGAGGGAGCAAGGGGGGGGCAGGAAGGGGAATGTCCTTACGGGCGAGGCAATGTAGGTCAATGTTGCCTAAAGCGCATCCGACTGGAACAGGTCTGGCTCGGCTTTTTTTTCCTTGGTCAACCAGAGGAGCAAAAGCTGGGGGCCGAAAGGGTCAGGTAGCACAATTCGGCAAAGTAGTGCAAGACCACTTGGATCAACAAGTACTTGTAACCGCAGTGCCACCGAAAAGGGCCGTGTGTGCCTCTTGGGGGTGTGGTTGACGAGCCTCGTAACCAGAGGAGGCGACGGGAGAAGGTGACGGAGGGACAATTGAGGATAATTATGACAAGGCAAACCGGAAATAAGAAAAAGAAAAAGAAAAGAGAGAAAAAAAGGAGACAAATGACGACAAATCCGCGAATTGACGCGCGCCGGTTGGTGACGGATGGGATGTGTAAAACCAGTGGTAAGGAAAAAAAAAAAGTTCAAGTGCTTTTGTCTGGTGGCAGTTGGGTGGTGGGGAGAGGGAAAAGCGTTGGCTAGGGGAGGGAACAGATCCGAAGCCGAGGCGACGGTGGGCTTGGGTTACTATTGTGACCGGCCTGGACAGGTGGACGGCGAATTGACAAGGCCAAGAGGGATTAATTGGGCTGGGGGATAACGGTCGAGTCGAGTCGCAGTTGGGTGAAGCAGCCGGATTGTGTGGCAGAGGGAGGCTCAGCTTGCTTGGCCGGCGTGGCTGGCTGACTGCCTGCCTGACTCAACGGACGGGAGGGAAGATCAAGCAAATCAAAGCGAGCAGAGCAGCAACGCAACAGAGAAATGAGGAAAAAAACAGCACGTACGAATGGTGGTTGGCGCGGCGCCGGGAGCGGCAGGGCGACTGATGCAGTGGTACTGGGCGGTACTCCGGAGAGCCTGCTTCGACGACGCGGATCGGCCAGGGTGAGCGGCTGCGAGTGGTCGCGGATCAAGGACTGAGTGTTTTCTGAGGCGAGGGATGGAGGCGAGCAGAGAGCGTGTCTGCAGCACGAGTACTCGCGGCGGGAGCTGGAGCTGTGAGGTAGCTGGAGCTCTCCGGATGGTCAAGTAGCGTGCCGATGCAGCTGTGCCTCTCGTGCAGTGCAGTGTGTACTCGTACGGAGCAGAGTCACAGTCGCAGTAGCTTTGCAGCCGGTTCTGCTGGGGGCCAAGGCGCGAGGAGGCTTTGCTGGTGGTTTCGCGGAAGAGAGCCTTGTTGGAGTACGAAGTACTGCGTTGCTGGTGAGGCAGGTAGCGACGCTGGTCGAGGCGGCGTTCCGTTTCGTGGCTCGAGGGGCACTCGCACACGCACACGCACACGCACACGCACACGCACACGCACACGCACAAGCTTCAGGCAGGCGATGCGCTGCGATGCGATGCGTCTCTGGCTCTGGTCGGGACTCTGCAGCTGCCGATGAAGCTGAAGCTGAAGCTGAATGGCAGTGGATCCGCCCAAGGTTGCAGAAGCTTGCTTGCGATGGCCAGGTCAAGAGGTTCGGGGGTGGAAGGTTGAGAGAGTACTTGGAGCCCAAGTCACTCGGTTGGTTTTTTTTTTCGGTTTTTTTTTCTGGGGGACAAGCCAGAATGTTTTGGCCTGCTGGGTCTTTTTGGGGGAAGGGGGGGAAGGGGAGAGAGAAAGTTGCGCGACCTGCGAGGGAGGCAAGCGGCCAGGATCAGTGACGAGGGCACGGGAAAAGCTTGGCGGCTGGTGGGGCAGGAGCCGAAGAGAAGAGAAAGAGGGGGCGTGTAGGAAGGCGGTTGGCCGGAGCAGGTACTGATACCACCCTGGCTGGGTTGCGCCATCACAGGCTGTTGAGGGCAGCGAAAGAGGGGGGGTCACTGTGCGGAGACGTACGTTATGTGAACGTAAATACTGTCTACTTCTCCCTGAGCATCGCACAAAGCACAGTGCCCGGACTCGAGCACCACGGGCGGGGCCTCTCTCGCAGCACGGGAGTCCGCAGCAGCTTGCGTGGCGCACGGGCCACCAGCGCTAGCCAGAGCCAGCAGCTGTACCACTACCTGCGCGCCAGGCGTGCAGGTACTGCGGGCTACGGGCACACGCAACGACGCAAGGCTCCGGCTGCCCAAGGCTGCCCTTGGCTGCTTTGCTTGGTGGCCCTGCTCGGCAACGCTGGAAGCAACGCACGGCTCGCCTGTACTGGTTCTTCCCAAACTGGAGCCTCCACGCTCGTACCAGTACCGTCACATCCGCAGACAAAGACATCGGCTGCTTCCTGGTGGAGCAGATGCTGGTGCGAACAGGTACTTCGTACGGAGACTGTCGCAGCTGTCGTCGCAGGTACTTTGGACAGGCACGGCGCAGGCAAGGACGGAACGCCGGTATTACAGGCACAACGCACGCACGATTCGCGATGCTGGAGCTGGAGTTGATGCGAAGTAGGCAATTCGTACTGTGACCGGCATCGGGAGATAGCGGCGAACAGCGCTTGCAGACCAACGAGTGCTGGTACTGTGCATTCTACTGTACGCTTACGGTACATGACGACGACCGTGAGCAAAACAGAGCAGCTTCCGACGAAAAGATGGAAAGAACCGTGGAAATGAACACCCACGCCAGGGAAGGGACGTTGGGAACTGCTGGGGCAGCGCATCCGGCCAATCAGGGCCCGGCTTCGGCACCGCGTTGGGGCCCGCTGATTGCCCTCGCGCCTTCCTGCACCAGCCACTCATTTCAACGTGCCTTGGTTTGCGGGCCAATGGCAAGCTCGCATCGCCTGTATCGGCCCTTGTAGCGGTACTTGTGCACGCAGGAGGCGTTCGCGTGCGTGATGGGAACCGGGGGGAGGGGGGTTCAGGGAGTACGAAGATTGCGAACTGCGACATGGCCGGCGGCTGCAGCAGCTCCTCCGTCTGGATCAGGTAACGAAGAGCCATGGCAGTACGAGCATGAGGTAGCGAGGTCGCGAGGTATGCGGTACCTGCGTGCCGAGTACTGGCACGGCGAGAGCGCAGCAACTGGCAAGACTCGCGCTCTCAGACACAGCGACAGTCCCTGTGCGACATGGACGGGCATCGCAGGTGGCACGAACCGACTGAGCCCTTGTGAAGCTGCTGATTCGGCGCGGACATCCTATCAATGGCCTCAGATGCCGGGCTTTAGGTACCAAGGCGTCTGTCTGCCTGCACCCGTGCGACGACCAGGTATCAAACTCGAGTTGCACAGCCGCCCGAGGGCTGAGGAGGCCTAATGCTGCTCGCGGCTTCGTATTCGGCGGCCATCACAAAGCAGCTGCGCGTTCCTGGCATCGCTCTTCGTCTCTATCTTCTCTCTGGCCTGACGCATTCTCTGTCTCCGGTTTCTTCTCTTCGAGGCACCGTCTCCAGCGCGCTCTCTCGCGCCTATTGCAGATGAGAAGAACATTCCCACCGTTCGCTTAAGCGGGCCAAGGACGGGCCTGTCGAATGACACGAATCTAATCTTGGAGCGAAGCCGAGAAAAGCGGGGATGACGATGTGAGCGAGAGTGAGTGAGTTGAGTGAGTGGGTGAGTGTGTGTGTGCTTCATAGCGGCCTGAGAGCCCCGGCTGGACATGCGTGAAATGCGACAGTACCATGTCATGTCCTGCCATGCCATGCAGCGAACAGGTGCCAGCAACGCTCCGGTGATACGCGATGGCCTCGTCTCTGGGGAACCCGGGAAAAACAGAGAAAAGGGGGAAAGGAGAGACGGACGCAGAGAAAGAGGCGGCCTTATGGACCGCCACAGCCTTGTCGATGAGCGAGCCCGGCTCGACATGGCAGGAAACAGAGCACAAGAACAAGGAAGGGTGCAAACACGATTCCATGCGCTACAGACACGACACGACACGGCACGGACACGGACACGGCACGGCACAGCATATGGCGTCTTGATGCCTCCTGTCTGGCCGTTGCACGGAATCACGACTTGCGGCAGAAGCATCAGCATCATCGTCAACATCATCAGCATCAACGGCGCTAGTAGCTCTTGGTAGGCATGGCCCGAGAAGCAGCTGCACCTTGTGCTCCCGGCCTTCCAGAATGTCCAACCCCTGCAGCGCCTCTCATGCGCGAACTGCAAATCGCCAATGCCATTTGCATCAACATGGACGGTCGACATGAGATTCTGCTAGCCTTGTCTGGCTGTACCTCGCCGAGCTGTACTCGATACCTCTGGCTCAACTCGAGGCTAGGGCCGCACCGCATCGCGGCTCCACAAGGCAAGGTACTCAATGCCTTGGTCAGATCCAGTGTCTGGACGTCGTTCACGTCTTTGGGTGACTTTGCCCAGATGTACCTGTGGAGGAGACACCGGTTGACGCTGGCATCGCTGTGGAAGCAGATCCGATTTGTTCTGGCCGGCGATGCTTCGATTCGAGCATGCCAGCGAGCGATCTCTGCAAGAGCTTGCATGTGCTCGTCCATGTCGGGTAGGGCTCGCTCGAGATGGAGTCTTACGAGCGCGGTATCAACGTGCAAGCGCACCGCCAGCGGCTGCATGTGCAAGTAGGTAAGGTCTGCAATTATATGCTATTAAGCTGCTGCGTCTTTCCGATGAGCTCCCAACCTCCGCTTTATTGCCATATGAGCGGAGCGGCGTGTGGCATCGCATGTCGGGTGTTTGGCTCTAATTCAACGGCAGGCCTAAACATATAAATCCCTGAGGCTGAGGTGGATTTACCCGGAACTCGAATGCACTGCCGTTCCAAGACAGCCGCAATGTCTACAGAAGTCCTTCAACATCAAGCCTCGATGGGATGCTATTTGACATTGGATGCTCGAGTATGCAGCTTTTTCTCGTTCCGTGATGGACGATGCCTGCATATCGGCCATGCAATGCAGGGTAGGCAGGCAGGCAGCCGCAGAGATTGGTGCTTCAGATATCTCCGCAAGTACGAGCTACATACGGCATGCATGTGTGTATGCATGATAAGGGATGAGATGCTTATGGGTAGGAGACTATCCTCCGTACTTGGTACACTCCGCGGTATTATGAAGTCGCACTCCACGAGCGATTCGGCGCTGCCTATAGACCTACTACTAGTATCATGCGGACACGCCACATAGAGTGCGAGCATGAAGTTGCAAATTACCCGGCCGTGAGCACCCAAGACATGCAGGCGCTCAAGATATCACATATAGTATAGTCGAAAACTGGTAGTAGTAGTACTAGTTTTGGCTGTGAGCATAGCAGCAGCTATTGGACGAAAGGGACAGGACAAAGACCATCTATAGGAGGGAAATATGACGAGAAAACGTGATGTATCACATCAAACGCCGCGGCGAGTCAGCCTTGGAGAATCGTGTACGGGTTATGAGTATGTGCTCACATCCTCGTGGTGAAGAGCCTTTGCTACGCTATTACGACCGTCTATTGCGTATCCTTGGATGAAGCATCAACTACCTGATCAAGACTGCACAAGGATACCTTTCTACCAGACAAAGGCTTCAGATATACCAGGAACTCAGGTACCTCGTTATGTCCGTACCGCAAGAAACTGAAAGTACTTCCTGTCCTCCGTACAGCTACATCTCCATGCGGAGGTTTCCATGTCGCCCTCGACGCACGTGGAAAGGGAGGCATAACCAGACATGTACTTGTACATGTTACCCCATCAAGACAACCGGAGGCTTCAGGATGTGATGATCTTCAAAGAAGTCCGGAACGAACCGAAAGCCGTTGGTCACAGCACAACCATGTGGCTAAAGCTCTTTACTGTAGAATTTCAAGTTCCCATGTTTGCCTCTTCTTGACGTGGCCTTTTTTCAAAACATGATTCTTACTTTTGTTGTGTGATTTTTCAGACTCCCCTATTTCTCCGGGTGACGAATGGTAGTCAGACGGCATGTCATACGATTTCCGGGCATATTATTCTCAGAGAGAGAGAGCCGGAGAATCCCCCTTGGGCTTCATTGGGCGGAAGGATTCGTGTGTTTGAAATGAGCCTTGTCTTCCGGCTGTGCCCGCTTTGGCTGGCTCTCTCTCAACTGGCTCATTGGCGGAGGCAGGTCTTACGATAGGGAACGGGAAGAGAGACATTTGAGAGAGACAATGTCTTGCATTGTGGCCGGGTTTATTGTGCGTATGTGTATGCGTACTGTATCAGACCTCTTCACATGCGGCGTTCTTCAGGGTCAGTGGTTGCATGTACTTGACCAGGACTGCATACCAGCCTCAAAATGGAGTTGTGGCAAGTATGAGTGCCCGAAGACCTGCTTGGCCTCCGAAACATTTCGGTATGTGAGCATAGGAACGAGTATGAAGAAGATAGGTTGTCACGTGTGATCCTTTAGTTGCCGTCAATCTTCCCGAACGCTTCTTTTCGGCCCCGAAGCAGCCCGTCTGAGTGGCGGTCCCAGGTGCGTTTCCAGTCTGCTCTTTTCAGTTTGCATTTATTGCGCCGGGGATTCGAAGAACAAAAGATGCTACAGTAACGTGGGATTTTGATAAAACGAAATCTTTGACGTGAAACGGTGCAGAAAAATGATAAAACATGTGAAGAAATCGACTGGGAGAGGAGCAGGAGGAGAGACGTCGCCGGGGGAGTTTCGCCAGTCGGTGTTAGCGCGTTTCGAGGGCAGGGTTGAAACGCGGCTGCATGATGCCGGCCGCTATCTGAGGCAGAGGCGATTCACCGGAAGGAGACTACATCCGAGAGGGAAGAAGGATGGGGGGAGAAGAGGATGAAGAAGAGAGGAGAGACGAGGTTTGTTTTGTATTATCTGGAGGCAGGAATCTGTGTTGAGTTGAATTGGGTTTTTGTTTGTTTACATAGGTACAGTTAGTAGTGTTCCAATCTTTACAGCTGAGGTGTTGTGGTTCGTCGTTGGGAGTTGTGAGGCTGGTTTGATGAGGGTGGGCCACTTACACTGCGACTTTGACTTGCTGTTTCTGTTCGACATTCTCTTTACAGTATATTACTACTTCCTCATCTGTTGTTTTTCTCATATTGCTGTTCCCGTCTAGATACTAGAGCATGGACCGTGCGAACATCCCAGTCAACCAGCGTTTAAGCACTGCTCCAAACCGCGGACCCATCTTGGGGAAGCCGGACCAGGGGGGAGGCGCCTATTGGTCCCTCTCTCTCTCTCTCTCTGCGCGCCCGCTATGCTCTGCTTTCCATCCTGGCAGTTCGCTTAGCTGGACAGCAAACAAGCAGCCAAGCCTCCTTGTTTCACGAATGGAAACAGGCTTCAAACGGCGACGTTTTGCTCCTTGCATCATGGGCGGCTGCGTTGAACGGTCTGGACCTCGAGGATGGATTGCGCTGGTTTTTTGATTTCTTGATAAGTGGGATTGTTCAGGAGATGTGCAGCGCGATTGAGTTGACATAGATGGTGATCTATGCAGCGCTTGCAGGAAGATGAAGATGTTGGTATACGGTATGTGGTAATCTAAGCGCGGGAGGTGGGATCAAACAGACTGTAAGACCCCCTGACCAGAGAGTTAAACAAGGTTTACCAAAGATGAAAAACAAAGATACTGCTCCAACGGTCGAAGCCAAGGTGTCACTATCGGATGATCGCTTTGACACTTGAAGCAAATCCCCACGACTCAAACGAATCCATCGCCATCGAAACAGCCACCGGCGCCACCCCACAAAACCGACCTCTGCAACTTGAGAAAAGACAAGCAAGTCTCAAAGCTCTCTCTCACCTTATACTAGACTAGTAGTCACCTCGTGATCCCAAGCTACTGATGCTATGTACTACGGAAGTCCTATGTCTCGACCTATATACTCTGACCTAGTACTGGGCCCCAAACACGGGCCTGCATCAATGTTTGAAATGTGTTTCTTGGTGGGCCGGCCCAAACCCAGCCCCCGGGCCCCAGCACCGAGGAAACAACCCGCCCGAGGAGAGGTGGTTATGCTTAGTTGGATTGTTTGAATCTGCTGTTACGGGAGTTGTCACAAGACGATTTGAGATCTCTTACTGAGCAAGTTCAGTCCGGTGTGGCCCCAGGGGGGGCCCCCGGGAGAGGGTCCCTGGTCTCCTGGTCCCCTGGCGGCGCCAGATCACATCGCTACCGCTAACTTGTAACCTGAGAAATCGAGGTTTCGTGGGTACACAACAGGCTAGATTTCTGCCAGGTTTTGAACTTTCTTGCTTAATTTGTTATTGCCAGTAACGCTGCTGTGTCGTGCGCATGTTTTATTCTCAGGCTCAACGGGCATTAATTATTCTTCTGTCACTACTTGTTAGAGTTGTGAGTGAAAAGAAGTTGAGTGAGCACGTTTTAATACTTGCTCACTCCCCCCCTCTCACCCCATGTCCGTCTCTTTTCCTCTCTTCTAATTCTCTCTCTCTCTCTCTCTCTCGCCCAGCATCCGAACTTCCTGTTTGTCGATGGTACATTGGCCGGGTCATTGTTTTCCATGTCACTTCATTTATAGACTTGGCTGTTTATGTGTTTCTGTCCTAATCTTGCCTCTGGGTTCTTTTCTCCTTTTCAATTCATCTATCTGCTCTTCCTCTCTCCCTTGTGGCTGGTTCACATTGCTTGAGATTTATTAAAACGTTCTGGAGGACACTCGACTCTTAATATCTTGCATTACTGGAACTCGAATTTATACACAACCGTCTGGACTGGGAGTTGCCGAAGAAGCTTAATACGCGTTACGATCACGAAGGATACCCCGACGACATCATCGCATAACCGATATACACCTACCTTACACCTGATAGAAGACACCACACACACACACACATACATACCATGACGGTGACAGGTTACATCCCCAAGAACGAGTTCGTCGAACGACACGAGCAGGGTGTCACCAAGGGCCGCAAGACAATCATGACGGGCGGAGGACGAGCCTGGAGCGAGGCCGAGGTAAGGAAGTCCAAGACGCCCCGTTGCTGGCAAACCAACAGAAAAGAGCTGACACAAAACGTCCGTCGTAGGAACAATACCTCGTCCGGACTCGCCTGCAAAAGGTGCCGTACAAGCAAATCGCGGCCAACCTCAAGAAGACGGAGCTCGCATGCCGGCTGCACTACCACCAGCTCACGCACAGCAGCGCGCGGCGCAGGCACTCCGTCTCCACGACGTCGCCCGTGTCGGCGTCGATGAGCAGCCGCCCGGCCGAGATGATGACGGTCACGATCCTCGGCGGCGCCGGGGCGGCGCACCACCATCATCGTTCGACGGGCTCCGTGTCGTCGTCGGCGGCGCACCGGAGGGCCGAGAGCTACAGCTCGACGTCGACGGCCTCGTCTGGGGACAACGTCCAGCTGCCGCGCATCGTCGACGCCTGGGCGTCGTCTCCTCCCACGCTGCCCGTCATCCTGCCGCGGCCGTCGTCCATGGTGGGTGAGACGGCAGGATCCCGCCCTCTGCCGCGGCTGCACGAGGAGCTGTGCCATCTGCCGCCTCCTCCTCACCAGCAGCAGCACCAGCAGTACTACCCATCTCAGCAACAACAACACCATCAGCATCATATGGAGAGGCCGGGCTTCCCCCTGCCGTCAACGTCGACGCACCCGCCCTCGCACGTCGACATCACCCGCCTGCACGCCCTGTACGACGTGCACCGCGACGCCTTCTGGCACGCCATCGCCCGGGACTACGGCTGGAACGCGTCGCCGGCGGTGCTGGAGAGCGCGTGGAGGGACAGCCAGCGCAAGGCGGCGGCGACGCCGGACCGGCCCATAACGCCCGAGGACAGCCCCGAGGCGCCGGCGAGGCGGGACAGCGTGGAGGACAGGACGAGCATAGCGTCGCTGTTGACGGACGCGTCGCCGAGTCGGTGGTGATGTGTGTGGTGAAGAAAAGTTGACGTTTCTTTTTTGCTGCGATTGTTTTGAGACTTTTTATTTATACCTATTATCATATATGTAATTCTTTCCTTTGTCGCTTCTTCAGTTCCTAGACTAGAGATGGGATTTGTTCATGGTATTTCTCCTTCACTTTTGCCTTTTATCTTTTGACTCTCTTGAAGATTTTTGCAGGAATGGTGGAGTGATGGGATCGGATAAGGGCAGACAGACAGAAACTGCCCCCAAGGTAGTTGGGCAATTGTTTTCCTACTCATTCTTACTCATCCCTTCTGGGCCCTTGTTTTGCGTTCTGAAGGTGAGGGCATATGAGTTTGACAGCTGGGGTTTCTGAAACGCGCTGCATGTTTTGCACGTTTGCGGCAGGGCGCTGGGCCGTGGATGGCGATTGGGGAGGGGGGAGTTTCTGGGGTTTGGGCGTTTGCTGAAACGGAGGAGCTGGAGGAGAAGTAGTACTAGATGGAGGGCTTTGATGGCAGTCAAAGTGCCCACAAGGTGGTTGAAGTAGAATATTGGGTTTACTTTCTCTGCAAGGCTGCCGGCATTGGATATAAAGTGACCGGCAGAGGAGGACGACGGGGAGAGTCCGCCGTATATGTATCCGCTTCCGATTGGCCAATTGCGGGTTTAGGCTAAACCCGAGTCAATGAAAATGAATGAAGACTCCATTCTGAGAGGCAAGGGAAGCGAGGAAGAAGCTCATCTGATCCAGCAGCAAGATCGTGTGCTATTCTGCTTGGCGGCCTCGTATAAGCCTCAGCAGCTCCGTCGTCGGCTGAACAAGGACCCGTTCTCTCGCTCAGAATGCCTTGTTAGCTCGCTGGTACTGGTAACAGTCGATCAATTACCTGATCAACCAGATTGCAAGCATCTCGCAGAAGAGCTGCGGCTAGAATGGGCTTTATTTCCATGCACATACTATACTGTAATGCCGGCGTTGATGCCGGTGTTGGGGTACGTACAGGTACCCCGTCGCGGGTGAGTAAAACGAGGGACGCGATTCGACGGCCGGATCGCTTTGAGCTTCGGCTGCTCCCCGCAAAAGAAGGGGTCCAGAGGGGACGAAGTACTATTAGTACTACTATAGGTACTATCTTGACTCGCTTGCTGCATAGAGTTTTGTACATATTAGGCTGAGTGTGGGAAAAGTACTGGGGCAGCAGTTGCTATAGTATTCTATATGATAGATCAGGATTGGTTGATCAAGTATCTATTAGCTACTGCGGTACGGTGTATTGTAAGCCGAGGGAGTTGAGAGTTTGGAACGATGACGGAGGAGTGCGGAGGCGGGAGTGGAGCCGGAGCTGGAGCTGGACGGAGGTTGAACAGCAGCTGTTTTGCTGTGTTTTTTTGTTCCAAACATCTTTTCTCTGTGTGTTGTTATCATATTGTTGTTGAGTTTCTGTGAGGGCGGACAGAGTCTGGTCGTTGAATTGGGTGAGTTGATGCATCTCTCTCTTCTCGTACTCCCTTGCCCTCGCTCTCGCGCAGCATACATGCACACAGTCGATCCCCGGTGACATCTTCACCACCTGATGCAACTTTCAATGGGGGATGGAGCAGAAGGAGGGGCATAAAGTAATAGCCCGACAGCCTCCGGAATCGCTCCCAACGACGGTCCGGAGCTGCAAGACGGGTTCGATCGAAGCCCCTTCCGTGGGGGACATCTGGGGAGACAAAGCAGAATCATGAATCAGCTGTTGTGATCCTCCCTCCTCTCTGCCTCGTCCTTCCCCAAAGTCTTCCTTTCTCATAAAAGAAGCAAAGCTTCCCCGCGGGGCATTCCTCTCTCTCCTCATCACCCCTCATTCTCTTAAACCCCCTCCTTCATTCCCTGTGCCGGAGCTTGCTTTTTCAACTTCACTAAAAGAGTAATTCCAACAGCAAAGAAAACCCACGTACACACAAAACACCAAAAGCAATGGCGTCGCAACAAGAAGCCTCCAGCACCGCCGAGCCGGCCTTTGATCCCAAGTCCTCCCCCGACTACCTCCAGTTCCCGTGTCTGCCCCCCGGAGGCCCGTTGAACCGCTGGTCACGGCGCATCACCAAGGACCATGACTTTCCCGGAGCACAGGTGCGTAAACTTTCAATTACAACCTCTACACATATATGATTCTGCCGAATTGGGTTACAGGAGATGAATGGGCGAGGCTGATGTGCAGTTGCAAAGGCTATGCTGTACGGCGCTGGAGTGCCGGACAAGGAGACGATGAAGACGGCGCCGCACGTCGGCATTGCGAGTGTCTGGTGGGAGGGAAATCCATGCAAGTACGTTGCTCCGCGAGATCTGTTGGATTTGATGAGAGCTTGAGGACTAATTGGGTTGGTGTTTTAGCACACATTGTAAGTGACGAGAATTCAGACGATGAGCCTCTCGGTCGAGCAGCTCCGAAGACGACGAGGACAAGACGAAACACGGACACATAAGACTTACACGTATCGCGCAGTGCTCGAGTTTGGCCAGATCGTCAAGCGAGCCGTCGAGAAGCAGGGCATGCTCGGCTGGCAGTTCAACACCGTCGGCGTGTCTGATGCCATCACCATGGGCGGCGACGGTCAGTATTATTCTCGCTAATAGACTCCTACCTATGTGAACAAGAAATCTTAACATCCCCCCCCCTCCCTCCCTAGGCATGCGCTTCTCCCTCCAGACCCGTGAGATCATCGCCGACTCCATCGAGTCCGTCACCTGCGCGCAGCACCACGACGCAAACATCTCCATCCCCGGCTGCGACAAGAACATGCCCGGCGTCGTCATGGCCGCCGCGCGCCACAACCGCCCCTTCATCATGATCTACGGCGGCACCATCCGCAAGGGCCACTCCAGCCTGCTCGAGCGCCAGATCAACATCTCGAGCTGCTACGAGGCCTCGGGCGCCTACCACTACGGCTCCCTCAAGGCAAAGACCAACCCGGACGCCCCCGGCCGCTCCAGCTCCGACGTCATGGACGACATCGAGCGCCACGCGTGTCCCGGCGCAGGCGCCTGCGGCGGCATGTACACGGCCAACACCATGGCCACGGCCATCGAGGCCATGGGCCTGACCCTGCCGGGCTCCTCGTCCTATCCCGCCGTCTCGCCCGAAAAGGCCCGCGAGTGTGAGCGCGCCGCAGAGGTCATCAAGGTCACCATGGAAAAGGACATTCGCCCGCGCGACCTGCTCACGCGCGCCGCCTTCGAAAACGCCCTCGTCCTGACCATGATCCTCGGCGGCTCGACAAACGGCGTGCTGCACTTCCTCGCCATGGCCAACACCGCCGACGTGCCCCTGACCATTGACGACGTCCAGCGCACCAGCGACCGCACGCCCTTCCTGGCCGACATCGCCCCCAGCGGCAAGTACCTCATGGAGGACCTCTACAAGGTCGGCGGCACGCCCTCGGTCCTCAAGATGCTCATCGCAAAGGGCCTCATCGACGGCTCCATCATGACCGTCACCGGCAAGACGCTCGCCGAAAACGTCGCCGACTGGCCCTCGCTCGAGCCCGGCCAGCAAATCATCCGCCCGCTCGAGGACCCCATCAAGGCCAGCGGCCACATCCGCATCCTCAAGGGCAACTTCGCGCCCGGCGGCGCCGTCGCCAAGATCACCGGCAAGGAGGGCCTGTCCTTCACCGGCAAGGCCCGCGTCTTCAACAAGGAGCACGAGCTCGACGCCGCGCTCATCGCCGGCAAAATCACCCGCGACGACGGCAACCTCGTGCTCATTGTGCGCTACGAGGGCCCCAAGGGCGGGCCGGGAATGCCCGAGCAGCTGCGCGCGTCCGCCATCATCATGGGCGCTGGCCTGAGCAACGTCGCCCTTGTCACCGACGGCCGGTACAGCGGCGCGTCCCACGGCTTCATCGTCGGCCACGTCGTGCCCGAGGCCGCCGTCGGAGGCCCCATTGCGTTGGTCCAGGATGGCGACGAGGTGACCATTGACGCCGTCACCAACAGGATCGACGTGGCCATTTCAGACGAGGAGATGGAGGAGAGGCGCAAGAAGTGGACGCCACCGGAGCCGCCGGTCAAGAGGGGCGTCTTGGCCAAGTATGCGCGACTGGTGGGCGATGCGAGCCACGGCGCGGTGACGGACAGATGGTGAAGATGATGCTGTATTCTCGATGAATGAAATGAACAAACAAGATCAAGTCGTAAGTGTGTCTGCTGCTGGGTCGTGCATGTATGATCCTTCATTGCAACGGTGGTTGTAGCTCTCCCTTATCCTTGCGCTGTATACATGCTCTCCATCCTGCTAGCCAAGGGAAAAGGGAAGGAAAACGAACCTCATGCTCACCAAACTTGCATATAACAAAAAAAAAAAAGACGATAATGGAGGAAAAATATGAGAAAAGGAAAGAAACCAAGGGTATCGTGCCTCGACTGCTGCTCTCTTGAAACCCGCTCAATAACCCAATGACATGAACCCCAGCATCGCTGCCTCTTCTCTCTGCTCCCCTCATTATCCTACATTCATGGCATAAAACACATTCGTTATATACACGCACATAAACTCGTATTCGTACTTCCGTCTCCAAGAAATTCCTGTAGCTCAATTCTCATACTCCGCCGCGACTCATTTACTCGCCCAGCGGCATGCCCTCGAGAGCATCCATGAGACGTCTCCAGTTGTCGGCTAGCATCTCGGCGTACTTGACGCGCTCGCTGGCCCAGTCCTGGTTCCATCTGCTGACGTGGTACTGCGTCGACTGGAAGGTGATGAGCTCGTCGCGGAGGCACTCTTTGACGAAGATGGACCGGTTGTGCTGCTGGACGATGGATTCCTTGTCCTGGTTGTCCCACAAACGTTAGCGTATTCCCTTGGCAGGAGAATGAGGGAGAGTATAACACACCTTAATAATGGACTCTGCCACCTTTTCGATCTCTCCTGGCTTGACTAGACCCTCTGGCTTTGTTCGGAGGTTGGCCAGCTTCGTCTCGTTGGCCTGTATCCTCCTCTCCAAGTACGGAATGTTGTCCTTGTCTAGCCGCTCTCTCCGGTCAAACAGCTCCCGGAGGCTGACCAGGGCGTCGCGCTGCCGCTTCAAATCCTCTAGCACACCCTCATCCCAGCCCCGACTCTCGTCCTCGAGCAAAGTCTGGCAGGTCCGCAGATGCTTGCTCATGGCCGTCAAGCCGTCGTTGAGCAGCGGAATCTCGCTCGTGTCGGTGGCATAAGTGTCTGCAGAGGCTTCCGTGAGCGACATGAGCGTCATGGCCACCCGGGCGTGGTCGGCGGCGACGCCCTCTGTTCGTTTGACGAGGCGGTCCATGATGTTGCACGCGTTGATGTACAGCTCGGCAGATCGGCGGACGCCGTTGCGTGTTCGGAGGAAGAGGTCCTCAAGGGACGGGGCCAGTGAATCCTCCAGGCCGGGGGGGAGTTGTCGGTCGGTGAATTCATCCTGGACAGAAAATGTTGCCTGCTTTCGCCACACGGCGAGTTCCTGCAGCTGTGTTAGAAAAACCAGATTCCCTCGCGGTTTTCTCTCACCATCCGCCCTTGGACCACACAACTTACTGTAGGAACTGTCAAAAACATAATGACTAGCTGCTCTTGGCTCAACACTGGGTGCCGTACGATGGCATTGAGAAATCTGGCCAGCCCCCGTCGTCGTTTTTCGATAAAGGAACCGTCGTTGGAGAGGTGATTCCCGTTCACAGCGACCCGTTTAGGGGGCAACAATGGTAGCATCCTGAACGGATACCTCTTGTGCAGGCAGTCCAGCAGCCAGACAAAGTCGCTGTACCGCCGAACCACCTTGCTCCCACGCCGTAGGCTGGTGACCTCGTAGTTGTGGTGCTGGAACATGAAGATGCCCTCCTTGCCGGGCATGAGAGTGACAACGACGTTCTCCTGCATGCTATTTCCGATGCGACCTCCCAGACTCCGGGACGGAGCAATGGGAGCCGGGGCGATTCCACCAATCTGACCAGCACCATCCGTTCCAAAGATGTTGGGAATGGGCGGCGGGTTCTGATGTTGGGGCGCGTCGTTGAAGCCGCCTCCACCGGGCGAGCTGCCGTAGAATCCACCTCCCCATGCTCCCTGACCTGACAAGGAACCGCTCGAGATCTGCCGCGGACGGTTGGGAGGGCGGATCGGCTCGGGGGGCGCGCTGTAATGGTCCGTAGCGCGTGGCTCAAAGGCGGGAGGTGCATCCTGGCCAAAGCCGTGGTTATGTCCATTGATTGCGGCCGCGTGACTCTCTTGTCCGCCCTGAGAGTGAGTGTGGCCCTTGTGCAGGTCTGGTGTGCTCCACGGATCGTCGTCGGGGTCAACCATGGTCGACCTGCTCAGGATGCTCGAGGAGGCGGGCGGGAGATCGCGCTGGTGCTGCGGCTCTGGCTCTGGCTGGGGTTGGGGCTGAGGTTGTGGTTGAGGTTCGGGCTTATAAGGTTCTGACTCTGGCTCTGGCTCTGGCTCATGCTTGGATGGGACTTGTGGTGGTTTTGCGGCAAGCTCAGCAAGCGGAGGCATGACGGGTTCGGCGGTCAGGCCGGGCAGCTTGGGCCGAGGGAGACCTAAGCAAGGCGAGATATTAGCCAACTACTCCAGCGAGCGGTAATTCAGGGAAGCTTCGAAGAGCATCAAATGAAATGGCAACGACTGGTTCGCCTTCTTCTGCTGGGATTACGCATGTCATTGATCCAGTGCTGAGCATGCAATCGAGAATCGGGAGAGCTGGGGCGGCAAAAGCGGTCTGATAGACGAATCGTGCATCTCCATCTCATGATACCCGTCTTAAGAAGAAAACGGAAAAAGTGCCTCCAATGGTCTTCTACTCACTTCTTCGCCGCTCGTCCACCCCGTCGAGGCTGATGTCGTCGCCCTCCTGCGCCAGGCCAATGAGCGCCAGCACCACGTTGAACTCGTTGCGCGATAATGAAACGTCAGATCCTCCCGGAGCCACCAGCGACATGATGCGCGCCTGGGCATCGGCCTCGAGCCTCGCCACGGCAAACAGCTTGGCGATGCCGGCGGCCGTGACGCGGCCATCGTGGCCGTCCTCGCGCACCACGGCATCAAAGGTCTCGATGTAGCTGTCGGGCACGTCCGAGGCCGGCAGCAGGTTGCGGATCAGCTCCGCACGGCTCTGCTGCTTGCGCGGCGTGGGCATGTCCCAGGGCGACGAGGCGCCGCTGCCGTCGTCGAAGAGGCTGGACGAGTTGCGGCCGGACGCGGGCTCGTCGTCGAACAGACCGCCTGCCGCCCTGGCTGCTGCTCCCGAGCGGCGAGGCGGCGATGAGCCCAGGGCTGGGCCGTTGTCGGTGGGCTCGTCCCCGAAGAGCGACATGCTGCGGTGGAGTCGCTGGGCCTATTTTGGAGGCGACGCGCACAGTGGATGGCCTCACAGGAGAGGAATGAAGAAGGAAGAGAGAGAAAAGAAGCAAGAGAAAAGAGCGAAAGGACGGAGAAGCGGGATGCCGATTGCGTGTCGCGGGGTTGGCGAGGAGGAGTCGTCTGGAGGAGGCGAGATTGGTTGATGTCGCAGCAGTTACGAGGTCCAGATCCAAGTTGGCTTAGTGTTGACCTGGAGTGCTGTCGAACCCGCAATTGGAGCTACAGCGGTCACTGTGCGCTCAGCGGCGATTGCAGGCGCTAAACAGCCGCTGTAAGGCGCCGGGCAGTACGTGGGGATCAGAGCTCCAGGCGCTGCTAAGGATTCCTGGTCGCAGTTTTGAAGGAAGAAGAAAAGGAGGAGAAAAAGTCGAGGGCGACGAGTTGAAAAGGAAAGAGAGAAGAAGAAGAGAAGAAAGAGAAGAAGAAATAATCCCTGCATGACGGGTGATACGGTGAGAAGGCTGAGCCAAGTTTAGACATTGGATGTCGTGGCACCGTCATGGCTTATATGGGATCGATGACACCATCAATTTCATCCAGGAGACGGGGAGCGCATAAATGCTGCAGTGTGGACTGCAATTGGACAGAGAATACAGTATATACAACGGCACTTATGTATTCTCAAGACCTTTGACGTATCAAAAGAGCCTATCTGGAAGAAACATCACGTCAAAGGTCTTACAATATCGTTTCCGGCTCATAGCCAACCTCGACACCTTTGCATGGATCAAATCCGGGTACCGTGCTGGGCCAAAGGATCATGCCAGGATCGTCATATATTGTACATCTCATGCTCCATCATCCTCTATTCAACCTTTCATACAGCGCACTCCTCTCTATGCGCCACAAGCCGAACATCACCACCGCCAATATCACCACATCCCCCCTACCACAGCGTCTCCTCCGCCTTCTTCTTGTCCGTCTTCACCGCGCTCTTCACCTTGTGCACGCCAGGCACCCTAAAGTACAAACTGGGCGACTGGCCTGGAGCAAGCTGGTGGCTCAAATATCCCCTATGCGCCGGGTCTCGGTAGTACTCGATATCGGCACGGCTCGTGGGGTCGGGCAGTCTGTATCGGAAGGGGCCCTTTCTCGCCTCCGCTAAGATTCCCTCGACGTGCTCCTTGCCGACAGGCAGAGGCCGATCTGTGTTGACTGACTCGCCGGTCAAGAGTCGCTGGATGGCCAGTTTCGTGTAGTATCTTGTGAGGACCTTGCCTCCGGCGGCCTCAATAGCGGCGATGGCCCCCGCGGAGACCCTTGAGACCATGACGTTGATGGGCTGCTTGAGGTTCTCGCCGCCGCGGGAGAGAATCTTGACACCATCCTTGACGCTCCCAATCAGCTTGCTCTCGATGAGCTCCTTTGGTGTGATTTGTTTCGTGGGGTCGAGTCGGCCTTGGTCAATCCAGTTCTGGATCTGGTCCAGGTTCACCTCGGAAATTTTGGGCGCTCGGCTGATGATGGTCAGTAGATGTTTCTTTCAAGCTGTGGCGGCCGCAGAGAACTGCCCCGCCCATCTTCGGAGGCTCACAAGTTGTCGAAGCCCTTCCTGCCGTGCTTCACGATCAACGGCGTCTGACCACCTTGGAACCAGGGCTTCACCTTTCCGTGCTGTCCCTGACCCTTGTGACCTCTTCCGGACGTCTTGCCATGGCCCGACGAGGGACCGCGGCCGACTCGCTTCTTCTTGTGCACAGCGCCCGGGTTGTTGGCCAGACTGCCCAGGATCGAGGCATTGCGGGTTTGCTGCAGGGACAGCCGGGCGAAGAAGGTCGTCAATGAGGCGGTGGGAGTGCTGACGGCGGCTCTGCAGCACGCCGAGGCGCTGGCAAATGGTATTCGGGGAGGCATCGTGAGTTGACTGGACGTTTTATCGGTTTATCGCAAGGGCGGGCGGTTCGTGATAAGAGGATCTTGAAGTTTTTGGACCGGCGCAATTCGTTGCCTCAGGCCGAAACTGGGCTAGTTGGGCGGTACGTACCTGCTTCGACCACAACTTGGCCCTTGAATGCTTATTCTTGAGCAAAAGAGAGCCTCGAGAAAGGATTAAGTATCTTATTTGTTGTTCTTCTCTATGAACAATACCATAAACTGCCATGATGGGAAACCATTAGGAGGAAAGGACGTGCAAAAAGGAAGCCATCGCTCGGGTTTGCAGGTGTCCACGGATGGCCTCACGCATGCGGTTCCACTCGCCATTGCTATCATGTTTCTTACAATTTGCTGTGCTAAACTTACATGGCAGCAGGGATATCACGAAGAATACACCTTGTTCTTGTTGAGGCGGGCAATGTAATTGGCCTAATGGCTCGGTGATTGCATGCTCCAGTTACTGATACGAAGTGAAGCCTGCTATTGAGCTGATCTAACGGTACCTCTAGACTGAGGGAGATGATTGACAAGTGACAGAAGCGTTGAAAAGTCCATATACTTCCAGTACTACCTGCAGCCGATCAGGCACTTGTGACTCCTGGCGGCTCAATCCAGTTACTCGACATCCAGTTTCTTGCCCCTCTCACAGCAAGTATCCGAGAGCCTTTTTTCCGAGTCAACTTATAAGGATGTACCTATTGTGTGACCTCCCTTGTTGGGTTATCTTCTCGGAAAAGCTAGGGCTGTTCTTAGCCAATATCACGTCCGATATCTGACCGAGGGCACAGCGATATCGAAGAAATTCTGTGCGATTAATTCCCCTCGACTGCGGGCAGATTTTCCTTTTGAACTTGATCATTGGTCTAGTTTGAGAGCGATACAATGGCCGACATTCGCGAATTGATCCAGACCCTGAAAGAAAAAAAGGTACCAGTCTTCGCGCCTGGAGAGCCGCAATACGAGCGATCAGTTGCAACGGTCAACCTCTTCTACCGCTTTGCGAGGCCCGATTGCGTTGTCCAGCCTCGGAACGCATCCGATGTTCAATTTGTCGTTCGAGAGGCCAGAATAAGACGTATTCCCATCACGATCAAGAATGGCGGCCATTCATACTCGGGCGCCTCCACCGCCGAAAAGGGCATCTCGCTCGATTTGATGCAGATGAACGGCGTGACGCTCAACATGAAGACAAAGCTTGCGACTGTCAAAGGTGGCGCGCAATGGGGTCACGTCTACAAGCAATTTGTGAATAAGAAAATTGACGGCTATATTGTCAACGGAGGACGATGCCCAACAGTGGGAGTCAGCGGCTTCATCCTGGGAGGCGGCCTCAGCCCATTTACACGAAGCTTCGGAATGGGCTGCGATAGCCTGGAGGAGGTGACCATTGTCACTGCCAGCGGAGACAAGGTCAAAGTCAAGAAGAGCGACGACCCTCAATCTGGCAAAGGCAGGCTCTTCTGGGCGCTCTGCGGCGCAGGAGGTGGCAACTTTGGAGTCGTCGTTGAGATGAAGCTGCGGATCGAGAGGCTCCGCGGCGACAGAATCGTGGCCGGCAGATACACCTGGCACCCGGACTTTAGCACGAGTAATCCCAGGAAGGCTGATGAATACGCCGCCACAATGTCGCAGTTTTATACGGCGGATTTTCCGAAAGAGCTCACCATTGACAGCACGTGGCTGTGCGATCTCCAGGAGAGTAAGGATGCCATCAGGTTCCTTGTCTATCACAATGGCGGTAAAGCAGAGTTCGACAAGGTCATTGACGACACCATTTCTTCCGTGCCACTGGCAACGCAGCTCAAAAGGAGGTCTCTCGAAGAGGCGTCTTCCCGCTTCTTGCATGAGACGCTTGTTGTTCAGTGGTCAGAGGAGATTGGAAAGTCCCTCCCGTTGAACCTATCCTATAACAGCTACGCCTCCTTTGTCTTCGACGGAAATGATCGACAAGCTTTTGAAAATATCTCAGTCAACATCCAGTATAACATGGTTAGATTTCGAGAGAAGTTCACCGGAGAGCGTGGTTTGCTGCAAGTCACTTGGATACACGCAGGTGGGCAAGCCGCTTCCAGGAAACCTTCAGATACGGCATTCTTTTGGCGCGACGGCGTCTATCATACATACATCACACTGCAGTGTTTTGAAAAATTTCTGGTGCAGGAGATGGAGGAGTTCCTCGACAACTTCAAGAAGCAGCTGCGGTCTTGGTCTCTAGAGGGGAAAGCCGCCTTCATCAACTTCCCAGACAGAGCATTGGCATGCCATCAGCACGAGGAGGCATATTTCGGCGACAATAGGACCGAGTTACAGGCGGTGAAGAAACTCTGGGACGGATCCAAGTACTTTAGGTGGGAGCAAGGAGTTCGTCTGCCAGAGGAGGTGCTAAAGGCGACGGGATCTCAGACGAAGGGCATTCACTCGACCATCC
This sequence comes from Trichoderma citrinoviride, assembly GCF_003025115.1. Classification (NCBI taxonomy): domain Eukaryota; kingdom Fungi; phylum Ascomycota; class Sordariomycetes; order Hypocreales; family Hypocreaceae; genus Trichoderma; species Trichoderma citrinoviride. The sequence goes on along the minus strand of NW_020194717.1, from coordinate 229,749 downwards.
AAACGATATCGACTGGTAAGAAGAAATCAAAGGAAGTAGCGGGCCGATCTCCTAAAGGAATCCCCATGGCAATGGCGACATTTGCGAAGCAAAATGAATCAGATGATGGCAATGTCTGGGAACGACGGCCGTACGCGGACGAACTGGCGTCGAGGCAGTGGGAGACGGTGAAGCTCCCGTCAAAGAGACTGTTTCGCAGGTCAAAAGCAATCCACGATATGAAGGATCTCCATGATTTGAGAAACTTTCATGATTTGATAGATTTGGGATTCTAGAGCAAGGCGGAACAGTTCAATAGTAACGACTACATGTCATTTAGACGCGTCACTCTCGGGCCTTTGCTGGAATAGGTGGTCTGGAAAGTTTTGAATTTAGAGAAAGCATTGGCGGCTTTTGACAGAGTACCTCATACACTGCATCTTGTGTCATGATCATACAGGTATATATAAACAATTCGCTTTGACCAAATAGCCATCACAGTTGCTTTGTCATTTGCTGGGAGGGAGAAAAGAACCCATGGATGATACTCATGCAGAGACGCCTATTGGTTGGGACTGACAACTAGAAGAAAGTAGCTACAAGGAGCCTACTAGGGTACGACCAGGTCTCTCATCTTCTCCCTGGGACTTGACATACTATGAAAATGTTGTCGACCTGGCAGAAACGGGGGTTCCCTGGGGGCAAAGCCAACTACAAAGCTGTAGAGCATAGAAGACAAAAATAGGCTCACAATTGCCCGTTCAAAGAGATGCCTGAATCATTTCGCGCTTTCCATTATGTGCCACCTGTAACGTAGGCCCATCAAGGTTAGATATATGCTTCGCGTATGTCTAATAATAAGGTAGGCGTCGCGCCAACTATATAAGCGCGACGCCTCCTCCGGGCTTGAGAGTCTACAACGATAAGTGGCTCAACGTGGACATGACTATCCGAATGTTATCATTGGAGTGCTATGAAGGGCAAGTCCTTGCAATTGTTGGAAATATGCCATGTGGTTTGCCTCCCCCGAACCCCTGTCCCCGCGAGTATAAGCTTTTCGAAATCGAGGCTGGCTGAAGCCGATCGAGACTCGGCGAACATCTCGATTCGACATGGCTCGCCCACTGAATCAACTACTAACAAACGACTACCGCCAGTAGTACGAAGGCAACCACCAGTAAGCTGCCTCGCACCCAAGGCCGGCCCCACGGAAATCTCTTCCTTCATGTGCTGGCACCCGCAAACTCCGTCCCTGGGCCTCTTTGCCATCCCTCGGTCTGGCCCGACGACGCTCTGCGCCACGATTGGGGCGAGATCGGGAGGCGCCCATGGTTCTAGATTGATCCAGGAACGGTCGGGACGGCCCCCGAAAGAGGCTTGGGAGCTTGACTGAAAGCTTCATGGGCCCATTGTCTGGAATATGCCCAGATACAGCCACTCTGTGGAGAACGGCAGCTGCTTCAGCTCGGCCAGTGCTCATGCAGAGCTGGGTGGAATTGGTCATAGGCGTATGGAACCTACCAATAGTCTGGGCGCTATCCTCACGATAGCCTCAAACACACACACTGCGCTGATCGATAGTCTCGACGCTTCCTCCCACGTCCCGTGATGCTTCTCACGGAAAATGGGCTCATTCTCGCACATTGCCGGACGGTGTACTCCGTGGTATGAGAAATTCTTTCTCCTGATCTCCATATGGGAGACGATGTTGAGATGTAGATATCAAGGGGCCCGGCACCTGGGACTCTTGAGTTCTTCGTCAACCCATCTTCAACGAACGGCTTTCCGTCCTGAGAAGCGATGCGTCCCTTCCTCGCGCTTCTCCTCCTGGCGACAGAGGCCGTGGGTCATGCGATCCCGGCTGCCGAAAGCAACGAGATCGCCGCCCGATCCACCTCGACATACCGAGCCCCCAATGGCGTCCAGTTCGCCGTAGAGACGGGCTTCGACCACCACGGCGGAGACTACAAGTCCGTCACCGCCAACAGCCTCCAAAACTGCATCAACGTATGCTCGACCCAGGCCTCGTGCCGCGCCGTGTCTTACTCGGGCAAGACGTGCTGGCTCAAGTCTTCCGTCCAGCCCGCCGTCGCCAACAGCAAAGTCACCAACGCTGTTCGCTCTCAATATGTGCCCAAGCCTATCTCCTGCCCTGCAGACGGCAGCAGTCGGGTCAAGGGCCCCGATGGACGGACTTTCACCGTCCAGTGCGGCGTCGACCATCCCCATGGCGATATCAAGTCCGTCCAGACGCTGGACTTTGCCAACTGCATCAACCTCTGCGACGAGACCTCGGGCTGCGTGGCTGCGAGCTGGCGCTCTGGCACCTGTTACCTGAAGAAGTCACTGCAGCCCGCAGTCGCCGTCTCAGGGGCCAGCACTGCTGTGCTGAGCTCCTTGGTGCCCAGCGGCCCGGCCTTCTGTCCCGGCCCAAGCGGCCAGCAGATCAAGGAGACGAGCGGCAGGACGTTTACCGTCTTCTGCAACGCCGACCGTCCCGGCAGTGACCTGTCGAACAAGGCCGTGGCCAACTTTGGAGACTGCGTTGCTTGGTGTGACGAGTTCAAAGGATGTGTTGCCTCCGTCTTCCACGACGGCCACTGCTGGCTGAAGAGCAAGGTTACTGCTCCTACCTTCCGGACGAACAGCCAGGTGGCCGTGCTCGACTCGGCACTGAACCCTCCGCCGTCCCTCTGCCCTAGCCTGAGCGGCAAGCAGATCAAGGAGTCGAGCGGCAGAAGCTTCACGGTTGCCTGCAACGTCGACCGGCCTGGTGGTGATATGGCTACGGCGAAGCTCCAAAGCTTCAACAGCTGCGTCACATGGTGTGACCAGACCAATGGCTGTGTTGCTGCTGCTTATCACGATGGCGAGTGCTGGCTGAAGAAGACGGTGGGCAAGGCTACGGCGCGGGCCAATGGTCAGGTTGCTGTGCTGAGCAGCAAGTTGCCGCAGACGTCGACCAAGGTTACGTCGACTTCTACGAAGAAGACTACTACGTCTTCAAGCACCAAGAAGACTACTACTACATCTTCCACTACTAAGAAGACTACTACTACGTCTACTTCTACCTCGAAGACTACCTCCACCACCTCCACCAAAGCGTCGTCGACATCAACCAGCTCTCAGTCTTCTCAGACTTCTACCAGTGCTGCTGCCTCAAGCAGCACTTCTGCTGTCACCTCCTCTAGCACCAGCTCTTCAGCTACCACTAGCTCTTCTGCTACCACAAGCCCTGCTGCTACCACCGCCTCAACTGATGCCCCGGCTACCACATCCTCCTCCAGCACTAGTTCTGGTGCTTCCAACACCTCAACTGATGTCCCAGCTACTACATCCTCATCCGCTTCAGCGCCTGCGACCGAGTCCAACTCTGACAACACCTCAACAAGCACCTCGGATGCTCCCACAAGTGTCCCAGATGCTACGTCAAGTGCAGCTCAGACCACCACCACTGATGATGTTACCATCACAACCGATGTTCCAGGCAGCCTCGACATCCCGGCTGGCCCCCTGAAGCTCCCCGCCCAGCCAACCGTGACTCTCCGCCCCCTTGCTCCCCCCAACGTCGATGTTTCAAGCACCGATGTCATCAAGCCCAAGGAGGTCTCCCAGCTTTGGTTTGGAAGCACAGCCCCGCCGTCTGATGCGTCGGATGCCGTCAACGCCCCCACCGTCCGCGTCAACATGACCTTTGAGTATCCCTCGGTCATCCTGGACAACTCTGCCAACATCCTCAACATCCAGTGTGGCTCAGGGTCCCTGTCCGCCAGCTTCAACGGCGCAGACGCCTACAACGCCGCTAAGCAGTCCTGGGCGGCTGCCGAAGGCGACAGCGACAACCTCATCATCATCACCGCCGACCCCGGCTGCAGCTCAGACGGACACTACGTCTACTTTGTGGCGAGCCACATTTCTTTCAACGACGGTGCCAAGTCTGTCAGCTGCTCTGGGTCAACCGAGACGGTTTCCGATATTGCCCAGGCGGTTGGCGTCGACTTTGGTGTTATCGAGACGTCTACGCCGACGCTTGAGTCAAACCCGGAACTTGCGTCTACGTATGGCTGTACTGTGCCTGACACTGACGAGGTCAACGGCTTGCCGGCGATCTACTGTGGTCCTGACTTTGATTTGCGCTTGAACAACAAGCTGGGCTACTATTCCGTGGAAGACGATGATCTCGATGTAAGTGCCTTCTCGTACCCTCCGGACAGACAAACGTGATTGACTAAGTTATTGCATAGGCTACATTTGCCGCTGTCATCCCCGGAGTCTCAGCCAGTGACGTGGAGGCCCGCGCCCTTCTCGAACGCCGATGCTGGCCCTCATTTGCCTGCAAGGCCGCTGCCTGGGTTGAAAACACCGCAACCAAGGCATACAACGCCGTCGCTGATGGTGCCAAGTCCATTGGCAACAGTCTCGCCAACATGGCCACGGGCCTTGCCCAAGATGCCGCCTCCAGCCTGAGCAACCTCGGAAGCTCAATTCTGAATATGGCTGCGAACTTTGCAAAGGGGCTGTTGGCAGCGGCTACCTTCATCATCACTGGTGACTATGACAGATCATTCGACTTCCCCGTGAGCATTAAGCCGCCACAGAGCGCGCTGGATGACTCTCCCTGGGGCGATGGCTTCAAGTTCTACACCTGGACCCCCAACAAGGGTGATTACTGGAATGCTCAAGACGCGGCCCTCGACAAGATCAAGGGCGTCGTCATCGGCGAGGCTGATCCGGAGCCTAGCGTCGAGTTCTGGTGTGTCGATTGCCACGTCGACGGCCAGCTCAAGCTCGTCGGCAGCGCGTCTTTCTCCCTCATCAACGGCCTCACCAAGGCCCAGCTCTCCCTGAACGGCAACCTGGATGCCGGACTTTACCTTGGTATGAATGCCTTTGCGCAGTGGAACCCCAAGGCAGAGTACGACTTCTTGTCTCTCGGCCTGCCGGGACTGTCTATTCCGGACATCCTCGTCATCGGACCTGTGCTGTCGCTGGGCATCTCGGTGGATCTGGACATCAGCGCTGTTGGACAGTACCTTGTTGGCGCTGACATGCAATGGACTTCCCTCTCGGCGACGCTGGATGCGCTCAACCCTCGCAGCTCCTCCAAGTCGGGCTGGACGCCCAACATTCGAGACACGGTCCAGGCTGATGGCAGCTTGACGGTCAACTCTACCCTCGGTCTCCCTGTGAGCCTCGGATTCGGCATCAACATCCTTAACGGCAAGTACGACAAGGAGATTAAGCTTGTCGATACCCCCGGCGTTCGAGCCAGCATGGAATACGACTTCACCAACGAAGTCAACAACGGCGAGGTCAACACCGACCCCGAGGACGGTTGCTACGGCATCCACTGGAGCGTCGGCATGGTCAACACCGTCGTCCTCGACCTCTCCGACATCGACCAGGGCACGTACACCCTGGACGAGTACGACGCCCCCGTCTTCGCCTCCGGCTGCATCGGCGAGAGCCTCTCCATCGCCCCCCCTGCCACCACCGTCGCTCCTCCATCAGGCGGCGTCACCGCCGTGCCCCCCGCCGGCGCCAGCTGCGCCTCCCTCAGCTGTCCCGCCGGCGACGGACAGTCCTGCTCTGCAACCGGCGCGACGTTCCAAGCCAACTGCAACCTGATCTTCTCGGCACCCATCTACAACGTCATAACGACCAGCAACGTCGGTGACTGCGTGAACGCTTGCGGGGCCGATGCCAACTGCGTCGGCATCAACTTCTTCTCACAGTTCCCGTCGTGGCTCCGCACCTCCGAGTGTATGATGTTCAGTTCGGGAACTCCCACCGCGGCGGGATCGAGCAACATCATCTGGAGCTATAGAAAGCTTTCTTCGTCGCACAAGAGGCAGATTCATCTCCTTGAGCGTGCACCGCCGCTGACCGTGAGTGCTTCGATGAGCGCCTCCGCCACCGAAGCTGCGAGCGGAACTGCTACTGGAACCTCCAGTGGCAATGTCCACCCGATCCTCATGCCGGATACCCTCACTCGCACGGCTTCTCCTACTCCCACGGACCCTGCCACGGATACTTCGGTTGCCTCTGTCACGGCTTCTGTGACGGCTACCGCTACAGATGCTTCTACTGCCACCTCGACTGATGCCACCGCGACCGATGCCACTTCCACTGCCACCAGCACCAGCTCCCCTGACGGACCCCACGACTCCATCGCCGTCACCATCAAGGACGCAACCGGCCAGCTGCTCATCAACCCGCACGTCAACGGCAGCCTCTTCGTCTCCTCAGCCGACAGCACCGTCTCAATGGACCTCCTCACCAACGGCACCACCTTCATGGCGGACTCCACCCGGCCTCTGGTCATCGGCGACTCCGACAGCCGCATCATGTACTACTTCCCCAGCACCATCGCCGCCGTGGGCGCCTCGCGTCTCCGCCTGGGCACCTGGGACGCCATCCCCATCGGCGCCGAGATGATTACGCTGTTCCCGGTGGTGACGAGCGCGGGGGCGACGGTCCTTGTGCCCATGGACAGCATGCAGAACGTGTTTTATCCGTTTGTTTGCGACATCAAGGGGCAGCTGAACAAGCTGTTCCTTGTGAGTGACAAGGATAGCGGTGCGGCGACGCTGATGGATCCCGATTTGGAGTATACGGTTGTTGGCGGTGTTGCGCAGACGTGTGCCTCGCTGGCCATGGTGGCTGAGCATCTGCCTGGCTGGAGTCCTTCCGGAGCTTCTGCTTCTACCAAGGCTACTTCTACCAAGGCTACTTCTACCAAGGCTACTTCTACCAAGGCTACTACTTCCCCGGCTACGGTGACCCCATAGATATCAAGAGCGTTGTTTTTGAGAGGGATATAAGACTATTTATTAGAATACTTTAATTGTACAATCACATTTCTTTGATCAATAACATCGCCCAGGTGTAACCCTAGCTATATGTCCGTCTATATGGCCGTCTGTCTATTTAGATATCTTTTTCTTAGGCCGCTCCATCCTATTCAGGCCGCCGTAAGGCTTTCCCGTGACTGCAAGGTACCGTTATATCTTTATCCTCCCCATTTGTCAAGCATTTCAGTTGGATGCTGGATTGTGGCCCATTGATGAACTGCATGCACAGGGTAAGGGCCATCTTCCAATCATCGTTGACGGCTCTGGAAGCGGAAATCAGGCTTCTTGGCATCATCTTCCCCGCCCGAAACCCAACCCTGTCCATCTCGATTATTCTTCCCGGCCGCCCTATCGCCCTGTTGAACAGGAAACACTCTACCAAAATGTCTGGATTGGAAGCTTTGTCATTGGTCTGCAGCATCATGCAGGTCATCTCGTTTACCAAAGAAATTTTGACCGTCTGCAAAGACGTCTACGAGGGCCGCTCAACTGCTGACAGCCAGATGGAAGAAAACGCAACATCCATCAAGGCCCTGCTGGATGAGATGAATCGTTCTGCCGGCTCTGTTCGGCAGCGGACAAAGGAGGAAAAGGAACTCTTTGCAACAGCTCAAAAGTGCAGCAAAGCCGCAGAAGAGCTACAAAAGGAGATTCGACAGGTCACCAAATACCAAAAGCCTGGGGACTACAAGAGAGCTGCCATCGCCGGATACAAGTTCATCTTTGGCAAAAGAAAGATTACGGGTCTTTACGACCAGTTTTGCAAACACCAGAAGACTTTGGAGACCCATATTCTGGTCCGTTTATGGTAGGCCTCCAATGAGAAGTTTATGTTCTTATTGTGACAACGTGATTTCCTGTTGCTAATACTCAAATTGCTATTTCGGTAGTACCAAGACCGACGCTATTGAGCTTCAGCGGCGTGAAATCTTCACTCAGCTTTCGGATACCATGAAGCACTTCATCACCCAGATGGCGGCAGGGCACACAGACATGGCCCATCTCATCACTCGCAATGGCACCCAGACGAGGGAGCAGATACAACAGTCCGAGGACCGCGTGAGGCAAGAGATTAACGATGTTCAAACGGAAGCGGTCAATGAAGCGAAGAGAGAGCGTCTCCTCGGCAGTCTGAAATATGATGCAATGAATGCTCGGCGCACTGGACTCACTTCTGCTCACGAGGCAACCTATACTTTGATATATGATTCCATTGATATGGACTCCATTGATACGGACTCCATTGATACGGACTCACCTGATACGGACTCACCTGATACGGACTCACCTGATACGGACTCGCTTGATACGGACTTGCTTGATACGGAGGTACCAGAAGTTAAAGTCGCGACAGCATGGAAAGGCTTCATCACCTGGCTAAAGTCTGAGAAAAAAGTCTTTTGGATCCAAGGAAAGCCTGGTTCTGGAAAAAGCACGCTCTTGAAGTTCATTCTTCAGCACGAGAAGACGCAAATAGTGCTCGAGAGATGGAGGCCCAACACCCTGACCGTCTCGCACTTCTTCTGGAAGCCGGGAAACCCGTTGCAAAAGAATCTCCGAGGGCTACTCTGCTCTTTGAATCATCAACTGCTGTCCGGCGACCACACACTAGTGGGCCATGTATTGTCGGAATTTCCATTTGCTGGAGGACAAGACACGGTAGGAGACTGGGAAATCACACAGTTGCAGTCGGTCTTTTACTCCATACTAAAGCAGTGCAACCGATCAGTCTTCTTACTTATTGATGGTCTTGATGAAGCGGCAGAGACGGAAAAGACTCTCCATTGGCTTGATTCTCTTATTGGCCTGCATAATGTCAAGCTGTGTATTTCCAGCCGCAGCGAGGATGTCTTCCGACGGAAGTTCTCTCGAAATGACGGATTCAAGCTCGAGGATTTGACTAGGGATGATATGATGAAGTATGCGCGGGCAGAAATGCCGCCTTCTAACGAGAGATATCCGTCAGAGTACTTGGAAAACTTGAGAGACCTACTTGTCGACAAGGCTGAGGGTGTATTCCTTTGGCTCGTCCTGGCGCTTGAAAGTGTAAAGAGAGGACTGCGCAACAACGATGGCCAGGATAAGATCCATTCACGCCTGAAGCAGCTGCCATCCGAGCTTGAGGACCTTTACGCGGAGATGTGGGACAGACTTGGCGAAGACAAGGCCATTTATCAACAGGAAGCAGCTCGATACTTCAGTTTGCTCATCACACACAACGCGCTGCTTGAAGACTTCGTCCAAAGCGTTTCCTTTTCTTTTGAATTCCACATGACCCCATTCATTCTCATGCTCGACGGAAATGAATCCTTGAGAGGGAAAATGCTCAACGCTTCACATCAGCCCTCGGTTTCGGACATTGACAAGGACTGTGCCGATGTGGCGTTGGGCGTTCCCATCAAAACAGCTGGACTGCTTGTTAACCGTTACATCGGCGTTGTCCGCAATATGAGCGTGAGACTGGAATACGCACAACTCAGGAAACATCTTTCATCGGGGGTGGAATTCCTGCATAGAACCTTGCTTGACTTCTTTGTGCAGTCCGAGGCTGGGAGGACTATCATAGCACAGAGCCAGACAAGCTGCATACAGCTGGAACTTGCAACCCTCATTCTGTGCCAGCTTCGGACTTTGGAATATGGAAATCGTTTGACCCAGTATCTGACATGCCTTGGTGGCCCACTGCACTATTGTGTTTGGATACTGGGCCGTTTCTTGGCTCAGGATTCGTCGTCGCGGAGCGTCATGGTCATGAACTTGCTGAGCGATCTCGAGAGCCTCTTTGCAGCTCGCTTGGTATCATGGGATAATAGACCAGACTGGTATCCGCCTCCGTCCTTTGATGTTCTGCTCTTCGCTGACCCAGCCTTCAAAGGGGTTCTACAATCACGCATGCAGAGCAGAGGTGCGTCTCACGCTACCGTCCTGCTACGGGAAGTCATGCGAGGATACAGTCTCAAGGACGAGTACAGCTTCAGCAACATTTGGAAGCATTTAGATCTCGAAGAATGTCTTTCGACCCTCGGCGTTGACATGAATTCCATCGACATTTGCCTCTTCAATGCCTGCTTTCAATATTGGTGGCGATCTGAATTATATGCGCCGTACGAATCGACCTTGAGTGCCGCGATCAAAATATGCATTAGCGCGCTATTCAGGGGAGATGTGACTGGTGAGCATATGCGTATGCTGTTGGCTGCTTTGAAAAGAGCACCGGATCTGTACAAACGGACTGCTGTCTACTGGACGACCATATACGAGAGCGCAGGCGGCAAAGACCACTACGTTTTTAAATACTTGCCTTTCGATAGCCTGATGAGGAGTGGTGATCCAGACGGCGAACCAGAGGTTGGATTGTTCCTAAAGACTGGAGTGACCGTCATATCGGAAGTGAATCTGAGGTATCTGATCGAAAATATCTTCAAAGCAATTCCCTCTCGTTGGAAGAATGAAATGCCGGAAGCTATTCGCGCCCAGCATTTACTAGAGGCAGAGAGCAGCAAGCCTCACATTAGACCTCGCTTTCTTATCGAAAGGGGTTTTCCCACTGAAAGGGAGCGCCGCTACCGGTTTCTGGACCAAGACATCGACATTCTGGCTGAGAACACTATCACAGAGGCTACGGATGACCAGCCCGCGAGATATGCTATTACCGATGAAAGGCTCGAGGATTATCTTAACAGATGCGAGAGCTTTCGCGGCTCTGTTCTATCCGTTCTCGCGGATGAGAGGCTTGGAATATGTCGACCTGCGGATATGGGTATCAAGCCCCCTACTTGTTGGAACTGATATCATTACTAGCAGGGGCATGCGTTTGCTTCAAAAAGCAGCACACGTGCATATAGCTAGCACTTGACTTGGCAATCTGGGAGTTTATGGCAGTTCTGAACTCTCATAGGTGTTGACTTGTAAGATGAAATAAAATGGAGAGAAGGACAATCGAAAGCTGTTGTGAGCTGTCATTGAGATAACAGTCGCATGCTTATTTCCTATTCTGGAAATAATCACAGCTCTTGGGCGAGTTAGACGCGGAGACAACTCATACCTCAGCCTCGGCTTTTACCCCCCCAAACTCCGGAGTGAAATCATCCATCGCCTCTTCATAGACACGAGACTTGGTACTGAAGCAACCAAGCCAAACTGCACGCAAAAGCACCATGGAAAGGCCAGAGATACCAGAGACTAAGCCTCAATCACGCTCTGCTGGTTCTGTAGAGAGACGCCGGCTGCAGAATCGTCGAGCGCAGCACAACTACCGTAAGCCATCTTCCTTTGCCATCAGCTGCATTTTCGTATGGTCTGTTCGCAGATACTTATAAAGATCCTACAGGTCTCCGTGAAGCAGCCAAAGCAAAGCAAGACAAGCACATTGTCAAGGCAGTCCTCGTCCAGCATAACAAGTTCCTCCTGTCTAAAGAGCCTTGTCCCGTATCGAAGCCGCGTCCTCCGTGTGGCGCTCACTTCGCATTGGCAAGCGACTCGATCCTCCCCCCTGACCACCGCCTTCTTACTCTTGTCCACAACAATATCCTACGTGGACTGATTGCAAATGCCAACCTCCTCAGCTATCCGTGGGGCGCCATTTGCCAGGATGATTCCCTCTCAAGCTTTTCCCAGGACACGTCACCGATACAATCATGCCTACCAATGAATCTGCAGCCCACAGACCTACAGCAGAGAGAGATTCACCACCCGTGGCTGGACTTGATCCCTTTCCCGCGCTTCCGTGACAATGTCCTCCAGAAGTTGGCATGTGCCTCGGAAGACTGGGACTTTGAAACCGAGCTCTGCGAGGATCTTACCGGAGCCGGACGTTTACAGCTGAGTTGTAGCCGCCCAGGCTTCATGATCTGGGGCGAAAACTCGTGGGACACACGCAACTGGGAGGTGACCGAGGAGTTCGCTCACAAATGGCACGATGTGCTAGATGGATGCTGGGACCTCATTGCATCTTCAAATACCTGGCGCAAGAAACGAGGAGAAGCACAACTCTTCGTCAAATCTGCTACCTCATTCATTCTTTCTTCCACCCCTTCTGAGTCATAACTTAGGTCACAATGACTCGGGAACCCCCAGCGACCTGCACGTATCCTTCCAAAGTCTCTCCTCCGCCTCCTCGTCAAATGCAAACGGCGCATATCCGCCATCCATCGGACCCAAATCTTGAGGAGCCTCCTTGGCATACGCGCAATTCTCCAGATAAACACCCCCCTGATTCTCCGAACACGACGCAATCGCCGCAAAGACAGTCGTGGCAGCGCCTTGCTCAGCGGTCTTGAGCTCCTCCATGTATCCAGGCGGCGAGTTCACCGGCTTGCTACTACCCAGTTCATCATACCTGTCTAGCATCGGGGTGTGAATGAGCCCCGGATGGACCGACACAGCTCTAATCCCACGAGTGGAATAGTGCCGGTCGATATAGTTGGCATGGTATATGACGGCCAGCTTCGACGTTGCGTAGGCAGACATGGGATCATTTGGCGTCTTTTCGAAGTTTGTGTCGTCGATGCGGGTTGGGAAGAGTCTGCCCGGCGGTTCTCAGGCTGACGATGCGGGAGCGGCAGGTCGGGGAGCTGCTTGCTTCGAGACGCGGGAGGAGGAGGTGCGTGAGGAGGAATGTGGCCACGTAGTTGATGCCCCAGGTGCGCTCCAAGCCGTCTTTTGTATGTTCGAAAGGAACGGCCGCGATGCCTGTATCGGAATCATTGTCAGTTGTCTGGATGATTTGGAGGCAGGATGGTTCGATACATACCGGCGTTGTTGATCAAGACGTTGATAGTCTCCGCCCTCTCGAGAAGCTCCATTGCTGCCTGTCTTACAGACGCAAGGGAATCCATGTCCATATGCACGACCTCAATATCTTGGTACTGTCTTCCTTCGAATGGAAGGACACTCGACACAATCTTGTCAATAGCTCGCTTCGCCTTGGCGGCATCTCGCGCCGTGATGAAGAGCTTTGCCCCTGTGGCGTAGAGAGCCCGAGCAGTCTCATAGCCAATGCCAGACGTTGCACCAGTTACGACAATGGTGAGTCCTGACAAGGGACTTGCATCATTGGTACGGTACTGAAACTCGTCTTGGACTATCTGGAGGGCGGTTGGACGAGCGTCTCCAGGGCCGTTGCGAGAGGCATAAGCGGCGGCGTAACGATCCATTGCGAAAAGCTCTCTGCTCAGATAGCCAAAAGAAACCAATTCTCTACTGAATACCAGAGATTTCACACAAACGATCATGAGGAAAGTGTGCGAAATAAATAGTTTTCTCATGGCAGCGAGTGACTTCTCGCGCAACCTGCTTATTGCCTAAATAGGAAATAATACAAACATCACCAAGATCGCCACCAAACTGCACCGACTCCCCACTTACAAGGTCCACATGCGTAAATGTATGACATGCAAATACAAGCTCCCGCAAGACGTCAGCATCGACAACTCGCAGCATCCACTCATGGTCAAATCGAGTAACAAGACTCAACTTCATTCCTAGCCCCAGACTGCGAGCCCTCGACATGCCTAAACGAGCCAAGTCTCCTTCTGCACTGTCAGAACTCTATGGCTCCGGAGGCGTCGATCCATCGATCCGTCGCCGATATGAATGGATTTAAGCATCGTATTTTGGATAGATTTTAGACTCCGGTTCTGTCATGCAATAGACACTGCGTCGCGACACCTCATAGGAGATTCTGTCCTTGGGATGCTCTAGGCTGGAGGTATTATTGGTATTATATTGCATCGTCGTATGTATAATCGCTTGAATCAATAAATCTCATCTCCATCAAACCATTACATCCAACCTCTCACGCCCATCCTCGGCATCCGCTCATGCTCCTCGCCAAAACCTAGCCACAAAACCCCAGTCAGCAATCCAGAGCTTCTCTCAACAACAACAACAACAACAACAACAACAACAACAACAACAACAACAACAACAACAACAACAACAACAACAACAACAACAACAACAACAACAACAACAACAACAACAACACACCGCAGATAAGCCAGAAGCAAACTCACCACCAACTCAGAGAGCCTGGCAGATTCCCATGGCAGACTTCTTATCAGCCCCCGGCGCAAGCAGGCAGATCTGGCCAAACGGGCACCCAATCACAGTCCCCTTTGTCTCGCCGCAGACGAGCTTTCCGTCGACGGTGGGAGCCGGAGCGGCGGCGGCGAGGCCGGCCAGGGCGGCGACGATGAAGGTGAGACCGGAGAACTGCATTTTTGGAGTTGTTGATGGAAAATCTTTCGGTGGAGATGTGATGTAGTTTGTTTTGTTTTGAGGCGACCTCGGTAAGGACTGTGTGTGTCTTGTTCGTAGGTATTTCTAAATGAGCGACTGGAGATGGTGGAAAAGCATAAGAGAATCTTTCCCCTTCTCCTTTCCGCCCGCATCCGGGGTGATCACTGTATTTATTATTCCTTGTATCTACGACTCGTAATGCTCCCAGTTCCCGCAAAAAAAGGAGTCAACTAGGCCCCGGAAACCACAGCTCACTTACCTCGTATTGCTTTGATGAGCCATTCGATGCGCGAAGCTCGTACAAAGCATATGACAGCATCTTCCACCTCGAGAGGGCCCTGCTACAAAGGGACGGGTCGCCTTTCGTAATGGGCTGAGGACCCCTGGCCCGGCAATTTCGGGTGCTATGTAATTTGGCCCCGCCCCTTTTTAGACCGGGGGGGACCCCTGGATGGCGCTCTGTCGGTGGACTTCATGCAACGCTCATACAACGACACAACGCCGTTTCACTCGATTCACTGATTCATCATCAGCACAGTAGGAACTAACAGCACGATCATTGCGTACATGTTCCGATTGAAGGAATGTCAAAGGTTATTAGAGGGAACCAAGCCAACCACACAACTCCCACAACTCGTATTATCCCCAACTGCCAACCCCATCGCCTGTCCCTGAAACAACCCTAGCAGATAAAGTTATATTGACCAGGAAGCCTCACCGGGGACGGCGGTGGAGTCTCTCCCGTATACCGCAATGATCATCCTGGGCCCTCATGCGCCGCTCGGTGATGGTCGTTGCAACACCGGAAAGATGCCCGCATGTCACGTTCAGATAGCAACTTTGGATGCTACAACTTCGTTGGCAGCTGATGCTTCCAGGGTCCTCTTCTCCCGGCCCGTATGCATCGTAGTATTTTACCCCAGACGGGGGCCCATCTCTCCTTGACTCGACCTGCAGGTCTATCCGTTTCCGTGATCGAGTGAAATCACTCGAATGCCATGACAAGCCAATCATATATACACTCTTTTCCCCATCATATGCCATGCCATGTAAACACAAATGATCCCATGCCTCCAATGCTTCAAGCAAACCCATGCGCCATGTAATGAGACCGTCAGATGCGGTAGCCACCGCAGTAACGCACCATCATGCCATCTCTAACACCGTGTCCCGTGGTTGTGTCGTCTAGCTGAGGAGTTCTTTGATGTCCTCAATGCGCTGCAGCTTCTTCTCTTCATCGCTCATCATACCCAGTGACGTTGCGCTGCGAATCTGGTTAGCCTCCTGAAACGTGAACCAATTGTCCTCTGGCAGCACTCACATAAACTTCTTCCTATCCTGGATCCTCAGCATTCTCTCCTCCACAGTCCCCCTGACAATGAACCTCTTCACCACCACCTCATCTTGCTGTCCAAGTCTGTGCACCCGATCAATCGCCTGCAGCTCAACGGCAAAACTCCACCACGGATCCATCATGAACACGCGCCCCGCGCTCGTGAGGTTCAGGCCCACGCCTCCAGCACGCAGGCTCATCAGCATCACCACGAAGCCCTTGCTGTCTGTAAACTGTTGCAACACCGCTGCTCGGGCCCGCTGTGTCATGCTGCCATCGAGACGCAGAAACTTGATATTGAAGCGCTTAAGGGCAGTTTCGATGAGTGTGAGAAAGGACGTAAACTGTGAAAAAACAATGGACTTCATATTCGGACGCTCTCGACGCAGTGCCCGGAGTTCCGATATCAGAGCGGCAATCTTGGCAGAGGACGAGTTGAGCCCGAGTCGTTGGAGGCTGAAACGCGGCTTCGCCGAAGCAAACGCCTCCTCGTCGTCATCGTGGCGTACAACCTCGAACAGATCTCGCTGGTTGATCGGTGCACGGCAGTTGAAGCACCTCGGCACCCTCGCGTGATCTGTCTCGTGCTTGATAAAGCCCATCAAGCACTTTTTGCACGCAGAGTGCCAGCATCCAGTCACAATCTGCTCATTCATCGGCTCGTCGAAACAAAGGGGGCATTCCTTTTCCGCTTCATTCCGGATCTCGTCTAGGGCGTGCGCCCCGAATGTCTGCCTGTCATTGGAGGCTTCGTCTGTGATGGCGGTAAACTGTGTGATCAGCGACTCGAGGTCCATATCGTCGCCCAGGCCCGTCACCGCATCAGCCGCAGCGCCCGCCTCTTCTTCGTCGGCGACAATGTCCTTGTTGCGGACCAGAACAGGATGACAGCACGATTGACGGAGCCTCAGAATCTGAGCAAAGATGGTCGTGAAGGCCTTGAGCACCGTTCCGGCCTCGACATTCCTGGTAAGCGTATTTTTCGCCTTGTTGAAGATGTGGTCGTAGATGTCTCGCTCCGGCTTGGATAACTCCACCTCAACGATCTCGATCTGTTTCGGCGGGAGCTGCACCAGTGGCTGGCCGTCTGGCGTCTTCATGTCCTTGGTTCTTCTGGTCACCAGTGGCTCCAGGACGGTCTGCACCACGTCCAAGGCGCGCACAAAGTCGCCAGACTCAAACGGCACGGTGATGAAGGTCTTCCAGAACGAAAAGTTGTTCCACGGCTCAACGCCCAGGAAACGCACCAAGCTGAATAGGTCTTCCAGTCTATTGACGATAGGGGTGCCCGTCAGTGCCCATCGATGGTCCGCTGAGATCTCGTAGCACGCTCGCGCCGTCTTGGATGCCCTGTTCTTGATGTAATGCGCCTCGTCAAGAATCACGCGAAAGAACTTGAGAGAGAAAATGCCGGTATGGAAAGACCTGTCGCCGTTCTTCGCGGCAATGCTGGTGTACTCTGACAAAACAACTCCGTAGCTGGTGATGACGAGATCGGGTGCACCGGAGCCGGAGCAAAGAGCCTGCAGATTCACTGCCTTCTCAGCACCATAGTAGAGCTGAATCTTCATGCTGCCCGCCATGGAAGCCTTCTCGGCCTCGCTATACCATTGTGACAATAAGGACATTGGGGCAACCACCAGCGTTGTGCGAGGCGCATCCAGTACGTTTGACGAATTCTTGCCCAATCGTTGGAGCTGGCTCAATCCGTCCACAGAAGAAGGGACTCTGGCGCTTTGTGAAGGCTCGGATCGGTGCGTGTGAATCAGGCTGAGCATCTGAATTGTCTTTCCCAGCCCCATTTCATCAGCAAGGATGCCGCCGAGACAGTGCTGCTCCTGAACTGGAAAATCCAAGGAGAGATCGCCAGAGTACGGGTTGACGTAAAACTTGGACTGTCCCTCTACTGAAGGCAGATCCTTGTCGTCGACGTCTTTGATGGGCCACACATATTCCTCCCATAGCGGATGCATCGAGGGTTCCCTATGGCTCTTTTCATCCTTTTCCTTGGCCATCATCCAGTGCAGGGACTGCTTCTGATATGGTCGAAGCGTCATGGCAAATGTGCTCGCCGGCTCAGCTTCAGGCATGTTAAAGTCGAATGTCTGGGCTTTCTTGTAGAGCGCGTCGAGCTGGTCCTGTTCGAGCTCCTCTCCCTCCTCCGGCTCGTCAGACGGTGATGAGTTCCCAGATTCCTTGCTACCATTCGCAGCCGCCTTTTTGGAGTCCTTCTGCTTCTGCTCGTCCATCTCGGCAGCCTGGAGAAGCCCCGACCTCCCGTCTTTCGCGGCAGCGTTGGCGACGACGGGCTGAAGATTGATCTCCTGAAACAGCCTGACCAGGGCAACCTGTCTCAGGCGAAGTTCCTTCTCTTGCGCCGTTTCAGTCTGTTGTTCGAACCAGGTCGCTGAAGCATCGCCCGCGGGCGCGAAGCCTCGGTCGACAAAGGCAGAGTCGAGCAGGTAGCATCGTAGCTGGAGGAAAACAGTATCGTTCGTTCGCGCACGCTCGGGGCAGTACACGCATGTTCCCTCAAACTTGCAAATCTTCTGGTCCATCAGCGTCGACACCCAGTTGGCCGTATCCTTGGCCAGACGCCCAATTTCCTGGCCCATCTGGTTCGTAAATCGCACGATAACGTCGACCCGTCTCGAGGCAGCCGTATTTGGTTTGGCCGGAGTAGGAGGAGCTCCAAGCCGGGGCTTCGTCTTTGGCGGCAGAGGAGGCTGTATCTTTTGGCGCTCGATCCTGACGGCTTCACCGTGCTTCAAGAGATTCGTGCCGCTTCTGGTGGCCCATCCCTCAACGCCAAAAGCGCCCACGTATCGTGCAGATGGTATGTTGCGTCGGATGGGAAGCGGCGACGGCTGACTGGGCCCGTCTGTCGACTGTGTCCGGCTTAAGCCAGAAGATGCGGGCTTCGATTTCGCCATCAATTTCTTGTAGGTGCCGTCAAAGTACATGTTGACGGCTCGCTCCAGGTTGTTTCCGCAGTGTTGCTGAATCGTACGCAGGATGTTGGCGGAAACTTTGCATCCGACAAAGCTCTCAAACGTGTCTCGATCAAAGGTCACGGCCGAAGACTCGTGCTGTGTTGTGGGTTCGTTCGATGTGGTCTGCTGCCGCTCTGAGGGCGTCGACTCACCCGAAGCAGCGCCATCGTCACGATAGCCCGAGGCGCTCCGAATGATGCTTCGTCTCTTCTCCGGCTCCCAGTCGTCGACATCCTCTTCCTTCTTCGGTATCGCTTCATCCTTCGGTATCACTTCGTCCTCCTCATCCTCGTCCTCAGTCTTGAAGAAGCGCCTCGGCTCCAGCGACGAGCTGTACTCGCGCTTCGGACTAAACGCCACCGGATCAGACGACGCCTCATCTGGATCCTTGAAGAATCTGCGCCTCTTCACCGGCGGCTCCTGCGAGGATCCCAGCTCCATCTGCAAAAGTCCAGCACGTCACAAAAAGCCGTGACACGCGCATCTGGCAGCCCAAATCTGCCGGGAGACGCGACTCGTCTCTGACATGTCGCGAACCGTGTAGAGAGGTCACATGACCGCGTCATCCCACTTAAAGAGGGCCCCGCATTTGTCCGTCGGAGTAATAGGCTGGCCAATCATAAGCTGCCCGTATCAGAGCATTGAAAACGCAGCTTCTTTCGTCACTGGAAATACTCCAGAAAAAAATAGCGGCCAATGCAATGCGACTCTCGCCCAGGCATCACCACGATGGTGGCAATCGACTGACGAGTCTCGGGCTGTGAATTCGTGGCTGCATGCATCGTCCCAGCGCTCTAGGCAATGGCCTGAAAAGGCTCGTCTCAGCTCCTCGGGGCTGTCGCGGCTTCGTGACGGAGACCGACGTCGAATCAGCTCGGCGATACTGCTTGAAGCAGCTTCAGTACGGCTTCTTCTCCCCAATCCAGCATCCAGACGGCCCCTTATCACTGCTGGCACAGCTTTTCTAACACGCAATTGGCTCATCCCCCATCTGCAGGACAAGCGACTACGATGCTCACCTCATCCGCCGCTTCATGCCTCCCCCCGTCCAGGACACGTACGCGGCCCTGCGCGCCCTCAACCTCGAGCTCGTCCGGCTGCCCGAGATGGTGTCGAATCCCACCATCGGCGCCATGCGCGTCAAGTTCTGGCACGACGCCATCGACAGGACCTTTGCCGGGCAGCCCCCGCGCGAGCCAATCTGCATCCTGCTGCACAAGGCCCTGCGCGAGCTGGAGCAGCGGACCGGCGGCGGCTCGTCGTCGACCAAGAGCATGAAATTCTGGGTCTCGCGCCTGATCCGCACGCGCGAGAGGCACATGGACAATCGGCCCTTCGCGACCCTGGCCAGCCTGGAGGACTATGCCGAGAACACGTACTCCACGATCATGTATGCGACTCTGGCATCCATGCCGCTGCGGTCTATGCACGTGGACCACCTGGCCAGCCATATCGGCAAGGCGTGTGGCATCGTCGCGGTCCTGCGGGGAGTACCCGTCCTCGCCGCGCCCCCACAGCCCGTCAGGTCGCCCTCCGGCCTCGAGACCCCGAGCCGCAGCCAGGCCCTGCTGCTGCCCCTCGACGTCATGGCCGAGGAGGGTGTCAAGGAGGAGGAGGTCTTCCGCCAGGGGCCCAGCGCGCCCGGCCTGCAGGACGCCATCTTCAAGGTGGCTACGCGCGCCAATGACCATCTCATCACGGCGCGGGAGATGCTCAAGCGGTTGAAGGCGGGGCAGGACGCGGGTCACGAGTTTGAGCATCAAGGCGAGGGCGAGCACCACTATGTCGACGAGGAGAGCGATGCCACGCGGGATGTGCGGAGAGGCTTCGGAGTCTTGCTGGAAGCCGTGCCAGCGGCCCAATGGCTGCTGAGCCTGGAAAAGGCAAACTTTGACCCGTTTGCCGTCAGAGCGGGCGGATGGAGGCTGCCGTGGGGGATCTGGCAAGCTCTGTCCAAGGAGAGGATATAGCCAGATACCGCATACTCAACACATTGATAGACTTGTACCAAAATCACTGTAACTATAGCATTGTCACCATTCGATTTCTTATACGCAAAGCCAATTGCATCTCGGTGTATGCTTTCCCGTTAGACGGCTAAATGCACAATTCCGCACACGAACTCCGTCTCCATACAGTGGGCTGAGTGGGTAGTTCCGTCACCACCCTCACCACGGCAGAACCTCGGCATGCCATCCCGCTCAGAATTTCAACACCCTCCACGCAGAGTCGCATGTCCCTCCAAATCCATCCTCCAGAACCGCTCGTAGGTGCCGTCGCAAAGATGCTCTACGAACTGATAGCCATTGTGAGTCAATCCCATCCTCCCCTCCAACAATACACATCTCTTTTCTACTCAACAGCCCTGCTAACCGCCATTCTAGGTCCGGCCGGGCAACCTCACCGAGGTAAAAGAGTACGTCCAACATCCCAAGCTTCATTTCAATCTCCAAGCCCAAACCCTCACCCCCAAAATCCCAAACAACATACGCCCCCCCCTAACATCACGAGTTAGAATCGCCCAAACAGTAGGCTCCCTCGTCCTCCGCAACGGCGGCGTCATCCGCGGCCTCTCCAACTGGGGCGTCTTCTCCCTCCCCAAGCCCGTCTCCGTCCACCAGATGAAGCACACCCACGGCCACTACTTCGTCATGCGCTACGACTCCTCCGCCGCCGTCCACCACGACGTCCGCTCCACCCTGCGCCTCGAGCCGCGCATGATCCGCGCCGCCCACGTCAAGCTGGGCGACGGCAAGCTTGAGACCGTGTCGAGGTTCGGGCCGCCCAAGTGGAGGACGCAGGGCAGTGAGGCGTGAGGAATGAATGAAGAGAGAAGGGGAGTTACGAAAGATTGGTTGTGTCGTTTGCCCCTCAGAGATTGGGATCAAATGAAGACACGACCAGCTATTGGAGGTGTACGTACGGGTGTATACCTCGTGTAAGATTATGATCATGTCCAAAAAAGAGGAAGTGCCAACAGGGAAGGGAACGTTTGATGCCTGACAAGAAATTGGTGGAAGAAAAGGGCACTTAAGCATCCGATATACTCTGTACATATCCTTGGATGTCTGCATGGGAAACGACAAATGTCACATGCTATGGGCGACGATAGACGGCTCTTCGAAATGTAGCTATGCTTTAGTAGCTAGGGTATGGGTAAAAATAACAACAAAGCCTGCCAATTCCAACTCAAGTCGATCCATGGTTCTTTATTTGTCGCTCAAAATCTATGCCATTGCAGAATTCAAAGGTGCAGGGGCTGGACTGCCATAATCAGGCTCATCAAGTAAGGCTTCTAGCATCATGGCCAGCCAGCCTCCATCTCAACCTCCAAATGTAAGCGCAACTCGCATCGGCCTGCATACCAAAGATGAGACCCTCGTCCATTCTCGTAAATGGCGTATGGATACGTAGTAATCCCAGGCAGTTGTTGCATGCGGTCATCAGGACCCATGGTCTTATTGGCCATCGACTTCCATCGTCTCGGGCTTTCCGACGCCTCTTTGCCTGCACCACTGGACAAAGTCGTCAATGACGCTCGGCCATGCGCCGTCCTCGCTCCAGAAGGACAATGACTCGTCATTGATACTCTTAAGGGCAAACTCCAGAATCATGTTCCACATGTCGCGGTTGACAGATCGGGTCCACTTCTCGCCCAGGAACGTCTTCCACAGCTCCAACCAGTCGTGTTTGCCCTTCCATACCATGCCAGGGGCTGAGAATAGCATGCTCCAGTAGATGAGGGCGTTGTCCAAGGCCAGAGCCTTTTGGTCCTTTTCACGGCCAGCGACGAATGCGTATCTGTACACCTTCTTGAACAGCGCCGGATCACGCGACAGGTTGGAGATGAGGTTCCGTACATGTTTGGCGTGCTCCTGATGCGATGCCTCGACCCTGCTAAGAGTAAGCAAGAATCGTTGTGTTGCGAATAACTCCTTCGCTTCCCATTAACCTACCCGCTTGATTTCCAGCCGTTGATGTAACCCTCTCTGGTAATTTCGCCCACGCTCGGGGCCTGCAGCAGCTCCAGCACTACGAATAACTCGGCGTTTTCTAAGCTGATGTTGAGCTTCTCGCCCAGATAGTTCATGGTCGACTCCAGCTCCAGCTGGTCCTTCTCGTCGTTTTCTTCATCTAGACAGGGGTTGATCGGTAAGCATCAGGAAAGGTATCGTTCAGGTAGAAGCATCAGAGCTTACCCCTTAATGAGTCAAACAGCGCATCCAGCTTCGCATCCAACGGAGACGGTCCCTTGCCCTCATTGGCCGTGTTCATAAAATACCTAGATGCATCACGTTAGCAGCTGCCGCCGTGCAGGTCGTGCATCGTGTTCCAGTGGTGTGAGAGAGAAAGGAACGAGGTATGCAATGCCACCACTAAGCAGCAAATTGCCATAGTCATCTCGACCAGCGTAGTCCCCCTCCCCCTTTATGAAGATCATGATGCCCCGTCCCGATGACCCAGCCAGGCGTAGATAAATTGTACCGTCCAGATTGATCCGCGGCAGAGCCATCTGCGCCATGCTTCTCCCGTTTCTTCTTGGAGAGCCACTGGGGGACGGCCTTTGCGACTTTGGACGGCAGATTCTGTTTGACGCCTTTCCAACCCAGCATCATACTGGGCCTGATCCACGGGATGCATGCGTCCCGGAGCGCTGGGTCGTCGTCGTCGTCCTCGCTGGTCAGTTGGAGTGATGCACTTAGTAGCCAGGCCGGATATTGCCAATGCGTGCAGATCCAGATCTCGAATTCGGAGTAAACGGGAAAATGCAAAGCGTCTTGTCAGTCGAAGACGAAGTGGCTGCAGCAGACCGAGGAGCAGACCGAGGGACTCAAAGACGAGGACGGCGAGGGTGCAAATTAACGCAGTCTCGACGAGGGTGCGGCTTCGATGTCGATCAGAGAATGACCCCCTAGAGTCTGGACACGCCGGCGAGCCAGTGTAATTTTCTCAGAACAGAGGCTCTGAGGCATCCGGAAGCCAGCAATTGGATACGATCTTGCAAGGTAACATCTTGGCATGCTGTCGCTTTCTGACGTCTCTGTTTCAGTAGCATCGGCGGCGCTCGGCCATACTCTGGTGAGTGTCCGACAAGGCGGGCGGGCTTCGCCTTAGTGGGACCCCCACAAGCAATCCACACCGATAACAACATTGGGAGCCTGGCGATGCATCATCTCACAGCGAAATTGTCCGAGAAGCGCCGTGGAGAGTCTGATTCGAGGAATATCCGATGGCCAGGACGGGCGAGGGGGAGGGGGCAGCATATCGGGAAAAGTAAAGGCGGAGATTTGAGGCTCGCAAGGGGACGTGGAAAGCAAAAGGACGGGGGCCTTATGATTATGATAGCGAGTACTTACGCATCCACGGCTTCCTCAAGCTTGTAGCCAGTCGACTTGAGATACTGCTCACATCCTCGTGTCAGTGACCGAACTCACGGGTTGCAGGACATGGAAGCACCACATCGGGATGCACGGTTGCTTTGCCGCGGATCCGGCCTCACGTCCAGCAGGCGCCTGAAGCCGAAAGGGCCGGCAAACAGGGTCAGCCTCATGCCAGCCTCATGCCCCGATTTAATCCCGGCCCATTGATCCGGGATGAGCCCAAGCGAGACGTAGCCGTGGGACGTGTCAGGTTTGTTTGGGAGCATGGAGGGGAGATCCCCGTTGGGCTCGGCCGGACCACCAGCGAGGACGGCAAGCATAGCAAGCACCCAGGGCAAAAGCAACGTTGGTGTTGGTTAGGTATCTGACGTACCCGAGTCGCCTGCCGTTCCGTAACCCCAGTGAGGCTGACGAACTGCGCAAGCAGCACCTTCTGTTGCGCCGACGAAGGGGGAGGCATTGTAGCGAGAAAAGGAAGGTCGACGAGCGTTGGCTGCGTTTGCCGGGTCACACGAGGCCCTTTGGGCGTCGGTCGCTGTGCGGTAATGAGCTGAAGCTGTCGAGTAAAGCCTTTGAAGCACCGAGTCACCAAGCGCCGGGCGTCGTGGGCGGTAACGTCGTAGGTCTAGCGTATCGTGATAGGCCGTTGCCTGCAGGAGACGAGGTTCGCTATTGGCGAGCGTATCGATCGTGCGGTGTCGTCGTGGAAAGGTCGCAGATGTCGACAAGTCGCAACGTTCGACTGGTGGCGGAAAGCTGCTGTGCACGAGGGCAGCTGCAGACGACGCAAGTAAGACAGCGGCGGATCGAGTGCTTCTGTCCGCTATCAGGCGAGAAGTGAAAGAGGACAAAGCAGAAGAGATCGAGCGGCGACGGGGGAGGAGGAGAAATCTCGCAGCTTGGTGGTTCTGCTTGCGTTGACAGAGAGCAGAGAAGCGGATTGGAATCGACTCACGCAAGGCTGCGATGGTGGGGTTCCCGGTGTTTGGGCAGCTAAGAGGTACCGCTGGGGCGCTGGGGCCGTAGGCAGAGATGCAGGTAGGTGCCTAACTGGCTGCAGCGGTGTTGACTGCTGTAGTGGCGAGGCTCTGGAGAGCCGAGGTGTTTGTAAGAACCTCAAATTGCTCCGTTGAGAAGAGCATGTCTGATGATTACGTCAAATTGCCTTACACTGCTGGCATAGAAATTATAATGAGTTTGTCCCATAGACTCAAGCAGTAGAGATAGATCAAGTACTCCAGTGATGCCCAGCAAGTCTCAGCATGCAAGACATGGACGCTGCTGGCCTTGCATGTGGAGAGAGGGTCAACGGACATGTAGTGAAGGAATGGTTTCTCTTCATGTTTCATATAGATATATCCCTCTCAAGCTTCTGAGTATTGGGCGTTCACCAACATAAATCATCCAAATTTCAGTGCCCCGAGTCAGCGAGGTCCCTTCTTCCAGAGTGCGTCGAGCGTCTGCTCTTTTACATGTACGTTGTTGGTCTGATATTGAAGCTAGAGCGATCAAATAGCGCCGCACTGTGATTGAGCCACTGAGTGACCCTGGATTCCCCATGCCCCACTCCAGCAGCAGCTCCATTATGGCAAGCAAACACAGTGCGGACCACTCTAATCAACGCGCATCGGTTGTGTACATGCACCGAGACGCGTCTGTCTCTTATCGCCCGTCTTCAAGTTGCTATCAGCCATTTCCACAGAAATTCCAACCATCACCGGCCGAAGCAGCAGACAGTGGCTGCATGCGCCGCAACCTGCTCCTGTGCGTGATCCAGCCGGTCATGTCATGAACCATGGCCTCGCACTCTTCAGACAATGAGGGCTCCGGCTTCGACCCCTCGGTGCCGTTCCAGGGCGTCATTGTGTGCTGCACCAGTATCCCACCAGACCAGCGGGTTCGTTGAAGCATCACGATAACAATCCCTCTCTTCTACGCCACTAACAGCGATATCCGGAGCAGACAGACATTGCCCAAAAGGTGGCCGAGCTCGGCGGCGTGCACAAATACGACCTGACTCCCGACGTCACGCATCTCGTCGTCGGCGATTATGATACCCCCAAGTATCGCCATGTCGCCCGCGAGAGGACCGACATCAAGGCCATGGACGCTGCCTGGATCAACGCCGTCAACGAGCTATGGAAGAACGACGATGAGATTGACCTTGATGCCCTGGAGAAGAGGTACCAGCTGAAAGCATTGGAGACGAGCGGCGCCGAGCCATCGTCGCAGGAGGACACATCGCCCGCGGCCCGCGGATCGCTGCTGATATGCTTGACGGGATTCGGCGACGAGAGAGACAAGATTGCAGAGATGATTACGCAGAACGGCGGCCGATACACTGGCGACTTGACTAGGAGGTGCTCGCATCTGATCGTCAGCAAGCCCGAGGGCAAGAAGTTCACAGCAGCCAAGGCGTGGGGGTTGCACACGGTCACTCTGGACTGGCTCGAACAGAGTGTCGAACGCGGCATGATCCTGGAAGAATCCAAGTTTGATCCGCTATTGCCACCGGAGGAACAGGGCGTTGGCGCTTGGGTGAAGAAGGATCTCAAAAGGTCGTCTCTAGGGAAGAGAGCAAGGTCAGCCGTCGTCGGCGGCGGGCGAGACGAAGGAATGCGAAAGCTTCGCAAGACTGCCAGCATGAAGATGAGCTCGCAAAGAAACGATCTCTGGGGAGACATATTAGGCAGATCGGCTTCAAGAGAGTACTCCTTTGCCCACGAGAATCCGCCTGGAGCACCAGCAGTGGCCCCAGCCCCAGCCCCCGCCTCACAAGTCCCTACTCAGCCAGGATACTCTCTCGCACAGGAGGAGCAAGGTGTCTTTGCCAATTGCGTCTTTGTCGTCCATGGATTCCCCCAGCAGAGAGCGGCGATTTTAGAGCAGACTGTCGTGACTCTCGGCGGCAGCATCGCCTCATCCCTGCAGTCTCCCGCCATGCTATCTCAGCCAACAGACCCTGAGCACTACCGATTCCTCATAGTTCCCCAGACTTCACAGCCCGACACCCACCCCGAGTTGCCAAACGAACACATCCATGTCGTCACCGAGTTCTACATCGAAAACTGCCTTCACAACAAGCGCTTCTTCAGCCCCAACGAGCAGGTCCTGGGACGGCCGTTCCCCATGTTCCCCATCCCTGCTTTTTCGAGCTTGACCGTGTGCAGCGCCGCCTTCACCGGGATCGAGCTCAACCAAGTCGCCAGAAGCGTGGCTCAGCTGGGAGGCAAGTATGAAGAGGCATTCCGGCGGTCAACAAACGTGCTCGTGTGCAAATCCTTGTTGGCGATGCGCAAGGAGAAGCTCAAGTGCGCACTTGACTGGGGCGTGCCTGTTGTCTCGGCGGACTGGCTGTGGGAGTGCATATCCAGCGGCAGCCTGGTTCCCATCCAAGACTTTGTATACCCAGAACTCAAGAAACGCCGCGTCAAGCGAGATCCACGAGACCCCTTTGTCAATGATGATGATGAGGAGGAGGAGGAAACAGAAAAGCAGCCCCGAAAGGCGCCGGTGACGACGAAACCCGTAGCAAAGCCGGGCGTCGACACAACCGCCTTTGACAAGAACGCCCCTGGACGAAGCCGCGCCAAGCAGACGCTCGAACCCGTAACATCGGCAGATTTCATAACGGCGCGAACACATCCGGCTGAAACGGCGCTCGCTCTATCCGAACTATCGTCGGCCGCGCTCAACGTGTCGCCAAAGCAGCCCGCAGCCAAGGGCCCCGTTGCCCGCACCATATCCGCGCCAGCCAAGCTGCCTCCCATCGAAGAACAAGAACAAAACACAGCGCCTCGCCGTCTTCCTGCCGCTTCTGAGCCAAGGGATCTCCCAAATACACTACAGCCAAAGCAGCAATCAATCCCACCCCCTGAACCCGCAAATCAAACTCCCCAACCTCCCGAAACAGCAACAACGGCAGCAGCAGGAGCGCCATCCGCCGAACAACTCGAAAAGCAACGCCAGCTTGCCGCCGCCGCCGAACTCCGCCAGGGCCTCACATCCGCCCTATCCGACCTCACCACCGGCTCCGAAGCCGCAACGCATGACCTCCCCGATGCGCGCGTCCTGCGCCGTCGCCGGCAGAAGATCCTCGGCCGGGCAATCAGCAACGCTTCCAACGCGAGCAGTGCCGCCAGTATCGACGGCGCAGCTCATCCGCCTCGCGCTCTACAAGAAGACGACGATGAGGAAGAGATGAGAAGGCAGCAGTCTCCGCCGGCAACGCAGCTCGGGTATCGCGATCCAGAAGCAATGGAGACCAAGGCCATGCTTATGAGCAGGATGACGGGTGCTTCTGCAGAAGGGATACCGTCAGAAGGACTTGGACGAACGAGGTCTTCGAGGAGGAGATGAAGCATCTTTCTTTTACTATAAGGAGGCGTCATGATTCTTTCTTCTTCGTCTTTCATCATTGTTGGGATATATAGGAGCAAACGGGCAGCGAGGGGTAATCTATTTGTTTAGAGACGAACAAAAAGGGGACATCGAGTTTGCTTTTTCCATGTGGGCAATGTGTTTGAATAGCGAGTTAAATGTACCCCATATATGACAGTTTATGATAGATTGATTCATGGCATTTGATATTCGACATAATGACACACTTCATTGAGAGTATAGAACAAGACATCTGATAGTAGATACCAGAGTAGTACTTACTGAAGAATGCAGATCTAAAAAGGTATAGAACGGGAGAAGCATGATCAGGGAGGAACATGGAAAGGAAGATATAAAAAAAAAAAAGCAACCAATTAGGTTTGCTACTGGATATCTATGGCCAACTCCTAATGCATCATATCCCTGACGTCGAAGAATTAAAGACCCAAAGAAAGTAAGGAAAGCCACGCCACTTTCTGGTCATGGAATGCAACAGCCCCAGGGCAACTCATAACGCAACCCGTCTACAAGGAAGCCAAGAAACGACGACAAGGGAAAAAAGCATAACCCCTAAACACCACTCTACCATGCTGGCCATTCCATCCAAAAGGCAATATCAAGATCGCCAAACGCCCGCCTTCACCCGATGCATATGTGAACCGCCTAGCCGAAACCCCTCGACGCGCAGCACGCTTGCTAGCACTACCATACGACAGGTTGTGGCGCAGTCGAAGGGGCCGACCTCTTGCTCTCCTTGCTCGAGAGCTCCATGTCTTTATCAGAGAGTATCTCCGACTGCATGGCTGTCCAGCGGCGCTGTACTTCCTCACTATAATGCCATCTTGTCAGTATAACAGTTCTTCGAAGCCGTATGTGGAGGAAAGATGAGAAGGAGTGGGATGAGAAGGGGAGAAGCTCACGGAGATCCCTCAAGGGTCCTGACCCCCATCCCCCCAAGGACCCTGATCAGCCTTTTGAGCGTTCTCTCACGCGTAAAAGACGCCATGACATCCCCTCTCGGTCCAATATGCGGTGAGATCTGTGTGCTACGTTGACTCATAACGAGGTGTGCCTTGAGCTCGCGCCGGTTCCAGACCACCTCGACCAAGTCGTCCAGCCGCACGTCAAAGCTAATGGGCTCGTCGAGTGCGCGCCAAGTGGCAGGATTTCCCCCTTTCAAGGTCTGGTGCTCCAGGCGCCTGTCGTCCTTTATCCAGTGCAGGTACTGCGTCACCCCGGCGGAGCTCGTATACAGTCGCGACTTGATCTGGTCGATCCGAAAGTCGTTTTGCGTAAGGGGCGTGTCGCTTGAGACGTCCTTGTCAGTAAACTCGGCGGGGTCGTCGATGGTGACTCGGTACGGCCGAATAGACGGAGACAGCGACCTAGCGCGCTTCGTGACCGGACCTCCAGAGGCTGGAGATCCGGGTCCGGGCTCCGGCACCGTGCTATTGCGTCCGCTTTCCGTCATGAACTCCATCGACGACCGTTCATACTCATCTCCATTGCGAGATGGTGAGCGGAAGCTCTGGCGCCTCCGCTTCTGGGCAGATTGCGCATCAGCCGGTGTGGCTCCGCTCCGATGGTGCGCCTGGGAGCCTCGCGGTCGACCAATGTTCTTCATCCCGCATTCCTCTCGCAGCTGGGCCATCTTGGGGTCGTGGTAGAAACCGCGAATCGCTTCCGCTGGTTTAAACTCGCTGCCCTGCTCCTCCCACAGCTCGTGCAGACGATGGCGCATCCACTCGACGGGTTCAACGTCAATCTTTCCTTTCGCTTGGAAATGCCTCAGCTCGCGCAGAGCATGGCAGAGGCGGAAAAGGGTGTCGTAGGAAGTAATGCTGCCTTTACCATACGCTGTGTACTTCTTGCTGAGAAGCTGAAACGGGCTGATCTCGCCCTCCTCAAGGAACTTGATAATCTCCTTGCCGCGATTCACCTGTCGCCCCAGCTGGAATCGCTTGGTAGCCTTATCCTCTTTGCTACCCCTTTTTGCCATGGCCACTTTGTGCTCGTCTTCACAATGTGCCAACAGCGGCTCGATTAACTGTTCGAGATTAGGCCAGTCGGGCTCCCAGTAAGGATGAGAAGGATCAATCTTCTCTAGAGGCACGCCTGCTACAATCTCGGGCTCAGTGTACACGCCATCTTTGTGTTTAAGAACGAGTGTATCCTTGGTGATTTTGGGGAGGTGCGGTATGCTCTCCGACGCCCCAGGCGACGACTTGAGGGAGCGCGGAGTGGGAGTCTCGAAATCCTGCGACGGTGGCCGACCCGGCGGAATGTTTGCCGGCGTGAATCCCGTGGTCGAGGGATATGCTTTCGGCCCAGGGCGGTCTCGGGGAGTCAACAGCTGCTCGTTTTGGGGGAAGGTTGGTCGACTGGTGGGCAGGCCTCGCCTCTCCTGGACGACGGGCTTGGCTGGGTCGTATGGCAAAGGCGTAGTACTGGCGGTTTCCCGCTCGGCCTGCTCAGGAGGCTCTCGTGACGTGTCTGCCCCTATTCCTCCCTTTGAGTCGTCGTCTTCTTGTGGGGGCGCATCTCTGTGCCCCGAGATTCCATTTGCCCCTGACCCGTCCAATACCTCCTTTGACGCTCCTTCTTCCCGGGCAGCTCCCGCAGATGCGTTCTCTTCATCCGCAACCAGAGCGGCTCCGTGGCAGCCCTGGCGATTCCACTCACAGTTGCCACACTTTTGAAAAAGGGGAGTGCCGATAATGATGCAATCGTCAAAAGCACCCTGGTTCTTGTTACAGGACAGACACCTCTTTCCCTGTATCTCGCCAATGGCTTGTATCATACACGACAGCCACTTGACCCCTTTAGCCTCTGTATGGTCATAGATGGCGGCGAGATGGTCAGTGGTAAACTTGCGCCCGCGGCGAACCTTGACATTGCGCTTGACGGGCAGGTGAAGGATGGCCTTGACCCACTGGTTCCACGGCTCTGTCTCGTAGATGGGTCCAATGAGCTGGTCGTCGGCGTCCACAAGGTTTGTGAGGAAGGTCGGATTCTTGGGAACGCTCCTGAGTGCGACCGACTGCACCAGGGGGGGAATAGGCGTTTTTGCGGCCCCCTGTCTGGTGACAACGGCCGGCTCAGACGGACTAAGCCGCGGTGGCAGATCGTTCCAGTACTCGGCTCCGGTTGTCTCGGTCGATACGCTTTCCGCGGCTTCTATCACGCTGGTAGAGCCTCCCGAACCATCGGTAGCTTTGTCGGCAGCGCCATCGTCACCCGCGCCAGCCGGATCCTGAGTAGTCGCCTTGCCCGTTCGCTTGTCCTGAAACCAGCGGACCATGGAGTTGATCTGATTCTCCCTTTGTCGCAGCCACTCTTGCTCAGCCTGCCCATATTCCTTCTCCAGCCCAAGTCTCTCGTTCGCTTTCTTGTTGTAATCGCTAACGACGTGGGCCAGCTCTCTCTCGACCCGGTTGAGCTGCAGAGCGAGCTGTTCGCGGAGCTTGGTCAGCTCCTCGCGCTGCCCGTCCAACGTGCCGAGCTCGACTTTAGCCTTGGTCAGGGCCATCTCGTACCCTCTGACAAACTCGGTATGCTCAGCCTCTTTTTTAGCCAAAAAGGCTGGCCAGAACTTGCCCTCGGCTTGGTTCACGGCAGCCTCGCGCTGGTCGGCAGGGAGATGCGCCAAAATGGTTGCGTCATCCATCGTCCTTGCTTTGAATATTGCCGGCTGGTGCGTTTGTATTTCTTCCCTCTTAGGAATCCCACTTGGGTTGTTCGTCGATGGGAGGGGCCACAAAGGCGAGGCAAGTCTCTAAGATGTCGTCAAGGTAGAACGGTCTGGCTGGTGATTGGTCGTCTTTCGCCTCGCCCCCTTTTCTTTTACTCGTCTGTGATTGTTAAGCTCAGAAACTGGTAGCCTTCTGGACAAAGCCAGCAAGGGGGGAAACCACTATTCGAATGGTCGTCGAATATTCGGTTTGCCGCTGATGGCCCCCGATACTTTATTGCTTCGAACCCCCCAGAGGAAATAAGGGAGGCTCAACCATAATCGCCCGAGAGCTCGATGCTGTGATAAGTGGCAGCAGTCCACGTCTCTTTTGGGTCTCGGCTGTGATGACAACGCAGCAGCCACGGATGAGACTGACACAGATCATACAAGTTGGACGCGCCGTTGAGCGTATGCGACGAGAACTGGTTATAAACCGGTCTTGGGGTGACACCAGGCCAGGCAGATAGCAGATATAGGGCGGGGAGGGGCGTGTAGAGTAGCAACAAAGAGCTACAACTAGTCAGCATTGTTAGTCACCGACAAGGCAGAGGAGGAAGAGCCATAGAAGAAGCAGGCATCATCAGTCGGAGGCGCAGCTGGGGAGGGGTGTAGAAACCAATCGGAATATCAAAGGGGAGTGCTTCGAATTCCCTAGCATCCAGTACTCAGCATGTGGGGACGGGTGTCTGTCAGGGAACAAAGTACTAGCCGGTACCCTTGGTTCGTTGTTTGTGATCAATCAAGAGCACAAACATTGGATAGGTAGGTCAGAGTGAAAGCACATGTAGAGCAGGAAATTCCATGGAAGACCAATCACAGCAAGGGACTGGCCACTTCTCCAGCGGTATTCGGTGGGGGCCAAAAGGTGGCATTGGCCACGGTTGAGGAGGAAGGATAGGAAAAGAAACGACAGGGCAAGGGTAGAAGCAGAGGCAAGGGATAGACGGAATAGACGAGAACTTGAAAAGAGTGAGATAGAAACGGTGGCCCACAGCCTGCTGTAGGTACCGGACCGGACAAGATGCTCGACAATAGCAGAGCCAAGCTCGAGTACAGACCGGCAGAGACACAAACACAGGCGGCACAGACCACACCCAGAGGGAAAGCAAGCTGAGCGTCGACTAACCTGGTTGGTGGTTCCGGTACCTGTACCTGTGGTATTACTGATCACGTCCAAGGCGAGCGGCTGGCGAGGAATTCCGACTCCACTGAGGGCTTTCGGGCCTGGATAATCTGGTGTTGGTACTGTACGCTCGGTAATCGTACTTTGTAATGGTATATCGTATCGTCTCGATAGAAGCTATCAATAATGAGCGATTGCCGACTCCAGACTCTGAAGTGGGTAGATCTGTCAACGCAAGAAAGAGCTGAGAGGGCCGGATAGAGGCAACGATGTTAGGAAGACGGTGTATCCAGAGATATACCGGGCCGAAGCAGCCGGGAGACGAGGCAAAAGAGAAGAGGAAGAGGACGATGACAAGAGAAAGAGAGATGGCTGAAGATGGAGACAGAAGATACGAGAAGAAAGAATGGAGAGAAGATTGCGCACAATGGCAGTGCGATAGAGAGAGAAAAGAGTATGGGGAGAAGAAAGAAGAAAGAGATACGAGAGGAAGAAGAAGGAGAGGAGGAAGAGCAATCGATAGCGAGGCGATTCACAGCTTGGGGAAATTACCTGATGGGCGGCACCTGCCAACTGCCAACTCCACTGGCAGCCGCCACCACCAGTCCAACAGCCTTGCGGTACCTTCCAAATCAGTACCTGGAAGTTGATAGAGCAGATAGAAATTCCTTGGTTATTGTATTTGAGGTACACAGAATAGAACAAATGCAGAGAGTGAGAGAATGAAAGAGAGTGCGAGTGTGTGTGAAAGGAGTGAGCTGAATTATGGGTAGGACGAGGTGGTTCTACAGACAAAGGCAGGAAGAACGGGTATTAATAAACGAACAATTGAATAATCAAAGACCCCTAGCCGATAGTGTGAGGCGCATGTAGCGTGTACCCCGTTTGCGAATTGAGTTTGTGGCTGTCGGATGTACTGGAAACACACTCGGGAAAGGCGTTTCTGGCATCATCATCGAGTGCGTGGCCATGTGTCAATACTTGAATGAGTCAAATAAGGTATGCCAATAGGGCGATGGGTAGTCTATTTGCTATCAAGGTCGATGCAACAGGCAATGCCCGAGGCTGAGTTGGGCCCCCCTAACGAGAAAGAAGCAATAAAAATGCAAGACAAACGGATCCCAGCGATAGCCTACCAACCCAGCCATCATAGCGTCTTTGTCTTTCCGGCCACAGCCTATCCGGCCAGCCTCTGTTCGAAGCAGCCCAAGAGTTAAATATTACTGGGTTATTAGGCACTGATTGGAGCAAAAATAGGAGCAGACTGGATCGGTTGGGATGCAGCGAGGAGGGCACCAGATTGGGCGAAAGTACAGGTACGGCAACTTTCTGTTTCGTCTAGGTAATATCTAGTATGATTGATTCCATGCTAAGGTAGGTATTGATTGTGCCAATTTTCGACGGCTGTGGCTCGCATCCCCCGCCCTTTGTTTCTTAATTTTTTTGTCTTTGGATCCCTATTCTTTTTATTTGACTACTAGTTTCTTTTAGTCTTTTTTCCTTCTCGAACTAGTTCCTGTGTGACGAGTCAAAAAGCCCAGGTCAAGGCCAGTCGGAGTTTTAGCATTGCCCAGCCAAGAGAGATAGAGTCGCGAAATAGTCCTATGCTTGTCCTGGCCTCTCCTGTGCCCGCATCTGTTCCGGAAGAGTATCTTCTTTGGCAATCCACGGACTTACGGAGCATATTCAGGACCTGCATCCCCGACTACAGTCCTCTCGATAAAGCATTGATGGCCACTTCATCAGTACCCTTTGTCTTCACGTCCATCTTACCCATATCCGTACTGGGTGAGTTGGGGGGCTTGCAGCCACCAAGAGGGAAAAGAGCATAGCAAAAAGCTTCTTTTGCTGCTGCCACCAAGCCCGCTCAAGCATGGAAGGTTATTCGAAAGAATTAGGCGAGAAGGATGATTGAGTCAGAAAATAAGCGTACGCCTCGTCGACATCAGACAGGGAAAAAAAAGCCACCGATCATCTGCCGTCACTTTTCTTTCTTGTCCGTTAGCGAGGCAAGAGTACATGTAATTTTTCGGGGACGGACGGATTTCTCAACAGGTGCTTACGAGATGCGATACGACAACGGCGGGTGCCAGGAAGAAGGAAGCCAAGGAGCTGGAAACGACCGTCATGCTGCAGCTCGGCAATCCATCCCCAGCATATACGACTTACGAGTATACTTGTACTTTGAGGGCGTCTTCGCCCCGTTACTATTCGTCCGTCTTCTTCTTTGTCCGTCCTCCCGGTCTGAGCTAGGACCCAATCCTACCGCACTATCTCGTTGTCTGTTTGTCGTGCTCGTACCGGAAACGAGCCCCAAAGAGAACCACAAATTCATCTAGCTTCCTTCACTGAAACATCGCGGAAAATTTACATGTTATGTTATAACGTCGAGTCCGATGTGCAGTGCACGAGGATCGTCCCAGCACGCGTATACTATCCTCTTCCGCAGCATGAATCCCTCGAGTCATTCGACTTTGGCCTGCTTCCTGCGGAATAGTATGCGAGACTTGCCTCATCTTGCTTGACATGCCGCTTTCGCCGCCGTTCACCTTGTCCGCTCATTGTCCGCTCATTATCCGCCCCTCTGCCACTAGAATATTCCTATCCGTCTATCATTGCGTTGACTCGTCTTTCTTGTATGGTTCGGACAAAAAGCAGACAAACCAGCTATGTAGCTAGTAATGCCCGTCTCCGGGCCCACGCACCCCCCGGACCACCCCACCCCCTGATCTCGGACGAACTCGCAAGCCTCCAACTGTATTATTGCGTAGGTCCCCAAGATTCCTCTCTCTCTGCGAAGAAAAGGAACCCAAAAAACTGTATCTCATTCAGAAAGACCAAGCTCTTTGGCAAGCGGATATCCGTCACAGAGGTACTCCGTAGACAAAGAAACAAAGAAAGGAAAAAAAGCCGCCCCCTTGCTTGCAGCTCCGCATGGCAGTTCGGGCCCAATTACCTGTAAGCCGGAAGCTTCACGCGCGCTTGCTGCACATCGACCGCAACAGCTCTAAAGATGCTACGTGCCAGTCCATCGAGATGCTCGAGTGAGACAAGTATTTTTGATTACTATTCTGCTGCTTGTAAAAAGATATAAGGATCGTCGCTGTGCCTCATGCAGTTTAGCCAACAAGAGCGGATGCTGTGCAACCCACGCTTCGTCTAACGCGCTACCCAACGGCCTCGATGCAGCAACACACACCTCGAGTTGATGCTGATACTAGTTCTCTCATCATCCGTCTCTTTGTCTCTTTTCTCAATATCTCTCTCCAATTAGATACATCGTTTTCCACAAGGGTCGCGGCTTACGGTCTCGTCCGTCGTCCATCCTATGGACGCTTCTCGTCGGAATTCCGCAGGTGCTTGTCATAATCTGAGTGCCTGTCTTTGTCATCCTCAGCCGGTTCATGTTTCCGGGGGCTTACAGGGTGCTGGGCAAGTCCGTGTACATTGTACTATAGTCGAATGCTCTTCCATTTTGTATTTGTTGCATCTACGGAGTACTTGGCATCAACCTAAGGATTCTATCGCAACCGTCCTCGCAGGACCACTAAAGCCAAGACCCCTGCTTCGTTCCCTCACTCAAGCTCCAAGTCCCCTGCCTACCTTATTGTCAACGAAATCAACCGCGCGTCTCCTTCGTATCCGTCTGATAACCTGCAAATAGCCTCAAATCACACGTGCCAGCCCCGTCCCATCCGCAACCAGCAGTCTTTCCGAATAACCTCTGATTGTATATCGTCCTACATTCTCCTCTTTCTTCTCCTCATGAGGAATGCCACAAATCGATGGCAAGAGCGGCAAGCGTTAGCCTACGCCAAAGAGCTATCAGATGCCCATCTGTGCCACAAGCTTTATGCCAGGTTTCTCCTTTACCAGCACGTCGATTCGCGCGGGTCCCGGAATAATCCCAATGTAACGCTGTCGTTTGTCTCTTGAATTGGTCTCCTCTTAGTGTCGTTCCGATCCCCGTCGCCGGCCGATTTATGGGACAGCGTCCAATCTGCATTTGGTAGTGGTAACATTCTGCATCTGGCAGTAGTACCATTTTAGTTCTGGGACATGTCGAGCAAGGGGACGATAGTCGAGTGAAATGCATCAAACAAATCAGGATAGGATCCTTGAAGAAACCGACACTACCCAGCCGTGATCCAAAGCCAAGCCTGGCGCAGCACACAATGCTATCCAACAACGCTGGAACGACAACTACTAGAAGCGAGCATCAACACCGTGTCAGGAGTTACACCAACTGTCGATCCCAAGTCTCTTGTTCCATCCACGACTAAGCTTCGTACTTCTACATTGACCTAACGTAAAGGGGTATATGCCCATCCTCTTGCCGGTCCATTGAGATGCTAGCTCGTCCTTGTCAGCAAATACCTAGTCCGGCTACGCATATGGCATCATCAGTCATCTACCGTCATCCCCATCGTCGTAGGGCAGCATCAGCTCAGACGTGGTTAGCACATCTTAGCTT
The DNA here is from genome assembly GCF_003025115.1 of Trichoderma citrinoviride. NCBI lineage: Eukaryota > Fungi > Ascomycota > Sordariomycetes > Hypocreales > Hypocreaceae > Trichoderma > Trichoderma citrinoviride. The sequence goes on along the minus strand of NW_020194717.1, from coordinate 192,257 downwards.
CATATGTGGCCAAACCCTTCCTGCAGATAAAATTACATTGCTACTGATATAACGAGTAGACGAGGCACCCCTTCTCACTCAAGCTAATCAAGCAGAGTCTGCCAGTCTGCGGCCCAACCTCGTCGCTTGCATACGTCGACTGAAGCAGAAATGTCTCAGCCGTGATTAGCAAATATTCACGCAGACCTGCCATGACTCGATGCCTATAATGGTAACATTATCAATCAGAAGGCCCTCTTCCGCCTCGTCGGAACTCCCCTGTCTAGACCCCCACGTAAGGTCGGGCCTCGCAACCTTTTGATTTTTCCGTTCGTTTCATACTTGTAGCAATGATACGGTAACGAATGGATCAAAGCGTGAAACGGTTCTAGTACTACAACCAACCTACAGAGTACCGACCTACCCAGTTCGTCATGGGCAACGGCTCGGCTATCCAACTATTAATACTTATGCCACCAGCCCAGCTACCCTCATTGCCTGGACAGAGTAAAGAGTGTCAATTTCAACCTTCAATCCTCGATCCCTACCTGCGACAGCCGGACCAACACGGCGGCGCCACGGATGGCTCTATGTAGTAGAAGCGAGCATACTCACGCCAATAGTCGCATCACTACCGGCACTCGCTTCCTGCACCCGCCATCTATGCGGCATTCGGCAGGCTGTATCGAATGTTGATCTTAGACCTGCCTTGTCTTGATACTCGCCGATACGCAGTACTATTACTCTTGTGATTCAACGAGGGAATTACCAGCGGAGGAGCACGCATGAACCTAAGGTATCTCTTCACTCCATCCCCTCGAAACGCCAACCATGCAGTGGCTGCGGACGTTTATTCTCGTCCTTTTCCGTCATCTCTTCTCCACAAATTAAGCGCCTGGGCGGAAACCATCCACAGACATCATAAAAGAAGCCTTTTTTCTTCGCGGAGTTGGCTTCTCGGAGTAAAGCAGCTTTGATTCTACTCCGGTCTCCGTCATATTTCGCATCAGACGAAGTTGGCACTAACCCCGTCCAAGTAAGCTTCTTTGTCACTTGTACGAAGATCACGGCGATCCCGCTGCTTCCTTGCTATTAAGACTCGCAGCGTGTATTGCGTACAAGTACTTCTGAGGGGCTCGATCGTGGCTGATGTGAGGCGCTGCGCTTGTCAGACTCTATTTACCAAGGAGGCAAGAGGATAAAGGTTAAAGGGACTCCTTTGGCTGCTTGTGGCCATACAACCTTCGAGGCGAGTAGACGATGGCTGATGGCAAAACAAGTTTTTCATCTCACGATCTCCTATCCTTTGCATGCCATGGGTGAATATGAGGCCCGGGCAGAGTACACCCACAATCCAGTATATCGCTTGTGACTTGGTATCAGTATAGTTCAAGACGGACACAGCTGAGCGAAATACTGTTCACTGCTGAAAAATAATCGAGAATAAAGGAGTACGGCACATGATTGTTCGGCGATCTAGCCACATTGTCCGTAGTGGACGCCGCTCTTTGATGGTTCCAAGCCCTGAGCACGGATACCACCGGCTGAAGAATCAAAATCCTGCCATGGTATTAATAGTTGCAAAGAAAAGGAAAAGGGAAAGCGTGATAACCGACCCCTTGCTCACTCAACGGCGCATTTACAAGCACCACCCCATCAGTACAACCAAGTGCCGCCATGTCACCAAGCCTGCACCCCCGTTGGCCCAAGACCGCATTCCCGGAAGCTGTATCCCTGGTCCCCGGTATACATCGTCCATCAACAAACAGAACATCCGCAAAAGCATGCAGCTTTCTCCGCGTGCTTGTGGCATACAACAGCCTGACTTGATTTCAAAGCGGCCACCGCGGTGACATTTAATCTAACAGAAAGCAACCGATATCAAGGAAAGTAGTAGGCAACAAGTTGTTTCAGGCTTGGCCTAGTACAAAATAGGAGAGAAGAACAGAGGAACTGGCCCAACGAACGATAGGTGTCTGGACCCTCTACTGGATAGCCAAAACCTGGCATGAGAAGCGAGCCAACCTCTAGTGTTCTTAGTCTGCGCAATGGGTAATAATTATAGAAGAGAGGGGAAGGAGATCTCGCAAGCCATACTCAGTTCGTACGAGTTCTTTCGAGACGGTCGAATAAACCTCCGATATGTGTGTCCGATATCTGTGTAAGTGTGCTGTCCAATTGCATGAGAAAACCAACGGCATCAACAGTCTTCTACAACCCAGTATCTACTTTTCCGTCTTCTTATCCGAGCCGCGTCTCTTTAACCATTCGTGGGAATTCATTCGTCCGTGCGGGCGAGTCATTCTCAGCATCTGCGTTACATGGCGGCCGTTTGTACATGTAGTTACATGCTAGGCAGATACAGACTGGGTCAGTCGTACTATCATGATGTGTCTCCTGGGATAGGCTCTGCAGAGACAGAGTTTGATTCATTCAAGGGCCCCCTGTGAGAATAGAGAGACCGGGGAAATGCCAAACGCTGTCAGGGGACTGCGGAAGAGATGGACGATATGTGGGAAGAGCTAAAGACGGGAAACGAAATTGGGACATGCTAGCTTCTGCCCCTACCTACTTCAGCTTGTCTCTTGTGGTCAGGCATTCGGGTGGTGTGAGACACTGATATATCCGGGTTTATACGAGTGACTTGCCTCGTCTTACAGTTGACGTGAGAGTACGAACGAGTAGTGCCGGAACTCGGGCGCTTGGGGATGGTGGTCGCATTGCGGTATGGATGGACAAGGGGGCCGTGTGTGGAAGTATTGCGTTCAATGTTGCGAGTCGTGAATCTTGAGAGCTTGGTGGCACAAAGCAGGTTTTGGGTCTTCGGCTACAGTACGGTGGACTGTTGGCGTTTTCGTGGTGGTTATTGAACTGGAAAGATGAGGAATCGTTATATTGTTGGCATCTGTTCTTCGAGCCATATTGATTCTCTGTTCTATCACACTTGACACCATAGAGTTCATTATATACTGTCCCTCTTTCTTTTTTCACCAAGAGAGCTTATGAACAGGAGTAGTTAACAGGCTCAAAAGACACAACAGCATTCTCGAGACGAACGTCGTCAACATCCGGGGTAGCTGGACGCTCTTCGGATTAATCTCCTCGCCACATCTCGGCTTGCCCATGAATTGCTGATCATAGGTCTTGTTAAGGGCTTTTTCTAGAAGTTCCCAACGCACAATCAATCTATGACTCTCGTCCTTACTAACAATCTATGTCGATGCTGTACAGTCAACCAGTTTGACCCCATTGACGCAGTCACGAATACGTACGACTATACAGGTCTCCTCCTTCTGCCTACCTATCCACCTATACAGAGGAACTAACACGTACAGGACTTGATAGAGTTTTACAACTTTCATCACTAGATGCCCCTTACTCCAAGCGTTTCGAACGAGCTACCGTACCGTGATGAGACACCACCCTATCCCTCCAATAACCCCGTCCATCACAACCGAATCGTAACCAAAAGCGAGCGCCCCTCTGGAGACACAAAGGGATGGCTTCCCTACGCCTAGAAGCTCCAAACAGGCAATAGCGGTATATTCCCTTCGACTTAAATACTACCCCATAAAAACGCCTGACTATATACTCTGATGCTCTGACATCCCTCCAACATCCGGAAGACTCCCATGCGAAAAGTCGATGAGCCTACGACCTGACAATGTTTCCATCGCGTCCTCATTTCTGTTTGTTTGCAAAGTATTGCGAAGTATTCTCAGCACAGCGAGCAAAGCTACTCCCCCCACGACCCCGATCTGCAACCACTCGTTTCCCTAACGTGAGCGAACATCTCGCCATACAAGATTGCACTCTCTAGGATCCCTCTGATGCTCTGATGGCTTGACCTAACCGAGCTAAAGCGAGCGTCACCCCTCTACAAATACGATCGATGGCTTCCATACGCCGAGAAGACCCAAACATGCAACGACAACGTCATATTCTCTTCGACTCGAACACTTTCTTATGGAATGCCTCTATGCTTTGATAGTCTGGTATACACTCCACATCCACTGTGGCTCTCCTCCCGTCACGATAGACATGGCATGATTCGGTATTTGCAAGTTCAGGACACTTCACAACTGATGATGCTTCATGGCCTTTGCACTTCTTTCGCCAAAGTATTGCTAACTAGGTCATCGCAGCGAGCTAGATTCACTCTCCCCACGGCCTCGATGTGCTACCACTCGTTCCCATAACATGAGCAAGACATCTCCGCCATACAAATACCTGTAAAAAGAATCAACATCCCCGAACTGAGATGACCGAAAAGCCATCGACGACGACCCACGACATACCTCCATACTCAACCATTACATTGCACTTCTCTAGGGTCTCTCTAGAATAGTGCTTGACTTGGTATCCCTTACGGATCACACTCCGTGATCATCTTCACCAGCAATTTTCTGCTAAGACGGATATTTTTCCGCACCTTCCATCCTATCTATCCAGCCCACCCTCTTCACGCTTTCCCCACGTAGCTGTTGAAGCAGGATTTTAATCCGTATGTAATTGCGTCTGCCATTGACTTAGTCTGTCCATTATAGTAGCTCTGACAGTGGTTTTTGGTATCCATATAGCCAGCTGTCCGTCCGTCTTGCCATCGTTGCTTCGCCAGGCATGCCAGTGTATCCTGGTCCAAGTTTGATTTCCCCCTTATCTGAAAAGCTCTCCATTTGATCCAAAATGACAGAACATCGGTGCGACCAATTACCCCGAATGCGAGCCGTTCCCTGGTCATGTTCCGAGTCAGTGGACCTGAGGAAGATAGAGCATCCACCAGTTGAAACTTTCAAGGCCGCTGTATAGTAAACATCCATAGAGCCTCCATCGTCCTTCACTGCCTCCTCCTGCTCTGACCTTCGGCTCAAAGTGCTGGCAAGTGCCGACCTCTACCAGACGCCCCCGAGTTGAATCAGGTCGAGGCAAGCAAATAGAGGCATCTATCCAACAGCCGACAACCAGTAAGGGACTCCGCATGGCGGACTGCTACAAGGCCGTCTGCTCGGCGGTATCCCAAAGGTTCGAGTCCTGTCGTAGCGCGGCATACATTAAAGTCTCCCGTTTTCTTGCCCGTTCACCATAGAAACTCTGCCCAAGCACCTTCAAACCCCTTGATAACACGACGAAGAATCCGTCGACTTACCATCCTACCAACAATACCTTCCAAAACATACATCTCCTTTCCACCATGACAGGACCCAAAAACCTCGTCAAACTCCCCATCCCGCTAATCACAATCCAGCATTCATACGTCCAAGACACAGCATTAGATTCAAACGTAGTAACCAGCAACGTACCACAAGCCCATGCGAGACCTACTGCCCTTTCTACCACCGAGAACACGCCTTGACAATGGTGAACAAAGAGACACACTACTGTGACGATGCTCGATTACAAACATTGTTAACAACACACCCACTTCCAAACTTCATACAAACATCAAGTCACCGCCGTCAAACACCCCACAATAACAACTCAATCAAAAACATTAGGCGTATACTACAGCATCACTGATATATATAGTACCTAAAGTAGACACGAGGTATATACCGGCCGCAATCTCCCCCTCTTAATTAAAGTAACATTCATCTCAGACGGCCCATCAACAGCCCGTCAGGAACCACTCGTCAAACGCCATGCCAATGCCCAAATAAAACTAGAGGAACTGAAGAAGAAGAAGAAGAACGTAAAAAGCGTACACATCCAAGCCGTATCGCGGTGGCTAAGAGAGAGAAGCAGTCAAAGCGCCATACTCGTCTTTGAAGCCAACAGCACCATTATTTATGGAAACGCGGAAGCCACTGCTGAAAACAAACAAAAGCTCAAGTCAAACACCAAAGAACAGCTTAGTGCCGAGAGGAGTAGCGGTTCGTCGTGGGCGAGTAGGCCATGTCGTAACCACTCGACTGACCATAAGGATCGTCCGCGTACATTGTGCCGCGACGCTCGTCTTCGCCCAGAAGCTCCTTGACTTCCCAGTTGTTCATCCGAGTGCCCACGGAGAATTCGAGATCCTCCTTGGTGATGGAGTCCCAGTACTAAAGAAGAAAAAAGCATCTGTTAGCATCAACAAACAAAGACATATGAGACTCTCGAGCAACCATACCTTGTAAACCATCATGACGGCCAGCAGATTGCACACCGTCGCAAAGAACAAACCGTCCAGGTAGTGGCTCACGGCGACGCAAATCTGGGCGCTAAAGGCATACAGGATGACCTGCCCTGCGACGAAGAAGAAGATGCCAAACGCAATGTCGCCCAGCGGCCAGCGATCCTGCAGCGTGCGGACGACGAGCAGGATCTGCATGCCGACGTAGACAAACAGCTCAATGGCGTTGAGCAGGTACAGCACGACAAACAGGCCGACCTGGTTCGTCGGGCTCAGCCCAGCCCAGCTCTTGAACGTCGCCAGCGACACCAGAAAGGAAATGGCAAAGGCCACGGCCGAGCAGAGCCACAGCATCCACACCGAGAGCGGCGTGCCGTCCTCGTACAGCTGGAAGCCCACGAAGCCGTTGACCAGCAGGCACGTCACGACGGCGCTCGTCAGCCCGTTCTGCACGGCCGAAAAGTACGGATAGGGCCCGCTGCCGGGCGGGACGACGCCGGCGTCGACGACGAGGGAGATGAAGGTGAGCAGCATGTAGAGGTAGAAGAAGGTGAGGATCTCCTTGCGGCCGACGGCGGTGAACTTGCTGCGGACGTGCAGGATCATGATGACGGTCATGACGAGGGCGCCGATGTGGGCGAAGGAGGCGGCGCCCTCGAAGATGATTGTGTTTGCGACCTCGATGTTGCGCGCGTAGCAGCTGGGCTCGATGCCGACGCGGCCCGACGACGAGAGGACGGGGCCGATGGAGGCGCAGAGGGGGAGCGGCGTGTGCTCGCAGATGGACGTGAAGTCGCCAAAGCCCGACATGGTGGCGGTGATGTATGTCTTTGCTTCTTTCGAGCTGTGTGGTTCGGATCGCGGGTTATCGTATTGATCGGGTCGAGGGTATCGTGCCGTATCGTGTCGCGGAGTCGCAGGAAACGAGCGTCGTCGGTGCGCAGCAGCGAATGAATCAACAGTCGCCTCGTATCATCCGTCTCTTTCCTCTAGGTAGGTATCGTCGATGCGCGACCAAATCTCGATGCGACAGCGATTCGTCGTTCAAACAAATCAAGATGCCACGTTCTTCTTCTACTCCCCCTCTAGATGAAAACGAGTGTCGTGAAGCGATTGACTGCGTGAAATAAAAACAAAGAAAAAGAAAGAAGATCGCCGAGCTGGAACCGACGTCGTGCAGAAATGCAGGTCGCTGTCGCTTCCGTCGTCGTTCGTGGTTTCGGGTGAGGAGGAGGATGCCGGTGGATACGAGGCCGTTGCCAGAGACGGAGAAGAGGCGCAAGAGGAGGGAGAAGCAGTCAGACGAGAGAAAATTGGCAGAGAGTTTACGAAGTGCAGTGGTTGGTTGGGGGGGTGGGATTGTAGCGGGAGACCCACTGGGGAGGGAAGGGTGACTTGATGGAATACGGGGAGGCGGTCATTGTCCATGTATCTTTTCGCAACTGCTTTGTCTCTTGATAACGTGGACGACCAAGCCAGAAATTAGCAGTCACAGAGGATCATCAGAAGTGCATGAGGGTACAGTTAGCAGATCAATGGTTCATCAAGATGCATGGCTACTAAGACAGGTCAAAATGCAGGGCTATCGATGTTGTGCAGTGATTGAAGCCATCCGCACGGTGGAGACGGCTCACGCTGACCACTCACATCACCAAGGTGACGAACCATAGTTTACCTATATTCTGACATTGACCTCAAGACACATCCATCAATACGGCTCACACTGAGATCAAGGCAGTTCACAGACGTTGTTCATATAGATGGATGAGGAATACAAGTACACAATGCAAGTGTAGTGGCAGCTTGTAGAATGGAAACACCTCCTGCAAGGCAACTTGTCGCGACAGATCAAAATAGTATCATGAGCTTCACTCGATTTCGAGGTTTCCATACCCTACAATCACATCACAATGCACAATAATAACCATTCAACCACCGTCTATCCCTTTCAGTACTCTGTCTATCCCGAGTGTAGAGCGTAGCACCTGAACTGAAACCAACGACTTACCTCCTCCGTCCAGTACTTGCCCTCACATCGAAACCCTGACTCTTCAGCATTGACTTGAATAAATCATCAACACAATCATAAACAATCCACTCCTCCGCCAAGGAGGCGTCAACATCACCATCAAATCGTCACTTCTTCGTGTCGTTCACATTATCGTCACGTACACATGCGAGTACCATGGACCATCGGCGAATATCACGCCGCCTCATTCTCATTAATCATTCGCTCATCTAATGCAGCGCCTTCAACTCCTCGGCCATGCGACCATGCGATCAAAAAGTGACAAAAAGGCAAAGCGCCCCGTGCGCATCTATCAATCAATCCTTCACCGCCATGCTGCTCTGCTCGAAGAAGAAGCGGAAATAGAAATCATAAAAGCCAGGCAAACATCGTAATGCCCCATCCCTTGTTTCCCCAAAGCCTTAGCGGTAGTAGTAGGTATCTTGAACAAAAAACAGAAAATGAAATAGAAAGTCATGGGAAGAAGGGGGCCAAGGCCTGAGATTGCTCGTGTGCATCAACCGCCACCAGATTAGATGGCGTCCCGTTCCATTCCAGCCGTTCTCAGGCCAACCGCCAACTCATGTGTTCCCCCTCCCTTCGTCATGCCTGTAATCATGCCGCTCGTTCGGGCATATTAAATGGATAGCTCGATTTAAAAAAGACATCATGGGACAAGGAAATGAAAACGAGAAACGTAACGGCATGACCACAGTCGAAATCAGCCCCAGAGGAATGCTTCTGGGGGGATATATCAAACGTTTCCCCCAACCACCCCCTTCAACCAGAAACCGTGGCTCTGTTTGCTGGACGGCTTCGTCAAAGTGCAGAGCCTTCCGAGTCCCAATCCCTGTGCCGGCTTCCTTATTAACCAAACGCCCCAAGCGATGCAAATCCATATGCTGCGTCCTGACGACGAGCAAAATTCGGGAAAAGAAGAGCAGAAAAAACAAGAAGCAATGCGAACCCATGTCGAGAGGGAAAAAAAAGAAAATCGAGACTAATGGTACAAATGTAGACACTCCCAAAAGTGGGGGAAAAGAGGGAAAGCGAGGGAAATAGTACAAGGATGCTGAGACACGCTGCAGAGCAACATGTCTTGGTTCGTCTCCTGCTCATGGGCCAAGAGTCGTCATGCAGACGTGCCGACCATCCACTGGCCAGCGGCCGCAAAGGGAGCATTGCCACCACCCCTAGGGTGCATACGATCCTTGCGCTGCGTGTTGCGGGAGAGACTGCTGACCCTGGTTGTACACTATAAACTCGGGCACCACTCCCGTGCGCAGGTCGTTTCGTCGGCCCAGAGGCTGGTAATGCATGTGCGTGGGCGGCACCGGCACGGCCAGGTGATACTGATCCAGCGAAGCCGACGGCGGCGGGTAGAGCAGCCTGTTGACGTGGCGGACGGGCTTGTAGGGGCTCGCCCGCTGCTGCAGGTAGACGCTGGGCGAGTGCGAGATGGGCGTCAGGGCCATGGGCGTGTGCACTCCCGTCGCGGCTCCAAACGGCGTCTCTCCCATGGGCGACGATGTGTAGCCCGAGGTTTGAAGGCCGGCCAGGCCGTGCTGGCGCTTGCTGGGCGTGGCATACGCCATGGGCGGCGGGCCCTGGGGAGCCGGTGCTCTGGCGAATCCGTTTGTGACGACGGGAGCAGGTCGTGCCGCGGCGGCGGGTGCGTAGTACTCGTCCTGGACTCTGGGCAGTTCCGGTGCCGTCGTCGTCATCGATGGGTAGTAGTCGGCGGAGACGCTGGTTCGCAGGGGCATCGTCGTCTTGTGGGGCTGGTACACCGTCGACATGGCACGCATGCCGGCCTGCAAGGGCGGCAGAGAGGCCACGTTCTGGCTGGCGTAGGGAGCGGACTGCGGGATATCGGTCGAGGGCACCGGGTTGGCGTACGCAGAGCTGGGTAAGGACATGTCGCTCGATGGCGCGGCCGAGTTGGTGTACGGAGACGGAGTGTAACCGTTTGCCGTCTGCTTCAGGTTGAGGGTTGGCGACGGGGGCGCGTATCCTGCCGTGAGAGGCGAAGGTGGCCTGGATGCCGTTGCCGTCGGGAAGACAGCCGGCTGCGAGGTGACAATGGACAGGTGCGGAACACCATACCTGGGCGCGGCACAGCTGTTGGACCAAGGGTTCTCGTGGACCTGAGCAGGATGCATACGCATAACTCGCTTAGAGGGGTTATTCACGCCCTCCATGGGCTCTCCATCAGGGCTGCGCTTCCGCGAGGGGCGCAGAGCCATCGACGGCTTCACGGCCAGGGGCGAGACGGGGTTGGCGTGATACGTGACCCAGTCTTGCGCGTGCTTCGAGACAGGCGGCGAGTACGTCGGGGCGGTGGCGGGACTGAATGCCGCCGCGTCGCTGGCCGGCAGCATTGTGGTCGGCGAGATGGGCGAGTGGAAGCTCCTGGAGGACGGAGACGTTGCGGCCAGCGGCGATGCCTGGGCTCGGGAGGCCTGCTCATAGTAGTCGCGGAAGCAGGCCAGCTTGGTCAACCAGTCCTCCCACTCCTCCTTGGAGGCAAGAAGGTTGTAGCGCATGTTACTAAGAAACTCTACTTCCATAACGTGTATCTCGCCGACCGCGAAGCACGACACCTCGGCCCACGTCTTGTTGGTGTAGGTGTTGTCGTCGAGGACTGTGCGGGCACCATGTTAGCTTTGGTTGTCCGGTCTGTCTGCGCCTGCTCTGGTCCAGGCCTTTGTAATTTCAAGCAGAGGCTCACATTTGTTGCCAAGCATGAGGGCCACCGTGAGCAACCGATACTCACTGCCCTCGCGTCCCTTGATCTGCGGCGTTGACAGCTTCAGTCTATAGATGAAGAGCAACGCGAGCAGTATCACGTTCTGTGTAACCTGGGTCGTCGACAAGACGTTGAATACCCATTTGCGGAACTGCTCGCTCGGCTTGGAGAGGTTCGCCAGCTGCGTCGTGATTGTGTCTGGCCGTGATCGGAAAGTCTCTGCCTTCTTCAAGCGGTCGATGGGTTCAAACCAAAAAAGGCACGTCATCTGTCCAAAGAATAGAGAGTCAGCTACTTGCGCCAGGGAAGCAGTTGGTCGAGGCGTGGATCGGATCAAGGAGCTCGAGAATAGCTTGGGAGGAACTGGAAATATGGTGGCTTCGACGAACCTGGGCTGCAAAGTCTGCCAGGCTGCCGCCGTTGGGACTGATGCATCGCGGGATTTGGAGACTGTGGTAGATCAACGTCTCAGGGCTCTTCCGCGACGATGCAGCGTCTTTGGCGGATACAGCCGAGGCAGGCGTCTCTGACTTGGTAGACCGGTCTGAGGGAGTGGTATGAAGCTGCGTGAGAGGGCCATTGCGCGCCTGCGAGGCGGGCACCTGGGTGGGCTGGCTCTGCTGGAAGGGATATCGAGCGTACAGCGTAGCGGCGTTCCTGGCGTCGCTGGCCCCGACGGCAGAAGCTGATGTTCTGGGGAGGGCAATTGACGGAGCATAGGATCGCAGGGCGTGGTTATCGTAAGCGGCCAGCGCCTGCTGGTATGCGGTGCTCATCGCGTCGGCCGGGGGAGCGCTCTCAGGCCGCGCAGATGGAGATGCTGGCGAGCTTGGTGATGGCAATTGTGGGGGTGATGCTGGCGAGGGCGACGGTTGGCGTCGTGGGCGGCTGTCGAGCGTCGAAGGAAGCTGCTGAAGACTTGTGAAGCTGGAGAAGATGCAACGTCGCCGGCCGCAGCCTTAACAGACATGGAGAGCTCCTGTGACGAGGTGAAGTCGGCGGGACGAAGGTCGAAGGCGTTGCCGCAGTGAACAAGCGCGGCTGATACAAGTTTCGAGGCGAGATGAGGCAGAAGTGAAGGAGTAAGGAAAGGTGAGGAAAGGAAAAAGAGAGGACAGGAAAAAGAACGTGAAAAGGAAAAAGTCCCTCACTGCTATGCGTGCAGACGAAGGAGTGAGGGAACGAGGGACGAGGTGAGGCCAAGCTGAGGAACAAGCACATTCAAGAAGATAGAGTTGCAACTCGATCGAGAGGTGAGGCGTCGGAGGTGGGCGTGCGAGTGGGTACGCGATATTGGCTGCAGGCGTGGCCGGCGGGGAGGTACAGGTACAAGCGCGGCGGGCCAGAGGGCCAGGTGCCGCGAGGGTGCTAAAGAGAGCACTGTATGAGGTACTTGGTCCGCTGGCGATTCATCCACGCATGGAACTGCCACAACAAGACCCCGGATTTATTACTTCTGGGTGGCCCAATGCATCTCCGGGGGGCCGCTAGCGGTGGCTTCTGCCCTCTTGTCTCTTTTGCAGCGTCCGTTAGCATGGGAAGAGGCACCGAGTCACTGGCACTAGACGAGGCCGGACCAGGCAAGGAACGCTTGCTGACATGCATCCCTAGCATCCCTAGCAGCCAGCGCGGAGCCATGCCCGGGAGGAGGGAAGAGTAACGAAAAGAGGGAGGGCGTGGCACTGTCCTGTCGCGAGCGAGGAGGAGGGCGGCACAACTTGGGAGCCCGGCGACGGAAGATCCAGATGCTGAAATGAGAAGAGGGGGGAAGGGTTTGTGCTGCTTGCTGGCTTGCTTGCTTCCTGGCGGTTCTAGGAGAGGCATGTATTCTTCTCGTACAGGAAAACGAAGAGACGAGCTGAGAAGAAGGCATCGATGTCATGGGTAAGGTCTGGCAGGTACTTTGCGGGCTGGGCGGTACGGCATCGTCCTCCCCTTTGCGTTCGGCGTCGTGTGTGCGTCGACGCGGACGGAGCACGGCGTCAGTCGGGGCGCCTTTGCGGCTAGCCGGGATGGACGTGAAGTAAGAAGCAATACATCGTGGATACTTCAATTACAAAAGGGCACAAACGGGAACGGGGTCGCTTCGATGGGAGGATGGAACAGAGCCGGGCTTGGGCGCTGCGGTGGCTGGCGGCAGAAGGAGAAAGACAGACAGACGGACAGACAATCCATGGATGGTTGTGGATGATGGAGCGAGGAGGTATGGAGCACCGGTTGGGGTGGTCAGGTTCAGTTCAGGTTGGTACCTCGTAGTGGCACAGTACGCAGCACGGTGCGGACTGCGCCCTGCCCGCATTGGCTACAGCTGGCACGCACGCAGGTACGACCAAGCGGTACCTCAGTACCTGGGCAGTTCAAGGTTGAGCCTTCCATTAGCAGCACCCACCCTTGCTCGAGCACTCAAAGCACTCAACGCGTCACCGAGAGCACATGTCACGTCCTGTCCTGTCCTGACCTCTCACGCGCATGACCTGCGCTTGTATGACGAGACGTGAGGTACTTCCGTCTTCTGTGCCTCCCAGAATACACGAGACAACTGCCCAGCGCTTGTTCGTCTGCCGTTGGTACCTGTATCCGGCTTCTGAGTCTGCTCACACATCAGGTCTTGTACGAGTGGCGCTGCGGGCACGACGCATGAGACACGCACGAGTACGGGGGACGACGAGAGGATACGAAGCGCCCCGTACACAGTACACGAAGGAGTCTGGTCTGGTGTCTTCCATTTGACCAGCAGTCTCGAGTGTCCGTCGCAGTCAGGCAGGCCCCCTGTGCTGAGCATTGAAAAGAGGAGCTCGCTCGCCCACACGCCAGCCAGTAGCAGCTGGATTCGTGCATCCCTGTCGGTGCGTCGAGAGGTTAACCTGCGGATGCCTCCTTTGTGTAGGAGTACGAGCACTGATTGCTCCACGCAAAGACGGATATCGTAAAAAGAACACCAGCAAAGCGGACGTTTGCCTCGATGGTCGTTTACCTCGAGGTATCGATCGTACTTGCAACAGCCTCTCAGCGGCGTGTGCCTCCTGTGCCTCCTCTTGCGGGGTTTCCAATTAGCGGCAGCACCAGCGAACTTCAACTTGCCGCCTGCACCGATTGGCATTCAAAGTACCGGAGGCGTCAATGGACTCATTGATTGCACGGTGATGGACTGCCAACTTCAAGGTTCTGCCCGTTTGTGCTCCATCAGGCCCGTTCTTGGTAGCGCTGGGAACAGGCACGAGGCCACGCCGACGGTGGGCAGCAACAAGCGCCCCTGCAGCAGACAAGACCAGACCAGGTACGAGTACACACACTCTGCAAAGAATTCCAGCAAGGGAATCAACCAGCCAACCAGTCACATCAAATCAAATAAGAAATGCAGAACAGGTCAAACCCAACTCGCACACCCCTTCCCTTCCCTTCTCCTCATCATGGTCGGCTTCCCAGCGCTGGAGCCACATCCCTGCCGAGCCCAGCTGACTGACACGGCGCCTGGAACCGGAACACCCGCTCCAACAGTTCGTTCAACAGGTACCCGTACTTGTACTCATCTTCAGTTGTTTGTCTTTGTTTCTTGATTTTATTTCTATACTATTTGTTTTCGCTCCCTCAAAGGGGTCAAGGTCGATCAAGGAGGCGTCGACTGGATCTCGACATCACCGCATTTTCCTTCTACCTATTCCATTGCCCTCTCCTTCGTGGGTTTCTGTACCATCTCCCAACAACTGCACCTCGTCTCTCAATGTGATGCCCTCACTTGTTAGTGGCACCCGTTTGACCCCTGCAACAGCCCACTGAGACGGCGCTCAATATCCAGAACCTGCACTAACCGCCAGGGAACAAAAGAAGGGCCCATGGATGCGATACGGGACTGCTGCGCTGGATGCTGCGAGAACTATCCAGCAGTAGTACTCCGTAGTCGTAACCAATATGGAGCTTCAAACAAAGCGAGGCGACTATCAGTATCACTAGTGTAGCCGGGCAAGAGAGGCGACTCTGACACACTGACACTGTCCGTTTTGCAGGTCACTCACACATGAGGGCATTACGAGTACCGATACAAGCCTCTTTTCGGTGACGACTGATTTCCATTACATGGACAGCCTGTCGCTGACCGTCATGCTGCGCCCCAAAATAGACATGACGGCATCTACGGGCATCCAAAGAGCGAAAAAGGGAACGAAAAGGCGATAAATATAAAAAGGAAGGTGAGATGCATACGTAAAAACGAGGACATCAAAGGCATGTCTGCTATCAAAGTTGCAAAGGCGGCGTCGCCGGGCTCATTTGCCTCAAAAGCCATTCGTTCATCCATTCCACACAGCCTCCGACTTGGTTATTAGCAGTTTTGTACTCGTACAGTATGAGGTCTTTCACTACTTCTTAGTGCCTTAGTACTTATTCACTGCCTTTCGATCGCCAGCCGCAAATGAGCGGCTTGGGGCCCGTTTTCATGCCGGTGCTGCGAGGATGAATGAGGAAGAACAGGGTCCATCTGCAACACGATATTCAAGGATGAAGAACAAAGGAAATCGTTGAGCGTCTGCCGTCCATGCACCGTGTTTTCTTACCTTTGTAGTGCAGATGTCGAATCAGGGACCTTGTACATGGAGGAAGCAATCCATGTTCTGTCAGCCTTCCTGATGGCTTCTTGTTCTCGCTCTCCGTCTCAGCTCCACTCTACAAAAGACATCGCTCCGGGACTAGACAGCGGTGGCACCTGTATCCGACGAGACGGCCAAACGGACCTCACAAGGTTCATCTATTGGCCGTGATGACGGGTTATTCGTACCAATACTGCAGACGATGTTCCGAGTGTACATTTTTATCTAGCTCCTTGCCAGCACAAAGAGTAGTCCTCTGAAGCACTTCGTACCTACGATCAGAAGGAAAGAAAACGACTTCTACAGCATGTGGGCTTAGGCTTGCTTCATAAGGCTCTAACATGCCCTTCCGGAGCACAGGTACCAACTAGGACGGGGTAGTAGTATCGTAGTATTGCTTGTACAAGTACAGCATGGAGTCGAAGCAGCCCAAACAACTCCACTTGACATGCCCATGCCCATGCCCATGCCCTCCGCTGCCCCAAGGACCGGATGGAGTTCCTTTGGGTTGCCAAGTGCCAGAGAGAGCTCTGGATGAAAACGATCCCCCGATCCGCGTCAGCCAGCCCCTGCGTTTTGCTTGGGGCGGTTACAAAAGCATAGCGCCAGGGCTTGTCGATGATGACTGGGCACGAGCACCACATGAGTGCTCTTGCATGCAATGCAGACTTTGCGGGATACGGAGTGTTCCGTATGTATTTTGAGGGACTACGTATCTGGAATGAACCCGTACTTCATCGATTTTGCCTTGCCACGGTTCTAGTATTCGTATCGTACCATTAACCACAATAGCCGCCATCTTCAAAGGTAAAGTGCTCGCATCGCAAAGCCGGTGCTAGTTCAACGCTGTTCCGGAATTGGATGGCGTCGCTCCAACAGTCTTCTTTTGCGTACCAAGTACATATGGAGTACAGGGGGGGGTTGTTATATGAGTGAGACACACCAAGAGGAAGATTGAGAAAATGAAAGACGTTTTGAATCAAAGCATGGAAGCCGTTGCAGGGCAAGTCCAGGAACGTGATATGTCACAGACTGCTTGATTTTTTATGCTGTTCCATCCCGCTTGTAATGGCTTTCTTTCTTCAACCTTCCTTTCCCTTTATTTCGGAGATAGGTGTTGTTTTCGCTCACTTCTGTATGCTGGCCCACACCTTGATATATCTCCATCTTCGCATTTTCCTTTTCTTTTTTTTTTTTTCTTTCTTTTTCTTGCCCCTCTGTCCCCACGCCCCTCCCTTCTAATACACCCCTGGACTTCTGAGAAGGCGGGAAAAGAGCTGAAAGGGCCGCGTACCGTGCATTTCAGTGGACCTGATTGGAGGGGAAGGGGGGTCTCAACGCACTTTGCTGTCAAGGATGGCATGCAGAGAGGGATTTGAAAGACCTTGTGCCTGTTGGCGTTCTTTTTTTTTTCTGGAGCTGTAGTTGTACTTGGATTGGAGCTTGTTAAGGCGGTGGTGATATGCCACTTACACGCCGCGGGGACGTGCAAAGTACTCATACAGGATTGTCGAGGAGCATTTCATTTCTCAGTGCGGTTAAAGAAGTGCTTGAAAGAATCGCCGGGAAATGACTACAATAGTAGGCACGAAAGAAGAAGATCGTCTTTATTCGTAACATCAAGGATATTCTTTTCGGTAGCCTAACGCAAAAGAAGTGAAATCACACGGATGCTTCACCCCCTCGATGCTTGCGTCACCATCGTATCCGCCAAAACCCGACAGGTTGAACTGTTATTCATCAACCGAAAGCGCCTTCATACGGAGAACATTGCCTGCCCTCGGTTGTTGCTTTGTAAGGAAGGCAAATGCATGCTTGTACTTGGGGATCCATCTTGATCCATCCAAGCGGTCGTTGGGCCACAAAGTCCAGCCAAGCCGAGACCCTTTTTTGCCCTTTTTCTCGCCCCCAGTCCAGAGGGCATGCACCTGTCTGAATGCGAACAAAGCCCAATACGCTAAGGCGGTCTGTAGTTGCTGTAGTTGCGGGTTCTGCTATAGCACAGTATCTGGTAATATTGGCACAAGCACAGGAATACTACAAGCACGGTGTAGTAATGGTATGTGCAACTTGATATAAGTTTTCTTCGCACTATTGCTTTTCCAGACTGTCCCTCCATGCTCCATATTTCCATACAAGAATACGGAGGATAGACAGCGGCGATAAGATACTGCCGTGTAAATCAACTGCAGTACTGCGGCCGCTCTACAGTCATTAAAAAGGGACATGATCAGATACGGAGAAGAAGCAAAGGACAAAATAAAAAGCAAAATCCTGCTTTTGCGTATTAGTCCTCGTCTTGCAGATGACACAGGCATCCAAAATCCATCCTCGGCCCCTCCATTCGATGAAGCACCAAAAGCGCAGGAGAAAGATGGCGCTTGAAGTGGGCTACGTCAAAGACTTGTCTGCTAAAGCTCTCCCCCCCTTGTCGAAGCCATCCCGCCCTTATTTGATTCGTGAGAGACAAGTGCTTGGAGAAATCGAAAAGCTCACGCCCGCCCTCCATAGCGAGACGGGCTGGTATGGACGATCACGACTGAATGCGACAAAGTAGCACTTATTTGCATGGCGTCTTACTCGAGACAATCTCGAATATGGGGCCCGTTAACTAGTACATAAAGAGAGAGGAGAAAGGAAAAGAGCTGTTTTGCGTGTCTGTAGTGGCGCAGCGAATCAGGTAGCGCCAGACACAAGGGAGAAGATACCTGGTCATCTTGCTGTAGACTTCCTTCATTCGTGTAAGAGAGACATCTGCAGAGAAAAACGTCGACCCCAGTTCATAAAAGAGGGCTGGTGTTATTGGATCGAACAGGGCAATAACGTGAGCTTTCCCGCATTTGATGGATCAGGCAGCACGCTGTAGATGTAATACTGACATGTTGAGGGAAGAGAGTATGAGTGGTGTGAGCTGTCCCTTTCTGACTCTTGTAGTACATGCTAGTAGTAACATGAGGATCCTCGTTCCTTCTTCGTACAGGTGGCAAAAAACTGAGAGTTCGATCAGCCCAAGCGCAAGTACTGCAAGTAACAAGTATTTCGCAGCAGATCCAAGATGCGCAAGCGTGGGGGCGCGCAAGAAGCAGGGGAGGTTGCAAAGGGTTAGGGACATGAGGAAGACATCCATGTCATCTCCTCCGGACTGCGACCAGGGGTATCTCTGAATGTACGAATACTTAATACCTACAGACTCGGACGGAGGTGATAGTCCCGACGACTAATATCAAGTTACGGTGGCCCGGCTGCACGAGGAGGCTGTATAATGTAGTCCGTATGTAGCTGCGTTCTTTGGGAAAGCCGTCAGGTGGCTCGGATGCGGGAGATGCACTTCGGCTGAGCACCAAATTCTCATTTCGTCTGTGGTTGTTGACTGGTAAGTTTTTGGACCGAGGACGCCTGCAAAGTGCAGCATGGATGCCTTTGGAGCACACGCAGTCATAGTCTAGACTTACATGAAAGTAGGCTGAAGCTGTAAGACTCCACGTAGCTCTAGCTCATCCAGAAAGCACTGGTCTGAGCATACGAAGTACATACAAGTCGTAGACTATGCAGCAACAGCCTCTTTCAGACAGCACGACGCAGCTCCCCTTTGAAGTCCTAGCAGGGGTCGCTTATTGGTTGCCAGGCCCTTGTTCCAGGCATGGCATGTTCCCCCAAAACCGCCCCGAACCAGGCGATCAGGGTGTGTCTAAACGCAGCCTGGAGCCGGATGCCTTTCCATCATGTATCATGAGAATTTCACCTCGTCTCGCGGCAATGAAAATACGTTTGCGATAGAGGGGCGCTTCATTCCTTTGTGCCTTGATCACTACTTTCAGTAGTGACCAGCATTGTGTAGCGATGGCAACAACTTGCACATGTACAGTGTGCACTGTAGAGTATCTTGACTCCCCTGACTCCCTCTCCAGGATCTGAGGATAATCTCGCTGATTACCGAGAACTAGCCGTCCTCTGACGAGATGTTGCCGTGGCCAGAGAAAAGGAAAGAGGGATAGTGTGTTTCGTGTGTAAATGAAAATGGAACACGGACTGCCATGTCTCGGCCCGTTGGGAGATACAAGAGCTGAACTGTGCTTGAAAAAGCAATCTGCAAAGCCCGACATTTGATACTGTATCTCCGGGCATGAACTAAGGCAACAAACCGTGCCCACGATGCTTTCCATTCTGGTCGAAGCGAGGAATGAAGGCCAATGCCAGGGCGCCATGTCTCATAACTCAACGCCCAGAGCGCTCCGTATCAGGTGCGGGATGCTTCGTGGCCAACCAACAGCCAGCGGATTGCGTACTTGTACTTGGTAGCCCTGCCGAGAACGCCTCCTCGTCCGGACATGGGCAACACGGTCGGTGGACAGGTAGAGTCGCATCTAGAGTTATACGGACTGCAGAGGTCATGCCGCCGACTGGGATTCCGGGCGCCAGGTTCACCAACAGCGCCCAAGCCAGGCTGAAGCGGATGGTGCCAAGTTTGTCCAGGGTGGGATCGTTGCCAAGTAGTATTAGATACTGAAGACTATGTCATTCATGACTTGGACGACAATCTGAACGCCGGTGCCCCAAGTGTCCTCGACATTCAACGTTTGATCCAGGTACGAGTACATGCAGGGCATTGCCTGATAGTCGATATGAGCCATCAACAAGTTGTCAAGTCGGTATAGGAGCCTTTCACTGAATGCCTTGTTCCAGTCATCAAACTACTAGTAGTAGTGTATTCCTCGATGAGCCACGCCTCGAGGGGGGCCAAGGGCCAATCACAGGCCCACAAACCATCGAAGGGGGCGTGCTTGTGCGGGACGGCAAGCTCAAAAGACGGCGACTTCAATGTGGGTGTATGAGACAGATTAAGGATCAAAGCGAGGCAGAGGCTCAACAACAGCCATGCCGGCTCACTTGCGGAATCGGGAGCCTTTTCATGCCAGTGCCCGCGAGGGGAAGAAGGAGGCCGCGAGCCGTGGCTGGCTGCCGAATGATGCGGATGATGCGAATGATGCATGATGAGAACAGAGACTCGGAGTGCCATCATCATAGCGTGCTTGTACTGTACTTCGTACGTAGGTACGATGGGCGACAAATACCTGGAGGCGCGCCTCACTCCTTTGTAAAGGTGCGGTCACAGTGTGACGTCCAGCCCCAGCCTCAGCCCGTTGTGTGCCTGTTCTTCCAGGTTGATTAGCCATGCTAGCTTCTAGGCATCAGCCGTAGAGGTACTAGATCGGCCTGGCCACAGCCAACAAGACAAGCCGTTTCGTCAGGCGCGACAAGGACGGAACGATGATGACCTAGGCGAGGCGTATGATATCTCGCTGATCAAAGGCTCGCCCTTGTGCGACGACTCGTGCCGGAACCACTGCCATGCTATGTACGCTTATGACGAGGGACGATGCTTGGCTGGATCTGATGGAGTAGCTCCGATTGCGTGAATCGTTTCGGTGGCGGCGTGCGTCCCATGTCTCATCACGGGCATCCACCAAAGGAAGGGAAAAAGACTGACGAGATTCGGCAAGGCAAAGAAGAGGGGGAGGAGAAAAGAAGAAGTTTGGTGGCTCGGCGGCAGCCATCCAATTCCAGCCAGCCATTAATACCTTATTACCGAGCGATGGTTGTTCAGGTGGCCTGGACATCGAATCACAGACGCAAAGGAAAAGCGACTGTTCCACTCATGATGCTCCATACCTCTTCAATGTATGGATATGTATGTATGAAGTCGAGAGAGGAAGCAAGCCAGGCAGGGTCAATCAACCAGGCAACGAGGCAAACCGGACATCACGGCCGAGCACTGTGTGGAGAGCGAGTGCGGACAGAGCAGGTTCCGAGTTTGCTTGCATTGTTCTTTGCTCGAGTCCGACGGCGAAAGGCGACGCTTCCGGTGCATCTGCTCGCTCATCCACGACGGCGTCAGAAAGCGGAGTGGAGTTGGGCCAGGAATTTCGTCGCCAGTCGTCCGTCCAGGTCCAAGTCCAGTCCAGGGCCCTCCTGTTGGACCACCTCACACACAGGCAGAGTGAGGCGCTAAAGATAGCCTCTGTTTGCCTTTTGCCTTGGCGCAAGACGCGGAGGCCAAACCAATATTATTTGCCCAGGTCGCATTCGGATCAACTCATCAAATCCATGTCACGCACGAGAACATACGACACGACACGACACGACGGCCCAACCAGCCAAGCCAGCAGCCGGATGGATCCAGCCCCTGATGATGGTGATGCTAGGACTCGCCCGCGTCTAAAGAGGCTGCATGTCGAAGTGGTGAATCCTGTGATGGCCGGACAGAGAGAAGCCGAGGCTCTCCGAGTTTCGAGGAAGTGGCGGGGTCCATCAGCCGCCCATCAAACTGTAGCTCTTTATCGTCGAAGTATCATGTCGTCGTCGTTTGTCTTCTTCCTCCTCCGGAGGCGTCTCCCATTCCAATGGTGAAAGTGTTTGTCCCTTCTCAGAACCTTGGGCTTGGTGGCAGCGATTGAAAGCGCAGACACGCCTGATTCAAGTTACCTCGGGAGTCGGGCTGCTCGGCTGTGACCTCGACGATTCCTCTTTGCTCGCTTGTGGTGGTTGATGCCCGCTAGAGACCCTTACACCTTGCACTCGGCGTTCCACAATCACGGGCTACTGAGTAATATATTCTGCCGCCTCTGTAAGTGTGTAGATGGTCGAGAGTGGTGTTCCGGGTGGCGTCCAGACAGACAGGCTCCGTTCTTGTACTCGTACTTGCTGCACTCCGTAGCAGTGCGTCCGTAGCCACATTAGCTGCTGTAGCCCACGTACAAGTACGGATTGGATACTAGCCCCATGCACTGCAATGCTCTGCAAGACGGCTCCGGCCCACCTCGAAAACTAGCTGTTCTGCGGCCGTGTGATTGGATCGTCGTCGTTGCCTTTGGAGTTGTGATAGTGAAGAGGAGAATGGCAAGCCCGAGATGCCTCCATCATTGCTTTGCCTTATCTTATCGCGCAGGTGCCCAAGATGCCTCCATACGGCAACAGCGACCCTGATACTGGCACCAGGTGAACAGATACAGCTGTTTAAGCACGCTGCGCCGCCAAAGCGCAGGTACCTCATTATCACACTTGGCTTCACCAGCCATGAAGGCCTCAACGTCACGATGGCCTCGCCGCAGCAGCACCTCCTTCACACAGAATTATCCTGCTTGTCTCCCTGATGCGACGTCAATGCACATCTTCGTCATCTCGACTCTCGTCTCTCTCCTCAATCCCAGCATGTCTCGCGCACAGGACCCAAAAGCGGGCCGGGGCTCCATCATCAATCAGCCTCGATCCTTCTGGCGTCAAGCTAAAGTCACTCGATGGAGCAGCCATCAGAGACCCATGTTGCCATGGCCGGCCGGCATGACAGTACCAGAGGCTGCCGGACGATACGAAGCACTGTACGGTGTGCTCTGTGTCTGGTTGAACTTGGTTCTCTCCGAGTCGCTGCCGCTGAGTATCACTCGTCGATGGAGATTCAACCTTCGTACAGACGTGCTTGCTGATGATGTCCCATGAACGCAGCTCCCTTCATCTCGCCCTCAGAGTCAGGCGACTGCGTGTGACGGACGTCCCCGTCCTCAGCCCACCACCCGATCCAACCTCAATCTATTCCGTGCTCCGTAAAAGTACGAGCTTGTGTACTCGCCGGGCGGCCTTGTCGAGACTCCCCGAATCCACTCTTCCAAGGCCACTACTTGACTGTCCACGGAGTACACGACAGGCGATGGTCCAGCAGCTGCACGTTAGTCATCGCTGGCCTATCTTAGGAGACGCCACGAACAACCTTGAACTGACTTGGAGGCGAGCCCCCAGACGGTCGGCCGCAGCAGGCTTGTAGTGCCACAAGTACTCGCGCTGGAACCAGGGCGGCCCATGCACACCACATATCACATCAGGTGCGCCGAAGCGCTGCTTGGTTCGGCACCACTAGCATCAGCAGAGGTCATGGCATCAGCATGGGCGCCAGACTTGCCTCAGGGTATGACGGGGCCTATCGCCTCTGTTTGGGTACTTGGGCGCCGTCGTCGCCTCCTGAGCTGCCAGGTAGAGCGAGCGTTCTGTAAAAAGGACTATACAGGAGTGTCCATCGCCGCTTGTATTACACATTAGCCTCATGTTGCTCTCATTACTCTCCAGGGGGGCGCCATAAGCACGACGAGAAAAGCTGCCCAGTTGGTCCTGGAATCGAGTGCCATTGGGCGCGCGTGCACGCCTTACAACACACACACACACATATTCCCATATTATATGGCGTCAAGGCCCCTACCAAATGCCACAGACAATCAGGTAGGTGGTATGTATGCTTGCCTAGACGGAGCATTACCCTGCTGCTGCAAAAGCGTGAGATGAGTACGAACGTAGTACCACTACAAGTGAGCAGGTATGCAATATGAGCATGCAGTCTCCCACTTGGCAGCTCGTCTTGAGTGGCTCGAAGCCCCCTTAGCCTCGACGCCATGTTCAAGCTGCTTTCCACCTCGTTTCTGTTTTCTCATTTGCTCACATTCTTCGCCTTTCCTCTGCCTGCCGGGGTGATCATGGTATCATGGGCATCATCAGCTGTGAGGCGGCAGCCAACTGCAGCGCCCGTTGGCTTGGGCCGAGCATCAACTGCGCCCGGTCCGCAACGAGATTAGCCGTGTTTCTCATCATCTCGACCTCTGGGCCGTGTCAATTCATCGATGGCGAACAACGGTGATCCCTTTCCGACCTCCTTAACTTGGCACCCTCCCTGAAACCGAACTGAGCAGTTGATCGGAGGCAGCTGAGGCTCCCCGCCCTAGCCTTGGGCCGCGTCTCTGCCTCTTACACTCTGGCCCCGGCCTGTTCGCGTTCCGGTGGCACGGCGGAGGGCCGGATGGCGGCTCCCTGCTCCCTTGGGCCTAGACGCCTTCATGACGGGCAAAGTCCAACAGGTTGAATCAAGTGCCACCTTTCTGGTCCTCTTGGGTCCACAGAACTGGCCTGTCCTTGCTGCACTAGACGTCGACCTCCTTTACCCGGGCGGCTCTTCCAACTTCAAACCCCATCAGCGAGCGCCATGGTTCAAACACCTTGACCCAAGGAAGTCTCTGTTTCTCTTGCTCTACTTGTGCAAGTTCCAACAACAAGGCCAGCCCTCCGGTCCGCCATGAGCCTAACGTTGCCTGCCTCTTCAGCCAAGGTCCACTGGCTGATGGAATAAGCCAATCTTACGAATCCTTCCCCTCCGGCGTCAAGTCGTCCTTTTGCTCCTCGGCTATCGGGTTATACACCAGATGCGGCTTGTTTGCGCATGTACAAGTACGAGTATCACTACAAAGCAGCTGATCCGAAGCACAGTCTCATCAATGCAGAGCCGGGCTCGCTCAATGACGGCATGGGGCCGTGATGCTCTGGCCTGGCTGCCTGATTGGCACATGCTCCGTCCGCTCGCTCTCAATTCCTACCGCTGCCTCATCCAGGATATTGGGATGGCGCAAACACGGCATGGCAGAGCCGGGTTGATTCAAGAGCGGCATTTCGTTGCAGGTTGGTAAGGCCCAGCCGAAGGCGCTGGACTCAGACCCCTCACCAGCTGGGTCATCTTTTGGGCAGTCGCACCATGCCGGGATCCTTGATAGGCCGCTGTCGCGCAAGATGAGCTCGCTCACACTCTTACTCAGAGCCCGAGAGCATGCCAGTATAGAGACGAGGCATGGTGCGGACCGCGAAACAACCCAACCACCCTCTCCAGGCTCCAGCAGTGCCTTCGATTATCCTGTTCCTCCTTTACTCGCAACCCTGTGATCTCGCCTTCACGTAGGCCGCGTAAGGAGGCCTTGTTTCGCTTTGCATCCATGGACTGTGACGGATGCAAACAAATCCTCTAATGACTTATCAGATGTGATGCTAAGCTGCCTTGCCGGATATCGGCCTCGGAGACCGATGAGGGGAAAAGAGAAATAGTACGAAGACATAACGCAATCGACTGTAACGATGATCACCACCGTCCACTGTCCACGTCTGCAACATGCGTTAAGGTGCACGCCGACGTCCCGCACCGATGCTCGGAGACCGAATTTCATTGTGAATGGTTACGACTCTGGCCATGAGGAGTTACGACGGAATCCTCTCATAAAGCGCGTATATGAACGCTGGTTGATGGCTCTTTGATGGTGCATTGTGAAGTAGTCAAGCAGTCTCTGTCTCTTACGTCCATTTGAGTCTCCTTTCATCGATCCAACATGCCCAACAAGCCGACCACCGCGGATCTCTATCCCACCCCAAAGGTAGCCGCCGAGGTGACGGCATACTCTGAGCGGAACTCAACCTCGCTGCCAAAGTACCTCGTCGACTACCATGCCTGGGTCGAGGAAACCCATCCACACGCGACGTACATGGTCTCGAACCTGCAGGCGCAGAGTCTCGTCTTCTTCGCCAGAGCCTTTGGAGCCAAGCGGATCCTCGAGATTGGCTCATATGTCGGCTACTCTGCGCTCGTGTGGGCGCATGCCGTCGGCCAGGAGGGCAAGGTGACGGGCCTCGAGTTCTCGGAGGACTATGCCAAGATTGCGAGAGACGCGTTCGAGAAGCATGGCGCGAAGAATGTGGAGATCATTGTGGGAGATGCACTCAAAACGTAAATCAGCTGGCTCATCTTGACTTCCGTTTGATTAAACTTTACTTTTTAGGGAGACTAACAGAGATAACATGCAGTCTCTCAGCCCTACAGCCTGAAGAGCCATATGACCTGATCTTCATCGACGCTCAGAAGTCAGGCTATCCCGCCTACCTCAGGGACATCCTCGCCGGCTCCCAGCCCGGCTCGGCCACGCGGCTCCTGCGCCCCGGCGGCATCATCATCGCGGACAACGTCCTCCGGCGGGGCCTGGTGGCCGACGGCAGCGAGGAGAATCCCAACGCGCAGGTGCAGCGGCACGTCGGCTCGCCGGAGGAGGATCTCGTGGCGCTGCGGGAGTTTAACGCTGCGCTGGCGGGGGACAAGCGGTTGGAGGTGCTTCTGCTGCCGGTGTTTGACGGGGTTGGGTTTGCGAGGCTTTTGGATTGATTGAGCTTTTCGATGAGTTGCCCGAGGGAAATGGAAGACATGCCGTTGAGCAGGCTGCATTCTCTCGATGTTGAGTTATTGGCTTGGTGAGAGATAGGGACCCGATGTCATAGCAGCACGATATAAGCCACTCCTTCTGTCCAGTCCAGTTAGGTCAATACATATATGTCATTATAGAGAATGGCATTCACGGAAATGTGTTGCTGTCAAATTACATTCATTGCTGGTAGCAATGATCCTTCTTTCAACCGATATAGAGGAGCATCAAGGGGGCAACCATCGGTTTACTATTATAGGGTACGCAACGTTGGAGAAAACACGTTCAGACGGACTGGAATCATAAGAACGCAATGTAGGATACAATAGTAAGGTATGTAATTGCAACTGGTCTTGGGCTCATCTCCGCTCACTATCAAAGGCAGCCGTTCTGCTCAACCGCGCGACGCTTTCGCACTCATGAATATCTGCTCCATGCTCCATGTCTCCGTATATATATGTAAATGGTCAACATCTTTTCGTCCCAAAAACGCCCGGTTCAATAAGCCCGGCCAATCTGTTCTAGCCGTCAATCCAAACAACGTCTCCATCAAGGCAACGCGATATCGTCAGACGCAGGACTGCTCGCCGCAGTACTCTCATCTCCCATCTCCGACTTCGCCATCTCCTCCGTCACCAAATCCGTCCACCTATCGCCTCCCGTTCGCAAAACGTTGTGCGTAGAAAGACACTCACCAAAGTGTCTCTCCCGCCTCGTCGTTCTCCTCTCGCCGCCTTCGAGTGCCGAGTATGCGCTTCGTGTAGTGCGCATTCGCTTCCGCTTGCCGCCTTCGCTCATGAGGTTGCTAAGTTTTAGGCGGCGTAGCATGAGCTGGTGCTCGTATGCTACGATGCCGCGGACCCAGGGCGCCACGTCAAGGACGATAAGGTTCATGGTGCGGTCGAAGACAGAGGGGTCTAGGTATGTTGTTGGAGCGACCTTGGGGGGAACGGCGATGGGGTCGAAGGCGATGGCAATGTCCATCCTGGTCATCTGGTGAGGACAAGACCGAAAGAATGAGTCGAGAATCGAAACAGTCTGCCCTTCATCTATAGGTCGTAGAGCAGAGGCCTTCGCTGACTCTCGTGCTGCGTCATGTGGCTCTGTTGATGAGTTGAGCACAGTAGCCCGAGCCAGAGACTTAATGCACGTCGAAATGGCCTTATTTGGCGCAGCGTGATGGACCATGACATCGGCATCCAGAAGTGCCTGCCCCAGGATAAAGTCCTCTCTGATGTGGGTTGCGAGGTCGGGGATTGTCGGGTCCATAACCTCCTGCAACTTCACCCCGTAGGCGCCCCCTGAGCAGATATCCGCAGAGCTCATAGCAGTGCAAAAGTCATCGTAAGCCTCCAGTGTCCCAAGACTTGTCGCGGTCTTCGCGGCCCATGC
This sequence comes from Trichoderma citrinoviride, assembly GCF_003025115.1. Lineage (NCBI taxonomy): Eukaryota > Fungi > Ascomycota > Sordariomycetes > Hypocreales > Hypocreaceae > Trichoderma > Trichoderma citrinoviride. Next base: position 164,389 of record NW_020194717.1, on the reverse strand, counting down.
ATTCATACTACTGCCGTTGCACCAGTCTCCCATGTCGAAGCTCCAAAAGTCCCATACTTGCTCAATAGCCTCCTGTTCGGCGTCAAGTCCGCTCGTGGCGACGATAGGATCCCGATTAAACCATCCCATGCCCTTTTGATAGGCATCTTGACTGATGACTCGTACCACATCACCATTCTCGTCCAGGTCAGAACCCTTGGGCCAGCGAAGGTAGAACCAGTCATATCCTCCTTTACGATCGCCAACGCCAATTTGACACCAGTAGTTGAGCTCGGTTATTGTTGCTCTCAAATCGCGATCGCGAGAATTATACAGAGCTTCGACAGCGGATCGCTGAAGAGCATGGCCTTCGTTGGCAGCAATAAGGAGACAGAGATCCACGGCAGTGCTCAAAGGGGCGGCTGAAAACCGAAAGATGCCATGCAGATTCAAGCTCTGGATGGGTAACAAGCTCTCGTCGTTGCAAGTCATGATGAATGGTCGTTTGGACTGTGCGATGAGGCTTGTAAGGGTTGCCCAAAACTGCTTGTCTTCTTCGAAAAGTACATCGACTTCTTCGAGGAGAATCAGAGACTGCTTTTGACTCTTAGGCGGCGCCTTTGCCTCTTTCTCCACGCTCTCCTTCTCTTTGGACTGCTTCGCTCGTTGAGGCTTCGCTGGTTGTAATTTGGGCTTTGGCTGGAAGAAAGAAGTCATCATGCCCTGCTTGCCGGAGTTGATCTCGCTGGCCACCTCTTCTGGATCGATGGCGGTGGGGTCAGCGGCGCCTCGGTTGTGCTGCACTAAATGATTTCGTGTCATATCGCCAACTTTCTCCAGAATATCTTTCCCGCTCCTTCGACTGCCAGGATTGATCTCAAAAATCTCAAAGTCCAGCTCCTTTGCTACCGCGTAGACCGCTGCTGTCTTGCCGCTACCGTGGGGTCCGCTTAATATGATGGCATTCGTGAGACGGCTGCCTTTACTCGGATTGATACTGCGCATCACGGATTTCTTGATCAGCTTCGAGCCGGGTAAAGAAGCCCAGTCCCCATCGCTGTCGGAAATCTCGTCCATTTCAGCGTCCTCCTCTTCGCTATCGATGACAAAACCGTCCAGCTTGTTCTTCTTTCTCTTCTTCTTCGGCTTGCCTTTCTCCTTGTCGCCTTCTGAGCTCCCAGATTCTACAGACTGCACCCTAAGAGCCTGTAGCCAGTCGCTGAGAAGCAGTGCCTCCTTTCCTGGCTGCAAGACTTGGGCGGCCGTCACTGGAGCGTACTTCTGAACCCAAGAGCTACCTTCGCACTGTGATCTGTCAAAGGCTGAGAGTTGGGCTTCCAGGGCTTTGTAGAGACAGCTGATGGCAGGATGAACCTTGGAAGACTGCTGATTCGCGAGCTCATCAACATCCCCCTCGTAATATGCGGAATAATCGGTAAGGTGACTCCGTAATTGTGAACGGATTCGCTTTTGGAGCTTTCGTCCACTCTCGAAGTGCCTTTGAGGAACGCGTAATTCAGGGGGGGCTGGTAAGAAGCTGTTGTTGTCTCTAGGTAGACTCTGCCGGATTCCTGGAACGTCTAAATCACGTACAAGATGCCGTAATACGGACTCTTGCGGGGCAATAGCAACAGCGGCCCTCTTTGACCTCCTGTGCCGTATCCCAGAATCGTGACCGACAGCCCTTGTACTTGAGAAGTCATCACCCCGTACATGAGCCATCCCGTAAGGCGGCCATAATGGGTGTTTGGCACCAGGAACCTTTGTACCGCCTGATTTGATGCCAAACTGGATGCCTTTTCCGGAAGGGAACGGATTCCTGGGTTTCCTTGGCGACACCGGCGTGGACTTGAAGACGCTGGTTTTGTGGCTTGAGGGCTTCTTGACTGACTCGCCTGGTGTACTGGCGTCAGAATGTGGTTTCGATTTGCCCATGAAGAATGGGTGTGTGCTTTTGGCTTTTTCAGATGCCACTTCCGCTTGTCCTTGCTTGGGCGCGATAATCTTGCGTTTGCTGGGCACCAGTGAGAGCTGCAGCTTCCCTTCGAGTATTTCCTCAATCTTGTTGCCCATGTCCTTTCGGTGTTCATCGTCCCGTCCATACTTGATCGTGACCATGCGACTTGGCTTGCTTATTGCTTTTGGCTTCGGAGGCGAGCCCAAGGTCCCCGTTTTCGGGTTGAACTTGAGGATCTTCTTCGATTGAATAGGGGTAGGTGTCTGAGCTCGTGAAGTAGCAGTGGAGGGCTCTAATTGTTCGGTATTGGTCGAGGTCTGTTGCGCAGCATCACCTGGCTGTTGTGTGGAGGCTTCGACGAGGTTTGGTGGAGGGACGCTGGGAGCCAACTGGCCGCTTACAGCGTCTCTGGCAGCTCCATCATTCTGGTCTGGCTTGTTAAGATGACTCAAAATAGCTCCATTGAGTGTCTGCCTTGCGCTCTTCCTTCCCCGGCGAGCCTTTTTGCCTTCGGAATCATCTTGGACCAGAGAGGTGTCTGTCTTTTGCCGCTTTCGTTTGGGACCTTCGGCGGTACCTGGAGGCGCATCGTCGGGTGTCGGCTGGGCGGGATCTAGAGGTAACGGCGGCGGCACGGCATGCTGGTCGATGTCGGCTTTGGTGAAGAATGGATGAAGCTTCTTGGAGGAGGTTTCGCCATTCTCTCCCTGCACCATTGTCGCGACCAGGACCGGTCCCATTGATTCACCGCGTCTAGGCAGGAGCAGAGCAGCGTTAGTAAGGCTGTTGCCTCATAGCTGTTAACAATCATGCGTCCTGTCCCTCACCTTTATGTCGACATGAATGCCGCCGATATCCAGAGCAACGATGAAGCCGAGGCGAGGATGAGGATATGCCTAGGTCGGGTATGAGGGATGCTGTATTAGTGGAAGAAGAGGATAAAAAAGGAAGCGAAATCCTCCAAGCCTCATCAATGTCCAGAAACTCTCGTCAAGCCCACATCTGGTGCAAAAGTCCCCCCAAAGAGCCTCGTGTTGTCAGTTCTGCAGCAGTTCAGACGCGTCGAAGCTCCATTTACGCGTGCAGTTGCAGGTGACAGGGATCCTGCACATTCGCGCCACAAATCGCGGCCCCGCCACATCACCTTACCTAAGCAACCCCACTCCGGAATTTTGCAAGGCCGCTGCCAGAACTTTTTTTTTCTTCTTTATCTATGGCGATAGCTTCTATCGCTGCAGCCGCAAAATATTCAGCCCGCCAGCCTGAGAAGCGTCCAGCAACAACACCAAGACACCATGGCTTCTGAGTACCGGATACACAAGCCATATGTGCTGGCGACGCTGCCGAAGCCGCTGGACCACACCAAGGGAAATATCGTGGCCAGGGAGGTCTATGGCCAGCGAGATGGCCAGAAGAAGAGGAAGCGAACAGAGCTCGTGGTGGGCGTTGACGGGGAGACAACCAGCATCTACGACGTATGTCTGCTGCTTTTCAGCGGTCAATGGTATTATGCTGACGACCTGATATAGGTTCCTGCCTCCCGATTGATTACCTCATACCCAATTCCGCCCCAGGAATCTTTCACCTGCCCTCCTTACTCCGTCAGAGTCCGTCGCAACAACAGCAGCGATGCCCTGCGATACACGTTCATCGCAACCACAGACGCGGGCGCTCACAAAATTACTCTCTTCAAGGATGTGGCCCATCGCGATGGAAAGACGACGTCGAACAGCGTATCTCAAGTTCTTAACACCTCCGCGGTCAAGTATCTCACCTGCTCTTCGCCTTCGAACGAAGTCGCCAACATCGGGGATATCATAGCCGTTTGCGAAGAGGGAGAGGTTGTATGCCTGTCTGGAGAAACTCTGGCCATCCAATGGTCTTCATCTTCCAAGTCAATGGTCCAGGATCTGGTAGCTGCGTCTGTTTCGGAGTTCCGCATTGAATACGCTCTGTCAGGCAGCACGGCCGAGTTCACTGAGGGCTTGTTCAAGAACCGACCAGAGGTCTTCAGCGCGCTACCAAGGTCTGCTGGCTCGCACGTAGAGCTTTTTGCTCTCATCTCCAAGAGCTCCAGTCAAGGTGTGGAAAGTCGACACTTGATCGTGCTGGCAGCCGTATCTGGGGACGCATCGGCGTCTGCAGATGTCCAGCACCTGGTCCCTCTCGACATTGTGCCCATCACCACTATCGCCAGTCAAGCCAACGACGAATCGCCTGCTTACCAAGTGGATGTGCAGTCTGGTCTTCTCCTCCAGCTGCAGCAGGGCGCCATCGGCGTCTACGACTTGACCGGAGCTGTCCCCAAGCTCAAATCGACCATTGAGGCAGAGAATGCGCAGTCCTTTGCCCGCCTCTTCAAACCGTTCATCCTCGCATCTTCACTGACCTCTATTGGCCTCTACAACTACCAGTATCGTTCTGTCCACTCCAAGGCCACACTGGACTGGTCCGAGGTCCCCACCGAAGGCGAGACGCCTCGATCATGCCAGCTGATCAGCTACCTGCGGAGCCAGGATCTCGTTGTCGCCCTTGTGGAGAACATCCTGGTCACCATCCAGGTCGAACCGCCAAAGGGCTCTGGCAAACGGCGAAAGGAGGGCCTTTTGATCGACTCGATAGGGCGGGGCACTGGCCTCGAGATTCCGACCAAGAGGGTCAGATGCGAAACTTCTCTCGAATTTTCTAAGCTGGTCCCAGGAACCCTTACCGATGACTACCTCGCTCAATTCCAGACGGAGACGGAGGCAGCCGATAAACTACTAGCGGATAATGAGCTGGGCAAGTGGGAAGACATCTTGCGCAGCAAATTTGGCGTCTCCAAGAAGGACACAGCTTCGGCAAATGGCGAGAACCCAAAGGCCCAAGAGGGCTCAGACGCGCAGGAATTGCCAGAGTGGGAGTGGCTCTCGGGGGCATCGTATCCTGCTGCTGACCGCAGATGGGTCATCTATGCCATTAGTCAAGTTTTCTCAGTTGACACCAAAGAGGTTGGAGATACTGTGCGGCCTGAGCTGCGCCTCGTCCTGCCCGAGAGCAACGTGACGACATATCTCGTGGTCGCCGGCCACCTCACCTTGTCGAATCTGCGAACAGCCTTCAGGGATGAATTAGCCCCCGAGGCGTCAGACAACCGCGCCGTAGCCGGCGACCTGATTCGATGCCTTGCGGACGCCGATCCCTCGCTGACCCTCCTGCTCAACTATCTTCAGGCCACCAAGCTAGGCGAGGTCGAGCTCTTGCTTGCCATTCGGGCTCTGATGCTGAGCATGGACCTTATTCCCCAAAGCAAACGGGACACGACTAAGCTCTTGACCAGTGAGCCGCATCGTGATAGCGGCAACGACAACGGCGACGGCAACAAGGAAGACATTGAGATGGACCTGGACGACTTGGAGCGGAAGATTGCAGTCACTGAGCACTACCTCGGCGATGACTCAAGTAGCCGTTCTCGTGGGCTGACTCTCGCGTTCACCAAGCTGTGGCGGTTGCCCGCAGTGAACACGGTCAAGGCGCTCCGGACGACGGTGTCGACAGACGACATCATGTCACTCATCTATCTGCTGCGGGTGGAATTGCTGCGCGGCGCGTGGACCTCTCTGTACATTGACCCTACCGCATTTGACTCAGAGGGCAATGAGCCTCCGCCTGATGGCGTCATTGCCCTGATTGCCGACCTCCTGGGCCGATGCCTGGATGCTGTGGGAGCCGGCGGCTGGCTGTTCAATGATGCTATCTCCTGGGCAGACAAGGCCGAGACGAGCGACTTCCTGACAGCCCTGCGACTCGAGGTGACTGCCGCACTGGAGGGCATCGAAGAAGCGGTCTTCCTGAACGGCATCCTAGGCGAGACTGTGCGATTCGGCAACGCGGTACAGAAGGGCAGTGCAGCCAGACAGACCCGGGCCCCCAACAAGCCCATCACTGTCCACTTGGAGAACAGGGAATCGCGACTGCTGCCGCTCGGCTTGAAGACAAAGCTGTTGCCTACGAGGGAGAAGGTGGTGTCGGGCGGTGAGGTGGTGCAGCGAAGCGTTCGAGAGACGGGACACCTCATCAGTCAGAAGGTGGACGCTTACTCGTTGGAGAAGCTCGCTATCTGAGCTGCAAATTTTTACTCGCTCTTTCGCTCTTCTCCACTGAAATATTTGAAGCGTTTTATGATGTCTTCGGTGAAGGATATGGACCCCCGATGCTGGGGCAAGGGCCTATAGAGAGAGGGGAGAGCTGGACAGAAGGATTCTCGAGTATCCGACTAGTGCGGCTCAAGAGCAAACGGTATCCGAGCTGAGGGAACTACTAGTGACGCGGAGAAAACTGCTGAGGCTGTAGGATGCATAGGAAGACATCCCATAAGGTGGAAGTGGGATTTTCGGTGAAGAATAGGGGGCCGAAGGATTGGAGGAGGTGGAGTTTCGATAGCTGAATGGCTGGCTAATACCATTGTTGTGCAAATAGATTTCATGTATGGATTGATGTAATCGAGACAAGGCAATGACTGGTGTTCTGTGTATATGAAGGCATTTGCGGGGTGTTTGTGTCGTGACATTGTTCGTCTGTCGAAGAGAGGATGGCAATAAGCATCACATGATTCTGATGACGGGGTGACTCTTCAAACGATGTTTCGCAAGTCAAGGCAGCCATGTGTGACGAGGGTTTCTTGCCAGCGCATCTTGTTGCATCGTGGCTAAACTGGAACGAAGGGGCATGATTTAGTGATTGTGAGGAGAGAATTGGTCTGAGAGCCTGCGCAGCATAAGAGGCTTGCCTTTGCTTTGTGTCTCCTGACCCTTGAGGCTGGAATGAGGAGCCCTTATTATGGGTGTCTTTGTGATAGTTGAGCCATGATCATGAGTGGCCGAGTCGAAAGGGAGGGGAGACGATGCCACGTAGTGACGAGGTGGAAAGTAGGGCTGTAAAGAAGCATGCAGGAGACTAGAGGCTAGTTGCGATGCCGGCCTGCTTGTGTACCTGCTGCGAGATAGGAGGGTGGTCTGGCTGGTCTGTGTAAGGCAACTCGATGCTTATACTGGTACTCGCACAGGTGCTTCGCTTTCTAAATTGACTGAGTGTGCCTTGATAAGATACGTGTAACATGAGGGCTGATTTCCCCCCTTTTCCTCTAGATCGAGGACCGAGATTCTGGGGCTGAAGCGGATTGTCTTTTGGCTTTGTGGGAGGGTTGCATACAGATACTCGTGGATATTCCACCCAACGTGCATACTCGTAAATCTTGGCAGACAGGTAATCTAGAGCTTTCGGTCAACGAACCAACTACATAGACTAGATGCACAGCTTATGCGTGACATGCTTTGTTTTGCAACATGCTTGCAGTTACGGGCGATTGCTTTGTTTCACTTTGCCACTGAGGCTGGGCTCGCCTTGTGGAGCTGCGGAAGGCGCCGAAGGTGAGAAGCACAGCCTCGGTTTGGGATGGGGAATGAGACGAGCGCTGAGGTTTAGTGGTGAAGTTTCGGTGGGGGGCGTTCGGCTTCTGCCATGATGTTGATTGTGTTGAAGTTGGTTTAATTCGGTTATGGCGAAACACGAGGTGGCAAAAGGATCCATATAGACTACGAGTACGAGACCACGAAAGAAGAGCGGTTTGGAACAAGAAGAAAGTTTCGGCGAGACGATATACTGATCTTGGTGACCCTACGTACAAGTACGTAGGTAGGAAGAGCAGAGAGGCGATCTTGACGTAAAGGGTTTGGTCAAGTCAATGATTGCCCAGGCTTCCTCCAAGGCTCAACTGCGTGTATCCGATAATCGCTGGGACTTTGGCGCTTCATGGTCAGGTACAGGTACCGGTACTAATAAGGTAATTAGTAACGTCCTTCTACGACTGCTTGTGTGTGCTTCCATCCAGCCAGATGGCCACTGAGACAAGGCATGAACCAGCACTAGTAGACACTGGGAGCACATGCAAGTCATGACAGGGGTCGGGAATGGCGCCCCTCAGAGTCTCAAGGCCCCCTGTGGCAACCCTGTGGGCTAGACTCGGGGTGGTTTGACGACGTCACAGCCCATGGATGCAGCCACATGCTGTGTCTGTGTCTTGGGCGTCGACTCGCAAGATTTGGGCGGCTGGATCGACAATTTTCGTCTGCTTTTTGATTGAGGCTGCTTTTGAGCTGTTTCTATTGAGAACGCAGGCAAAAGAGGGGGTGCGGGATGTGTGTCTACGTGAGGTGACATGACATGCAGCTTGGAGGTCAAAAGTAGTACAGCGGTCATGCACGCCATTTAGCTGTGGGTGCGAGGTACATGTGGTATCGATAAGCGATGCGCCTTGTACACCAGCAGGTTCAAGTTGGTGTCGTTCAGTTGGCAGGCAGGACGAGGTGAGAGGAGAGGGGGAAGGAAGCCGCGATTCAAAATGGGGGCCTTCCTCTGTCTCTCTTTTCCCTTTCTTGTCTCTTCATCTTCCTCCTCCATTCCTTCATCCTCATCTTCCGTCCATCATCTTCCCCTTGACATCTATACCAGCAACAAGCGACTCAACTCTCCTGCATACCGGAGATACTCGATTATACGAGCCAACTGCTGCGCCATCTCAGCCCACTTACCAACAAACTACTCCCGCCCGCTGACCAACCAGCAAGCTCGATCGGCATCCGCCAGCCAAGCAGCAGCACCTATCACGAGGACACGCGAGCCAGACGACCTTGCCTTAAACTTGCCGTCATCGCTTTTAGGTTATTTCGCATTACATAGTGCATGACACATTCCGCTGCGGCCTAACCCGGCCCTGGAAAGACTCCCAAGAACACACAACTGCCGTATCGACCGCCTCGCACAGCCTGGTCAGCTCTCAACTTCGTACATACAACCAGATTCCAACTCGTAGATTCGATTCTCAAGCCAGCATCCAGCTACTCTATATTCTCCCTTCGCCACCGCATGGTAGCTATGAGCGGTATCTCTGTTGTCCAACAAATCGATGCCGTCGACGCCTTTGCCAGGACCCTGTACATCCGCACAACTCAGTCAACTGTCCCGTCCCTCTCGACAGATGTCTCGCAGGCCGTCCGCAACCTCCACCAGGCGCTGCGGGAGTTCCGCATCGAGGCCGCCGATCCCAACTCGCGCCTCAACGCCTCGGAATCTAGTACTTACGTCAAGCAGCTAAACTCCATCATCAAGGACTCCCAGACGACGCTCAAGCAGCTCGAGCTCGTCCTGGATCTGAACAGCAGGGGCGGAGGACCATACGCCGATAGCGCCGCCGAGAGCATCAACGCTGTACAGACCAAGCTGCTTCACCAAAAGACTGTCATCGAAGCGTTTCTAGATCTGGTTCGACATGGTGACAAACCGAGCCGCCGCCGCGGGCCCAGTTTGGATACCATCAAGGGCAAGGTGGATGCTATTGGGCGCAGACTCTTTCGTCGCGACAGCAACAAGTCCTCCACCGGTGATGACAAACTTTGGAGGAAGTTCAAGGCCGAGCTTATCAAGGAGGGATTCTCATCCAAGGTGCTGGATGAGCATGAGGTACGTCCCCTTATAGACGCCCCAAAGCCTAGAACTCTCAGGGCGCAAGTACACCGAAGCTGACTAGAAGACAGGATGTGCTGCGCGCCTACATTCAGGAGATGCAATCAGTCCCTTCTATGAAAGACGGTGTGCCGCCCACCGTCCAAGGGCTGCTCGAGCTGGATGGCACCTCAGTGCCTGCACCCGCGGCCCTGCATGCTCGCCATATGACCTTCCCACTCGACCATGGAAAGACGCCTGCTAGCACAAAGACTGACCGTTTGAGGCCGGATCAGTCGTCTCATCCGGCTCTGGCCCAAGAACTTTCTTACGACCCCCGTTCCTGGGCCTCACCTGGGGAGGCAGGCAGCATTGTAGATTCCTTCACGCTCATTTCAACCCGAGATCTGCTATTGATGGACTCGCTCAGTTCAGATGTTGCTGGCCTCCATTTGAACAGTTCCCCAACACAGGCTGATGCTCCATCATTCCAGCCCATCATGTCCGGAGCTCTACCGCTGCCCGAGATTAGGCTGCCTCAACCTACAGCCCCTCGGGATATTCCCCAATCGAAGCATCTTGGCGTCGAAGGAGCAGCACCCCACGTGTACGGCTCTAGCGCACCACCAGCATATGGGGGAGCGTCGATGCCCCGGTTGGCGCCGGATAGCTTTGGGCGGGACATACCTATGCATGCGGAGTGGACCAAGATCAACCGCTCTCTCGTCAGCCCCGAAGCTCTTCATCGTGTCGGCGTGCGGTACGAAGCTCGTCCGGGCTATGTTGCCGTCTTGGGCCGCCTGACTCTGGACCAAGTCACTCAATACGCCCGTTTGAGCGCGGAGTGTCGGGCTGCTCGGCGAGGCGTGCCTCCTATGACGAAACATCATTCTTATGATGTGACCAGACACGAGCGAACGAGTTCGGAGAGTAGTCCAGATGAGAATTTTGAAAACGATAAGGACTCGGATCGCAGCGACATGTCCGATGCAGACGACGAGAAAGCCTCGGGGAAGAAGGGAGCTAAATCTTACCCCGTCATTGTGAACCCTCCAGAAAAGAGCAAGGCCTCTCCAAGCAGCACTGTCATGCCGAAGCCAATCCTGAAGAACAAAAACCCGAACCATGTGCGATTCGATCCAGAGCCCTACGAGGTCGCTGCCCGACAGGACAAGGATAGTCGCGAGAGTCGAGATTCTGCCTCCAGGAAATCCCGAGACCGCGACGAGAAGGATAGGGACGACCATCACAGGCGTCGTGAAGATAGAGAAAAGAGGAGGCGAGACAGCGACCCGACCCACGACGACAAAAACCGTCGGGACCGTGACCGTGACCGTGACCGAGACCGTGAACATGACGGCCACCGATCGCACCACCACGATCGGGATCGTCGCGATGATCGGAGACGGGAGAGGTCTGCTAAGAAGGATCCCTGGGCCGAGGCTCTCGGCGTGGTGGGCATCGGCGGTGCTGCCGCCAGCTTGCTGGGAGTCTTGGCCGAGGCTGCCATGGGAGGCTGATGATGCCGATACAATCTTTCGACACCCGGACATCATTATAAGACGAGATTTCTTTTCCTTTACACGAAGCTGGGAGCCCCTTGCATGGAATACTGGGCATTTCACTGTTACATGGAACGATTTACCGCTTCTGGGGATCTTTGATCTATTTGCGACTTGTGGAAACCAGGCTTGGTTATTTTCCTTTGTATGAGTTCAATAGGGATATATGAGCTGTATGAGATGGAAAGGATGGAAAGCAGCGGTAGATACCCTGGGCTTGCTGCATCTCATATGAAATGGCTTCATTCTGGCTTCAGGCATTGATAGATTGAATGACTTACGAATCATGACCCTATATGACACTTGCAAGCACAAAATGAGGTTCAAGTGATATCAGGACGATTACGAAAATGTAGTGGCGGATGTCATATGCGTCTAGATTTTTATAGACTTATTCCTTCAGACGCGCTCCTCTATGAACGGATAATTCATCTCACACAACCCTTCTATACGTGCTGGTACCTTATTCAACAGAGGTGTCTATCGCATCAACTCCTCTTCCATACTATCCCACCATGCCGCCGCCCTCGACTCCCTCGCTGCCTCACCAGGCGGTCGTCGCGACAGCTCGGATCTCTTCCTGGGCGTCCTCTTCCACTCCAGCACCCTGATGCTCTTGACCTGCGGCCAGGGAAAGTCGGGCTCATCGGAGCCCTCAAAATCGCGCGCGTAAATGCCGGCCTTCTTCTGCGGGAGCGTCGTGCGCCATGCGCCGCCGTCCCAGTCGAACCGGTGCGTAACGTCCTCGTCGGGCCGCTGCAGCACGACGTGGCCCTGGGCGGTGCGGTAGCGGATCTGCGGGTGGAAGAAGTCTGGGAACTCGCGCAGGAGGTCCGGCACGCGGACGCGCATGAAGGAGCCCTGGCGGGCGGACCTGACGGCCGAGGCGGACTTGAGGAGGCGGGCGAGCCAGGCGGCGATGAGGTGGTGGGCGTGGTCGTGGAGGAGCTGGGCGCGGCGGCGGCGGGCGGTGGCGCGGGCGGCGAGGGAGGCCGCGTGGGAGTTGTTGACGGAGGAGAGGGCGTCGAGCTGGAGGATTTCGTCGGCGAGGGCGGTGTGGTGGGATTGCCGGAGGGAGGCGTAGAGGGGGATGGCAGTGGTGCGGATGGCGGCGATGGCGCGGCCGAAGGAGCGCTGGTTGAGGAGCGTCTTGATGTAGATGTCAAGGTCGGCGAGGGTCGGCTGGAAGTTGTATGGGGCGGAGGTCATGACGTCCCAGATGTGGCGGACATCGGCGGCGGAGGTGGAGAGGGTGCTGGTGCCTCCGGAGTAGATGTTGCGGGTGCGCTTGAAGGGCTTGGAGGCGGAGACGTAGGTCCAGCTGAGGAGGTTGGACCACGTCTCGTACGGAATGGGGATGCCGTAGCGGCGGGAGACGAAGTCGAGCAGCTTGGTGCCGAGGACGATGTGGGACATGGAGCCAAATGCCTCGACGATGGCGTGTAGCAGGCGGGGGGTCGGTTTCAGGGGGGAGTTTGGGGAGAATTCGCGGCCTCCGGAGACTTGGAAGTTGGACGGGTGGGTGCCGGTGATGACGATGCCGTAGTAGCTCTCGAGGATCATCTTCTTGATGGCGTTGACGGAGCTGGATCGGGCAAAGGCGACCATCGAAGTGCACAGCAGCTCTTCATCCATCTCGTGGCCGTAGTAGAGGTTGCGTACCCAATGGCCTTTGAAGCTCCTGTAGCCGCTGCGCGGGCGGAGAAGACGCCGCATGTCCTCGTCGAGCTGGTCCGGTCTGCGGTTCCACGGCTCTCTTTTCAGGGCGTTGATGCCGAATCTGATCTTGTCCAGGTGCTTCAGGCTCGACATGGGCAACGTGTTGTGGTTGCTGTAAAGGTCGCGCGCGAGGAAGGCGACCCGCGAGCGGTCGAACTGGTAGTACGCCGGCTCTACCATGAATCGAGCCTTGATGAAGTCAGACCAGGACTTGGATGTGCGCGAATCTTGCAGTCCGTGAGCAGCCATGGCCGTCCAGAACTCCTTGGCCTGCTGGTAGTCGACCGCTGCTCCGGCGCATCTCATGGCCACCTCAAAGTCGGCGGCTGTCGGGCCCTGGGACGGCGGCGCTCGACTGCGTATCTCCAGCAGGGTTCGAACGCCCTGGAGGGTGCCGTGATGGACTTTGCGCACACCAAACTGGTTCACCAGCATGCCGAGATAGGTGAACTGCGCATGGGCCTGTGTGAGATTGAGGCCGTGTGCGATGTCAGTCTCGGGGACCAGCAGGGGGTCGATGCTGCGCAGGATCTCGGAGACGGTGGCTGCGGGGAGCTCTCGGGCCTCACGAACCGCATCCTCGTGATATGGCAGGTTGACGTCGCTGAGAATGTCGGTCCAGGCCGTAAATTCCCAGCTGATCCGCGACAGGTTCCTCCTCCGGATCGAGTCGAGCAGGACCGCCAGCTCGGGCCGGACACTCGACGACATCATATGCTTTGACAGTAGAGTCCCGTGGAGATTGGGAGTCAACGTGTGAGAGGCTAGAGTGCGCCGGCCTCCGCTTTGCAATCCGCATGTCAATGGCGAAGCATCACAACGTTGGAGTTTGATGCCACTGAGCGCTGTCGGCCTGCTGAAGCGGCGTCCAGGCCAGACGATTCGTCGGGGCCTCATGATGCTGTCCCAAGTGTGATCATCGGAGACGCAGCAGACTGGGAAACCGACGACTGACTCTCCAATCAATCAATTGGCCAGTGCTCGAAGCTCAAGAATCTGGGGTAAATAGTGGCTTCAATGGGGCCGCGGGTCTTGAAGCTCGCAGCGCTATGTGGGCGATACTCTGATACTTGCATACACCCTCGTATCGTGATCCGCCGCGATACAAGCACTTACCCAGCAGCCGCCGAAGATTTCCCACGCCATGGAGGGGCAATGCGAAGCTGCCTGTATTTTTTGACAGGCATTTCAGAGCTTCCAGATTCCACCACAGATCCCCAAACCCACGTTGACGAGCTGCGCATCCGACGAAAGAACGCGAAATCTTATCCCGGCTCAGGCATACAGAAAGCGACTATCGACATACAGCCATGGCGGATGTTGGGGAGGAGTCCACTCACGTGGCCGAGCCGCTCGATCTCGTGCGACTGCTGCTGAACGAGGTCGTTTTTGTCAAGCTGCGCGGCGACAGAGAGCTCAAGGGCAAGCTTCATGTATGCGCCGCTGCCGAGAGTCTGGTTTGACGGAGGATGTGTGCTGATTGCGTGACGTAGGCCTACGATAGCCACTGCAACCTGGTGCTGGGCGAGGTGGAGGAGACGATCTACGCTGTCGACGACGACGAGGAGGACAGTGACGAGGTCAAGGTACGGCAAGCGAAGATCCTCTGCCAAATTACAACTCTGACAATTGTCCAGACAATCAGCAGGAAATCAGAAATGTTGTTTGTGAGAGGTTGGTGCTTCCCTTTGGCTGCTGTGGTGAGGCCTAGCTAACTCGTTCATAGGCGATAGCGTCGTCTTGATCTCTCCGCAGGTTCCTTTCTAGAAAACCTTTAGACATCAATGCAGCAATGATACCAATAACAAACCGAGATAAAGCCAGCGATGCGCACGACGCGAACAAACCATGACTAGCCACTGGAAGCATTTTGTCTTGCCATGGAGCGCGATTGCGGCGGTGACACAATGAACGACCTTGGAGGCGACCGATTCTCCGGCGGATGCTAATACTGACTGACTGATGGACAACAAACCTGTCGAATCTCGCTCTACACATACACGGACCTGCGTGATGCTGGGATACAGTTACTGGTGCTTGTCATGGCAGTGGCATAACATGGTATGGATGCAGAAGCATCGACATCTGTTCTTCAGGAGTGATCAATCGTCTTGTCCTTTACAGGTACGGGACACATCCAATGGCATCTTGATCTACTTGCTTCTCTTGACGGAATCATACTACCTTATCCTCCGGGTGTGCTTTTGCAGATATGTAACTACTGGTGGCTTGCTCTAATTGAAAGCTAACCTCAGAGCTCAGTCGTGTCATCGCCCCGTATTTCTGGGCAAACTGGCTTATCGATAACCCAATCCTGGTCATTCGCCGCCTGTGGGAGGCGTTCTGGCTTGAAGCTGAGCCTCAACTTGGACGGACGGTGACTCCTTTTGCCATGACTAACTGCTAAACCGTTCTGAGCAGGCCGAAGAGTCATAGCCAGCTTGTGCTATTGCTTGTTATATACATCTCTATCATGCTTCCCAGCGTCGTCCCCCTTCCAGATCCTCCAGCTTTCCGGTGTCATTCAGTGCGTGTAAAGCGGGTGCGAGTACAAGTGCAGCTCTTGCACGCTCTCCCGGCATAATGGCGACCAAGGCGACCAAGGTGGCAAAGAGCCACGAGCATGAGAAGCGCAAGGGCGAGTCGGTATGCAGGAGATGATGCCCTATGCAATTGGTGTCACAAACGCTAATGGGACACCGCAGGCCCTCAGCGACTTTGCCGAATACGTAGAACAGCAGCAGAACCTCCGGTATCCCGCCTCGACCAAGAAGCCTGTTCCCGACTCGGCAGAGCACGATGCGGAGCTCGACGAGCTGCTAGACAGCCTCAATCTGGTCGACTCCGCGCCGCGGATCAAGCTGAAAGACCTCGTGCTCGGATCGAACGACGACACGCTGCAGAAGCTCGGGGATGTCATCGTCGAGCGGATAGAAGAGGGCGGCGGAGAGACCGTCTTTGACCTCGGCTTCGAGAACAGCGGCGAGTCTATGCAGCTGACGCTCGACGAGTGGAACAAGGCATATGCAAGGCTGGTGGAGGCTGCGAAGAAGGTGCGCGCAGACTGCCAGCTTCTGCTGACGACCAATGTCGGCGGCAAGGAAGAGGCCGAGAGCACGGCCACCAGCCCACCCAAGGACAAGAGCTGCAGCGGCAAGATCCTGATTCGGAGGATACCGGCCAGGGTTGAAGATGTCATTGAGACGAGGATAGCTGTCGTGGGAAATGGTGAGCTTCTCTCCGTCTATCCCTCCTGTCAAGGGGTTCGTGTCGTGACTAATGTTCGCAGTCGACGCCGGAAAGAGCTCGCTGCTGGGCGTCCTGGTGAAGAACGATCTCGACGACGGACGAGGAAAGGCGCGTGTAAACCTCTTCCGCCATAAGCACGAGATGGAGACGGGACGGACAAGCTCCGTGGGCATGGAGATTATGGGATTCGACAGCCACGGCCAGGTCATCACCTCGGACACCCCGGGCCGCAAGTTGTCCTGGGAAGATATTGGGAAGCACAGCGCCAAGGTCATCACGTTCAGCGACCTGGCGGGACACGAAAAGTACTTGCGGACGACGGTCTTCGGCCTGCTGTCTAGCAGCCCCGACTTCTGCCTCCTTATGGTGGCAGCCAATAACGGGCTGGTGGGAATGAGCAAGGAGCATCTGGGGATTGCGCTGGCGCTCAACGTCCCCGTCATGGTCATCATCACCAAGATTGACATTTGCCCCCCTAACATCCTCGAACAGACCATCAGCCAGGTCAACAAGATCATGAAGAGCCCCGGGGCGAGGAAGATGCCGATCTTCATCACCAACCGCGAGGAGTGCGTCAACACGGCGACGCAGTTTGTGAGCAAGCGCATCTGCCCCGTCTTCCAGGTGTCCAACGTGACGGGCGAGAACTTGGACCTTGTGCGCATGTTTCTCAACATGCTGCCGCACCACGGACACTACCATGCGGACGCGCCATTCGAGTTTCAGGTTAACGACACGTTCTCGGTGCCGTTCACGGGGACGGTTGTCTCTGGCATTGTCAAATCCGGCATGGTTCACGAGGGCGACAACGTCCTCATCGGGCCCGACTCGCTGGGGCACTTTATGCCAACGGCGGTGCGGTCCATCGAGCGCAAGAGGATACGCGTGCAGGTGGCCGAGGCAGGGCAGTCGGCCTCGTTTGCGCTCAAGAAGATGAAGCGGCGAGACGTGCGCAAGGGCATGGTGATGCTTCACAAGGAGGAGGGACAGACCGCCCCCAAGGTGTTTCGCGAGTTTGTCGCAGAGGGTGAGTCGCAGAATGCCTTTGTCATGATTCTTGAGTCTGAATCCGTCCGTTCTAATCTCTCTTCAACAGTTCTTATCCTGTCTCACGCGACCACAATCAAGAAGCGGTATCAGGCCATGCTGCATGTTGGCGCCGTGTCGCAGACGTGTGCCATCATCGACATTGACCGCGAGCTGATCCGCACCGGTGACCGAGCCAACGTGGCCTTTCGCTTTGTCCAGCGTCCAGAGTACATCGCGCCCGGAGACCGTCTGCTGTTCCGCGAAGGCCGCACCAGGGGCTTGGGCATTGTGAAGTCGGTGGGATATGACGCGTCACACCCGCTGTCGAGTACTCTGGACGATGGAGACAAGACGGCGGAGACTGAGAAACAGGCGGCTCCTATAGCGACGAACGATGTTGCGAGCGGGACATGAGACATGGCTGAAGATGAATGCTCTCACGATGTGTTTACTTGTTCACTTGTCTTTCAGGTTGTGGTTTACCCAGCGATAGAGCGATGTGCTTGATTTCTCATCTAGTTTATTGTCTTATATATCATTAGTTTGTACTTGAGGGCATACGCCACGGTTCATTATACATTATTATCATTGGCATCATTCAAGCTTTGACCCATCATGTTCTTTCACGATCCCCCTTTCCAACCTCGCCCTGGGAACCTCCAGCAACTCCATGATATCCTCATCGTCCGCACAATTCCGCTCAACGTAGATCAAAATCGCCCTGGCCTCCACGTCACATCGTCTACGCAACCACCATTTGTCGTGATGCATCACGATGGAATGCCAGTACAGCAGTAGCAACAGCGCGCGAGGGTCCTTTTCTTCGACGAGGGAGCGGTAGCGCGGGTCGATTTGGGTGATGAAGCTGAGGAAGAAGATGACGTTATCATCATTGATGCGGATATTCCAGATGGTCGCTAGGATGGAGCAGGGGCTGTGGTACGGGTTTCCTAGAATATCTTCTGGAGAAGAGGACAGATTGAAGACTGTGTAAAAGGCCTTGGGTAAAGCATCTGGAGGGATCGGTGCGGAAGTAGCAAAATGGTTGCGCTGCATGGGGGTGTTGTCGAGGATGTTATGGAAGACGCTTTCCGGGCGAGTCGGATCGGTGATGGACCAGACGGCGCGCTTTCCGTGGCCCATCTTGAGCCAGTCGAGGTCGCTTGCGGGATCTGGATCGGCGAGTGGCCAAGCTGCGTAAGGGTCTTGCGTGCGGATAGAGGCGAAGGATGCGGCGCCGAGGATGGCTGCGGATATCCAGAGGGCATCTCGGTGGGAGGAGGAGAGGGTCGTCGAGGGGGAAGGGAGGGAGAGGAAGTGGGAGAGGAGGGCGGTGCCATGGTACCAGTGGAAGGCGAGGGAGGACTGGTGAGATGCGGATGGGGGTGTGGGGGAGAGGTGGACGTCGTGGAGGAGGGAGAGGAGGAGGAAGAAGTGGTAGAGGAAGGGGTGCTTTTGATGGTGTTGTTAGTGATGATGTATGCATATGGGTTTATGAAATAAGGGGACGTACTTCTTTGGCGAGGCTGGCCATGACTTTGCTGTAACATTTCCTCGAGGCGGCATTCCCAAGCGTCTCTCCTGTCCTTGTTTGGAAACGGCTGAGAGCGGCGTAGTCTTGTGGTCGGAGGGTATAAGTGCCCATTTTGCCCTGTAGGGGCAAGACGATGGGGATCTGGAGACCCGGCTGAAGGAAAGACTCCTTCAACATGCTGTCCGTCGCATAGGAGTCTGCTTGAACGGTGTGAGGTTTGGTATGCCCGAGATCGAGACTGAGGCTGAAAACGTTTGCGTGGGAGAGCTGGAGGGCTGGGATGGTGCGGGAGTAGTTGCATGTGAAGCCTGATGCGTGGCAGCGGCGACAGGAGGGCTTTGATTCATCGCACTGCGGGCGGCGTGTAAGTGATTGTTTTCATACACACTTCATATCGCGGATTGGTTGGACCAGTTATTACAGTATGTAGATGTCGCTACGAGGCAGAATAGGGGGGAAGAGAGACGAGATGATGGATTGGTTTACCTTGATACTGCGAATCTTGCAGTTGCCGCAGCCGAGGCGAGACTTGCGATGTGTCTTTCGCTTGCGGACTGCCATGATGTCGTTGCTGGTGACGGGGTTGTTCATTGTGCATGAGATGATCCGGAAGTATATGGTAATCGCAAATATGTTGAGTGTTGTTTACGCTTAAGTTGAGCGACAGCTACACCTTGAGGTCACTTGGAGCACGGTATGAGATTTTGATGAAACGAGAGTTGGAGATGGTGTGACTACGTGCGTGAGATCATATGAGCCTTTGTGAAGGATTGTGGCATGAGGCTTTGGGAAACCAATATGTATTGTTTACATAGGTAGTGAGTTATGGTCGGGGTTAATGGAGTTTGGAGTTTAGGGTAGACTGTCGCCGTGAAGTCGAGATGTAAGGCATAATATGCCGACAGACTCAATGAGCAGCCATCGACTCAATGCGAAAAGAAACGATCAATGTCTGTGTGCATACGATTTCGGAGCCTTCTTCACGAGGCAGAGCGATTGTTCATGGTCACTCGTTTTTGGCGAGCCTTCTCACATAATACAACTCCTCGCATACCTGGCTTGAAATCCAACAGTCCGGCGAATTACCACAAAGGGGAAGCAATCTTCAGGTCGCATTCACACTCACAGCTGAACTGCGCATGATAGCTCGTAGCTCATACAAATCTCGCCTCAATGCAGTGACGACTCATCACATACCAACATGATTTCACACCTTTTTTTGCCGCCCACTGAGTGAGTGATGAGTGGTGAGTGATGAGTGATGAGTGACGAGATGGATTCTGACCGGGATATTGACACGACTTGGCGAACGGAAGTCCGGCGCTTCAAATTGCCGAGGACAAAAAGGCCGCTAAGCCGGATTTCGCATTTTTGCGAATCGACGCGAATCGCGAGAAAAAAGCGACTGCATCGTATGTAAGCCGGAAAGAAGCTGGAGGAAAAGCGGCAAAAGGGACAGGGTCCTGGTTGGTGTGCCTTTTCTCTGCTCCACCAGAACTGTTGTTGGTATGGTCGAGGACTGGGACTGGGGGGGCTTTGCCACCTGTTCTGGGGCTCGAGTAAGTTCGTTCAAGTACATGCGATTGGCGTGTTTGGGTGTGCTATCGTGGGTTGTTATTCGGTAGGTGACGACGGATAGGCCGAGCAGAATAATGGCTCATGTTGTTGTTTTGGCGGTCCGGAGAAAGAAGCTGAATGATGTTGTTTACATTTACATACGATA
Organism: Trichoderma citrinoviride; assembly: GCF_003025115.1. Lineage (NCBI taxonomy): Eukaryota > Fungi > Ascomycota > Sordariomycetes > Hypocreales > Hypocreaceae > Trichoderma > Trichoderma citrinoviride. The sequence continues at coordinate 144,158 of NW_020194717.1, read as the reverse complement.
CCTACACACTGACACTACAATACGCGCCGCACCACTCTATGTTTCATTGCTAAAGACGGGCCGTTGCAGACAATGGACGCTTTGACAATGACTTTCATGAGGCTCGGTTTCACATCGATCATTCCCACCTGACCAAGACATTCTGCACGTCTTTTGCCAAGGCGATGAGGCGGCCGTGCCTCTGGACTTGGCGATGCTAGGGCTGTTTATCGGTGGCTGGGCGTCTTCGCTTGTACCGGCTTGACAGCGGTTGCTAACATGGATGTGCGCCCGCTAAAGAGACGCGCACTGACCGTGTAAGAGTTGGGGATATTGCTTGGCAGACGTCGTCATCTTCTACTTATACTCTTGACGATGATACTGGTAAAAAGTGAGAGTGAGAGTGAGAGTGAGAAGTGAGTGAGTGAGACAGAGGGCCGGACCGGTGTTGGCGATGCTTGTGTGTAAGTAAGACAGTCCATGCAGTAGCTGGCATCGTCAGCAAACTGCCTGTTGGAGGCTCATGACCCTCATCAACACGAACATGGCATCATTCATCCCATCTGTCTCTTATTACCGAAGTTGATCCGTTTCCGCCGGATTGCCCTTGAATCAGTTGTCCTCGGCTCCGCAAAGTCCCCATCGTCAGAATCGCCTCTGCCCAATAGCTGCCAGCCGTCTATCGTTGTTTCCGAGCCGTGTGTGTTGTCCCTTGTGTCATGTTAGTGCCGGCCGGCGAGTGGATACAAGGCATCAGGAAGCCGAACAAAAGCAGGAAAGAGGCAGAAACAGGGAAAATTAGAAGACGAGACCCCTGGGACTAGAACAACTATTTTGTGGTTCGCCGCGGTTCCCAGCGGTTCCGGATGTACGATAGATATTGCTAGTACGAGTACTACTACTATCACAAAGGAAGAGAGAAAGGCCTGGACTTTTCCTCTGCTGGTTGTGCGTTTCGGGTCAAGGAGATGGTCGGAGAAGTGAAAGCTGGGTTGCGAGGCTATTGCGGGATAATGCCTGTCTTGTCTCTGCTGCGAGTAGATACGAGCGTGTGATAGTGAGATGATGTCAGGTCCTATTGTTGGAGCGAGCGAGCATGTAGGAATGATCATGGGATATTCTTCCTCATCAGGCCCCTGGACGGAAGTACTCCGTCTGATGGAATCGGCGAAAATGGCAACCTCGGCAGGTAGTCCGTAGTATGAGGTCTTGCTAATGTACCCCGTACTCTGCTAATCTTGGGATGTTACCACTCTGCATGCACACTCCGTATGCGTACATGAAGCTATTTATGCGTCTAGAGGACGCAAGACTCCATCATGTCCGTGGAGTATAGTACTACTACTACGTATATTGCGCTCTACTACGCAGTCCCCCTGCATTTAGAAGGCGCCGTCTCCCCCTTTTTTAATGAAGATGGGCAGATAGACGCTCAGAAGGTGAAGCTTGCTTCAGGTGAAGGTTCATGCTCAGATAAGGGCTGAGGCTACAGGTGTTCTGGGAGTATCGCCCGCCACGGGAATAACACAAAAAAGAGGCATTGGTCGTGCGACATTTTTTGGTCTGGCCTGCTGTGCGCCCCCCCAGGCCCTTAGTAAGACGTTCAATGTGGGACAGGGCCTGTGAAAATGCCCGTAGTCTAGGACGGAGAACGGAGTATCTACGATGGGTGCCTGGGCCACTCGCTACGTTCTGTGAGACGGTCCGTGATGGCTTCATCGAGTGAGAGTCGTGATGTTCAGACGATAGAGGAGCAGTGATAAGCTGTTTGCCTCCCGTGGCCATGTTATCGATCGAGGGATGGCAAATGGTGGTTGACGTAGTGTTGATCCGGCACTTCACATGCACAAAACTCGTGTTCAAAATTTTCTCTTGCCTTCCCTTCTCATGTCAGTGACCGGTGATCATGAACTTTGTTGCCTTCAAGGCCAGCCACCAATCCAGCCGCCCTCGGACTGGGCAAAGTCAATTGGCCAACGGAGCAAGCCGTGTTTCCAAACAACGCTTTGTGCCACTGCCGTGCCCCAAGTTTTAGCCCGTTTGTTCGTTTTTTTTCTTCTGTTTCTTCTTCACGTAATACGTCGATGTGAGGTTTGGCTATCTGCTAGTAGTAGTACGGGACTTCGAATCTGCTGGTGGTTCTTGATGTAGGGGGCGTGAGTCTACGAGGCAAAAAGACAATCGCCCCTTTTGCTATGGCCCAACTTGCGTCAACACTTTCGTGCCTCGATCGTGATGCTCGCAATTCGGCAGACGATTATCCTGCCATCGTCTCATCACCGCCCTTCCTGATTCTCTCCCAAACGTCTCTCTCGCGCTCTTGCTCTCGCAGTATTTTGGAGTACGGGAGTAATCAGTCATACCCGTCGATGGCAATTAAATCACAAATCCACTTTGCGACTTGTCCCCCCAAATCCGGCATGCCGGCGCCGCGGTCGATATCAGCTCTAGCCTTGAAGCAATAGTCTGGATCAGTAATTCCTTGTCTCGTACACACGCACGGATGTTCCTGTTCGGCCCTTGGGGGGGATCCTAGCGCGGCTCTGACGGGCTGTGGGGGAGCTGGTTTGTCTTTGTCCGTGGAGGTTGCTTGCCTTTCGCTGAGCTGGCTCGCCAGCTTCGTGCGTTTCGTATAAAATTCAGTAGGACGATGATGCATTGAATGCTCGAAGGTCGAAAGGGGGAGGCGATGACAATGTCAGTAGTCATCAGCAGATGTGTTGTCATCCCCCTTTTTTTCCAATTCCGTTTCTATTTTCTGTTCGCCGGATTGCCGTTTCACCGTCTTATTCGTGTTTTTCGACTTTCTTTACGCCGCGGCTTTAATCGGGAAACTCCTGAAAGTGGCAGGGCCACAAGGCGCGAAATCTCCATGGACATTTTGCTTGCGGCTTGACCCATCAATTCGCGCATACAACAAGCAAGATGATTTGCCTCTTCTTCCTCGGCGAGTGAGCGAGCAGGATCCCAGGACCAGGCCAGAGCCAGCCAATTGATGCCCCCTGCCAGCATCAGAAAAAGCCGCGGTCGGCACTAGATTGAACCGGCCGATCTGATGGATCCTGGTCTAGCTTCAGCCCCAAGAGACACGCCCCCCCCCCTACCCTTGACCCTTACCAACCCTTGACCGATTGCGCTTTACGGGTACATGTCGGTAAGCTCTGCTTCTCCTGCGCTGGACAAGTAGAAGTACGATGCCTTACTGGGGAGGTAGCAGTCGCCTCGCCTTGTCGGTAGGCCAGGTGATGTGTTATCCGGGGAATACCTGCCTGGAAACGGGCTCGCTTGGGGGGAGACGGGGAAGTTGTGGGAGCAGTACGGAGTAGGTAGGTAAGGGGTCAAACGATTGTCATTGTTCCCGATGCTGGCTCATGGTAGTAGCTGATGGAGAGGCCTTGGGGCCTGGATCCGGGGTTCCATTGCGTCAAGAGGTGATGGCATGATGCTCCCAGTACTTTGTATGTATCCAAGTGGTGGCGATGGCTCCTGAGTCGGCAGCAATCCCGGCTTTGGTCCGTCTGGCTTGGGTGCCTCGAAGGATGTAGATACGCAGATTATTTCCAAGCGCTCCAGAGCTCGAGCGCTGCCATGTCCTTCCAGCTCCTATGTATGAAGATGTTCAACGTCAGGTCGCGCGAATGAAGCCGTCACGATGACCTGTCCCGATTGTCGATTCTCGTCCCGACGATTGTGGTACGCCCCCCTCCATGCCCCCTTCACTTTCGGCTATCGAGAATCCAGCAAGGGATCTGCGTGGCCTAGACGATGTGTATGGGTGTCCGCAATGGTGTGCGTGTACGGGCCTGTCAATACTACTGGAAATTGTGAAAAAAAATATAAACAAGAAGGATAAGAGTTATATGCAATGATCGTATAGAGAGCTTGACCATCTCTTGTTCGCTACGTTACGCCTCGAGGCGTCGTGTTGGGGTTGATTTGGACGAGACCAGGTTGGTCATGTAGCGCAGGCGGAGGAATCGAGCTGCGAATCGCTTGACTGATAATCACCAAACGGTTTTGTTAGCGTCGCGTGACAATGTCTCACTGGATGACGTGCATGGTGCATTCGACCATGGAAATTGAAGCTGGTAATAAGAAAGGAATTCTCAAATTGTGATATACCTCTGGAGCGGCCCATGGGAGGGCTGCCGAGCGACTTTTGCGCCTGCTTCCACAGACGAGCGGTCCAGCATGTCACCAGCAGATCCAGGTCCTTTTCGTCCAGCATGCGCAGCAGCTTCAAGCACGGCACGGATGTTGCTGTTCCCGCAGCGCTGTCTGTGTCCGAAGCCCCAGGTCCAGAGGGGCCGGCATCAGCAGAAACCGGTGGAGGCGTAGCTGCGGAATCCTCCATGGCGACGATGCGGCCGCTGTTGTCCTTCCAGATCACCTGGTGCTGATGTCGCCAGCGATCCTTGAGCCCCGTCCTGGCCGTGAAGTGTCCCGGCGCAGAGCACGCCGACCATCCCATCAGCCCCGGCGCCATCTTGACCTCGCGATAGCACCGGGCATCGCTGGCCCGGCCGTCAATGACGACGCGCCGGGGCGCCGGGGCGTACAACTTGACGTAGGCATCGCGGAAGAGGTAGATGTCGTCGTGGCGGGTGCGCAGCCTGGCGCTCTCGTCCCCCGGCACGAGGCGGTACTTGACCTTTTTCACGACGTAGATGAGCGAGGTGGCCTGCAAGGGAGCGGCGCTGAGCTCGTAGTAGACCAGCGACGGGTTGGTGGCCGAGTAGACGCAGCGGCCGTCGAGGGCCAGCGAGAGGAGCTCGCCAATGGGCAGCTGGACGCGCGGACCGTGGTTGGAGACGTCGTGATATGAGGGGGGAGCGTGCTCTCGTATCAGCGGCGGCATCGAGGCTGTCTTTTTGGTTGTTTGTACGGAGTAGTGCTCGGTAGTCTCTACAGCTTCTATGGCTGGAGCTTTGGGGGTCCGGGTGGAAGCTTGCTACGGGAGCTGCCGACTTGCTGCCGCGCGAATTGCCGGCATCAAAGCTGTTTTTGGCGGTAGGCGGTCCCGTCGAGCTGATCTTCTTCTTTCTCTTGATCCGTATGGTTGCTCTCCTCTGGCTCGTTCGCCTTGCTGCAGCTAATAATACACTTCCACACTTCAACTTACATCGGACGCCCCGGCCGGGGGGCCAGGAGCGATTATGTCTACTTTTGGGCAGCTGCCGTAGCCTGCATCTTAGTGCAGCACAGCTGATGGCCAGCTGCGAGAGCTGCCCGCCCTGTTCGGGGTACGAGGCACATGTATAATGATGATGTCTGCCCGCGCTGCTCCTCAGTTTATCGGTGTCTGTATCTGTAATATCTGCATGGCGGTACGGTGTAAGTGGTGCGGGTACGACGGCTCAGGCATCGCGCACGCCAACGGCTATGGCGGAATCAGCGGCCAAACGGCGGCTACCGGAGCAAAATTGCGACCGTGCCGATCGGCAGGTACGTACCGAGCGGCGAGCGCTTACAGGTGCTCTGTACCTGACGCTCATCGCGGCTCGAAGCCTACAGACCCGTACTGTCTACTTCAAAGGCTCCATATCAGTCCAGCACGGCCAATGGCTAAAAGCGCGCACGCCCTGGCAGAAAAGGTACGAGTCCCCACGTAGCCGTTCGAGTGTCTTTGCATGTACCTTACTCTCCGAAGGTCCCTTGAAGCTTCGAGTTGAAGCCCGTCTCTCTCGTTCAGCCCCGTCGCGTGAGCTAGACTGTGCGCCCGAAGCAGCGCGCAACGGCGGCCAAAACGACGCTCTGAAAGGTGCCATTCCCAGCAGAGAGCCCCGGCGGATGGCTCTGTGAATGTCGTCTTTTCTTCGTGCCATCTCCCTGCATTCAATGGCAGGCTGTTGCTTCTTTTTCTCGCGTCAGCCGCGAGAATCGCCAAGTCGCCCAAGCGAGACTTTTGTGATCGCATGGAAGCGCTAGAAAAATGCAGCGAAGCCGCCAAGTTTGCGGGGCAGCGGCGCTAGTACCAGTTCGGGGAGGGGTGTGGGTTTAGCTCGCTCTAGTGCACATGGCCAGATGACGTCGTATCTGTGGGGCTTCTCCCAGGCAGAGACGAAAGAGAGCGAAGAGAGAGCAAATGAGAGGGCGTAATGACAGGCTGAGAGAGAGGCATATTCGCGCCGGAATTGGGGAAAGGAAAATCCGTGGGAATGAGAATGACTTGTCGTATCGTGTCGTGTGCCGTGTCGATTCGTAGGGAAATGGAGGATTGCCGTGGCCATGACTGGACTGGAAACGGAAACATGACGAGGTGGGCTAATTGAGGTTATTCCATCCTATTCTACCAGTATGAACGTTGGATTCTTGTTCGTCTCCTGCGGTTTGGCCGACCCGTGAGGCAAAAAATTGGGAATTGGAAAAAGTGCCCGGATTAAGCGTTTTTACTTTTGCATCTACCGGCATTGCCATGGGGGTCTAAGGAAAGGCGATCCCGGGACGCACCGAGTAGCGAATTGGATCGCGAGAGAGGGCAAGCAGAGGCGAAAATAAACACGACGGTGAGGCTGCTGGCTGACGTCTGCGGCAAACATGCATCGTTCGTCCCTCCATCGAGGGGTGTGTGAGTTTGACGACGTTCTGAGTTTTGATTTTAGGGGTTCTGGGAATTGGTGATGGCATCTCCGAGGCTGCGGCATTTGCATGGTGGAGGATCTACTTGTACATGTAAATGCAGGACTCGATACTCGTATTCTACGTGTAAAGCACTCGCGATGGTGTGTATCATGGCATCTGTCACTTGTACATATCTTGTCTGGGGTCAATAAACCTTCAGCTTGACCTCAGGTATGCTGCCGTTCACCAGCCCGCGGCTAACAGTCGCCTCCGACGTCGCTGTCACGTCGCGTTCCTCTGTATAATACTAGTAGCCGACTGAAATGAAGAGCCGCATGCAAACAGGGCTTCTCGAAATGACGGCGGCTGATACAAAGGGCGTGCTCGGCGTGCTCTCTATGTAACCGGTCCAGGCACACCTACAATTTAGAGTATCGCACCGCTGCGTGATGCGGGTAATAATGGCAACACAAAAACGCCCATTCCAGTGGTTTTAACGTGCGGCATTTCCTTCGTAGAATTTTCTGGCCCTCTTGGAGTCGGCCGGCTGTCCCGGGACCTCCAGCTTTTGCCCTCTGCTGAAGCTCGGCTTTGCGTGTTATTCGCTCTCTGTGCCTTCTCTCTCTCTCATTCAGGGCTGGCGGGTCCCCCATATCCCATCGTGCCCATCTGCATCGCTCCAAGACCGAAGCAGCATAACGGGGTGGCCCTGAATAATATTTTCTTTTTCCTGCTCCATTTTATTTTTCTTCAGGCCGGTCCCAGCTTCTCCGGGCGCACAGGCAGTCTGCGCTGGCTGGATGGGGCCTAGACTGGAGCAGAGGCGTCGAGGCCAAGAGATGGGGAGGGGGGTTAAATCGGATATCGGCATCCCGTTCGACAGCTCGGTTGCGCCGGGACCTGGACCAGGTTCTCTGCTAGGACGAGCGCAGCAAGTCCTTCGTAGCAGCAGGTTGGCCAGCATCGTATCCACCGAGGGTAAACAGTGCCTTTGCTCTTTTGGGGCCTAGCGAGCTCAGGATAACTCGGCCTACCGAGTACGGGGGCAGGATGGGTACGGAGTAACCTTGGTAAAGGGACATGGGCTGCTGTGGCTGGTCTCGCGATTCCGCTTCTCTTTTGCCCGTGGACACGACCTTTGCTCGAATCAGCCTAGTCCCAGGCGACAATCTGCCGTCGGTCTTCGCTGGCCGATGGGGGGCGTGCGTGTAAGTCGCCATTATGGCGGGAGGACAGCAGACGGCGCCTGCTTCGGGGGTTGGGGGGGCGTGAATTGGGATAGGATGGATGGATGGAGACCAAGTTTCTGGCGTCTCATCGAAAAAAAGGCGACTGGAGAGAGACTGAGCGAGAACGCGAAGAGAGGGAAAAAAAAAATAGGAACCACGGCATTGGACCGAATTGACCTTGACTAGGGGTGGAGAGCGCAGGTTGGCCTGGAATAAATATCTCTGGTCGGCCACCCTCGGTGGATTGAAGTTTTTCTCTTCCCTCCCTCCTCCTCAGTTGCGACTTGTTTGCGTCTCTTCTGCCTCCCATTGTCAGTTGCCAGTCAGTTTTCCCGCGGGCTGCTTCGAAGGGGCGCAATCTCTTCCCAACAATGTCTGCTTTTCACCGCCGCAAGGGCTCCCCCGGGGAGGACGACCTCGAGGCCGGTGGTCGCGAAGACCACTCCGGCAGCACGGTCGCCCCCCCGGAGCAGGAGCTGCCCGAGTACGCCGCCCTGGAGCGATACATCAGCACCTACCGCGAGGGTTCGCGCATGGGCGACGACGACGACTCCAAGAAGCGTCGCCCCAAGTGGTGGCAGTTCTGGAAGTCATCGGGCCCGGATGTTGTCGATGCCCAGCCGGCCAAGAGGGTCGTGCCTGAGGCCTGGCTCGAGACGGACATTCGCACCGGTATCCGCATCAACGAGGTTGATGAGCGCCGCTCATGGGCTGGCTGGAACGAGCTGAGCTCCGAGAAGGAGAACATGTTTGCCAAGTTCCTGGGTTTCTTCACTGGTCCTATTCTTTATGGTGAGTTTCAGCAATTCCCGCTTGAGATGAGAGATGAGAATGAGTGATTGGTGGATGGATGAGAGCATCTCAGCTAACGCATTCCCTCAACAGTCATGGAAGTCGCTGCTCTGCTGGCTGTCGGTTTGGGTGACTGGATCGATTTCGGTGTCATCTGCGGTATCCTGCTGCTCAACGCCTTCGTCGCCTTCTACCAGGAAAAGTCTGCCGCCGATATCGTCGCCTCGCTCAAGGGCAACATTGCCATGCGCTGTACCGTTGTTCGTGACGGCCAGGAGCAGAACATCCTGGCCCGTGAGCTGGTTCCCGGTGATATTGTAAGTTTTTTGCAACCAATTCACTTTGGTCAACAAATCTGTGACAGGACGCTAATTGTGATCTTTTACAGCTCATTGTCCAAGAAGGTGACACCGTCGCCGCCGACGTTCTCCTCATCTGCGACTACACCCGCCCCGAGGACTTCGAGGTCTTCAAGCAGCTCCGTGCTGAGGGCAAGCTGGGTAGCAGCGACGACGAGCCCGAGGACGAGGATGAGAAGAACCAGGAGAGCCCTCTGGCCAACCACCGCTCCACTCCCCTCGTCGCCGTCGACCAGTCTGCCATCACTGGTGAATCCCTCGCTGTCGACAAGTACATCGGAGACACTGCCTACTACACCACCGGCTGCAAGCGCGGAAAGGCTTACGCTGTCGTTACCGCTACCGCCAAGGACTCTTTCGTCGGTAAGACGGCTGATCTCGTCCAGGGCGCCAAGGACCAGGGTCACTTCAAGGCTGTCATGAACAACATCGGTACCACCCTGCTGGTTCTCGTCATGTTCTGGATTCTCATTGCCTGGATCGGCGGCTTCTTCCACCACCTCAAGATCGCCAAGCCCGGCTCCCAGAACCTGCTTCACTATGCCCTTGTCCTGCTCATCGTCGGTGTCCCTGTCGGTCTGCCCGTCGTCACCACCACCACCCTCGCTGTCGGCGCTGCCTACCTCGCCAAGCAGAAGGCCATTGTCCAGAAGCTCACTGCCATCGAGTCGCTTGCCGGTGTCGATATCCTGTGCTCTGACAAGACCGGTACCCTCACTGCCAACAAGCTGTCCATCCGCGACCCCTTCGTCTGCGAGGGCCAGGACGTCAACTGGATGATGGCTGTTGCCGCTCTTGCCTCTTCCCACAACCTCAAGACTCTCGACCCCATCGACAAGGTCACCATCCTGACCCTCAAGCGCTACCCCAAGGCTCGTGAGATCCTTCAGCAGGGCTGGGTTACCGAGAAGTTCACTCCCTTCGACCCCGTCTCCAAGCGTATCACCGCTGAGTGCCGTCTCGGCAAGGACAAGTTCGTCTGCGCCAAGGGTGCCCCCAAGGCTATCCTCAAGCTCGCCAACCCCCCTGAGGAGCTCGCCTCCGTCTACCGTGAGAAGGATCGTGAGTTCGCCCGCCGTGGTTTCCGATCTCTCGGTGTCGCCTACAAGAAGAACGACGAGGAGTGGGTCCTGCTCGGTCTCCTGTCCATGTTCGACCCCCCTCGTGAGGACACCGCCCAGACCATCCTTGAGGCTGCCCAGCTCGGTGTTCCCGTCAAGATGCTCACTGGTGACGCCATTGCCATCGCCAAGGAGACTTGCAAGATGCTGGCTCTCGGTACCAAGGTCTACAACTCTGAGAAGCTCATCCACGGTGGTCTTGCCGGCAGCGTCCAGCACGACTTCGTTGAGCGTGCCGATGGTTTCGCTGAGGTCTTCCCCGAGCACAAGTACCGTGTCGTCGAGATGCTCCAGCAGCGTGGCCACCTTACTGCCATGACTGGTGACGGTGTCAACGACGCTCCCTCTCTGAAGAAGGCTGACTGCGGTATTGCCGTCGAGGGTTCCACCGAGGCTGCCCAGGCTGCCGCCGATATCGTCTTCCTTGCCCCCGGTCTCTCCACCATCGTCCTGGCCATCAAGACCTCTCGCCAGATCTTCCAGCGCATGAAGGCCTACGTCCAGTACCGTATCGCCCTGTGTCTGCATCTCGAGATCTACCTGACTCTGTCCATGATCATCATAAACGAGACCATCCGTGTCGACCTCATCGTCTTCCTCGCCCTGTTCGCTGATTTGGCCACCGTCGCTGTCGCCTACGACAACGCCCACTACGAGCCTCGCCCCGTCGAGTGGCAGCTGCCCAAGATCTGGCTGATCTCCGTCGTCCTCGGTGTCTTGCTCGCCCTCGGAACCTGGGTCCTTCGTGGAACCATGTACCTCCCCAACGGTGGCATCATCCAGAACTTCGGCTCTGTCCAGGAGATCCTCTTCCTTGAGGTCGCCCTCACTGAGAACTGGCTCATCTTCGTTACCCGTGGTGGCCGCACCTGGCCCTCGTGGCAGCTGGTCGGTGCCATCTTCGGTGTCGATGTCATGGCTACTCTCTTCTGTCTCTTCGGCTGGCTGTCTGGTGCCCCTGAGATCGACAACCCCGTCGACCTGGCCACTCAGCGCCACGACGGCTGGACCGACATCGTCACCGTTGTCATCGTCTGGCTGTACTCCTTCGGTGTCACCATCGTCATCGCCATTGTCTACTTCATCCTCAACCAGATCCCTGCGCTCAACGACCTTGGCCGCAAGGACCGCAAGAAGAAGGACACCATTGTCGAGAACGTCATCACCGCTCTCCAGAAGCTCGCCATTGAGCACGAGAGAGATGACATCAAGGGCGTGGACCGATACCTCCTCGCTGACAAGACCATTGACGAGGAGGATGAGTAAATGGGACTCTTATCCTATTAATATAATGTCGCGGATGTATATACGGCCTTCTACATGGTGATCTTGGGGAAGAAAAGAAAGGTCGGTCATAGAGGGACCGAACTCCTTTCTTTTGGAGAGAGATGAAAGAGAGGAGCAAAGCCAAGATGGGGACGGAGAAGAGGACGGCGTCAATCGTTGTTCTCTTCTCCAGCCGTGGATGCATTGTTGACCTTTTTTGATTCCCCCAGTCGCTAACTTAATTTTATAACTCTAGTATAAACTTATTTAGTTACTATAGACTTTTCATATCTCGTTAATGTGTTACGTTGTTAAAAGATAATATCTCTTCGTCTCAGTGTCTTCTTTGGTGATGCCTTCAATAGAAACATGTTTCACGGCTTTAGCTCTCCTTCTCTGATGGCAGCTATTTTGGGTAGGCTGACTTTAGTTCGACACGCCCCGACCCTCAAGGCTCCAAACACGATGAAAAGAAACAAATGGCGCAGGCCTAGCAAAAGTTTTCCCCTACGTGCACTCTTCTCCGTTTCCCCCAGTGGTGAAACTACGGGCCAGCGCCACCGGAGCTGGCGAGCTGGAACTAGATCGTATAGAGAGTTTCGGAATCGCGGATCTAGTTTGTCTTCAGCTATTGTTTTAGTGGGAAGCCTTGGTGACATGACTGGCATTCACCTTGGTTTGGTTCGGGTTTAGCTAACATGTCATGTGTGGTGTGAGGCCTTTTCCTTTGTGTTTTCTTTTACTATTGCTTCTGTCTGCATTTTCTCTCCTGCGAGATGGGTGCCCGTTCCTTGGATATGAGGACGATCGGTGTGTAGATTGTTGTCCGTGAACGGAGGCGATGTGGCATTGCCTCGGCAGTCGGACTGGTCGGGGCGAGAAACCACCAAGGCCTGCTCCAGATAACTTTATTCACCTCTAATGGAATCATATTGCCAGTTCTTACACTTGTTTACAAATATTCTGTCCGCGTAAATCTGCTCCCAACGGCTTCATGCCGTCCCGGCGGCTGAGTTCTAACCCGTCCATATTCCAACGACAGAGTTCTGCTATAATACGGGAAGCAAGTCGCCCGGCTGAGCACTGGCCGAAATGCCCGGCCCAGGCCCATCACTAGATGAGATCACCAGAGGATGCTTATGGTGTGAAAAACTTGTAAAAAGAGGTCCCAGAAGCTAGGGATGGCGGTCTCCCGTGCCCGGTTCTCGGTGTGATTGGTTGGCTTGGATGTATTGGAGGCTGGACGTTACCGAGGTGAGCCGGAAATGGTTCCGGGTTTGGAGAAGCTGTCAGAATGGGATGCTATTCCGTTTTGGTACATCTCTGTGTAGGCTTGGATGATTCAGTCCTTATATAATGGATGTGGTTTGTGGTTTGTGGCATTGGTATTGGCTAATTGGTGGGTGAAGACGAGACCTTAGACATTGACAGCTTCGTCGCGTGATATGGGCCCTGAACGGGGGAGATCCCGGGCGACGCTCAACGGCTATACGGATGAGCATGTAGCAGATGAAAACTGGAATCTGGGTATGATTGGAGCAGCAAGAACCTTGATACGCAGCATATGGCTTGTCAGAAGTTCAGTTGTGACCAGAAATCATGGTCTATCTACGGACGGAGTATCATCACCGGCATTTCAATGCTTTCGCTATCTATCTTTAGACGCTGGATTATGGACTGAATCTACATTCTGTCTCATCTATGGACCGGCAGCAGAGTGGAAAGCGGCAGCCTTCTGGCCGCCCAGCGACAGGTAGTAGCTCGTGTCGGGGAAGTCGTTGTCAAGCCCAACAAACTTGGCGTTGGTGGGCAGCTGGTTGTTCTTGAGAGCCGGCATGCTTTGGGTACCTGACCGAGGATCTGTTAGGTGGCTGATGACAATAAAAGCACAAGAGTGAAACTCACCCTCGTTGACTTCGTCAAACATGGCGTTGAAGATGAACAGAGGCTTGATGTCCATGGAGGTCAGGGCATCGGCCTGAGCGGAGAAGAAAGTGCCGTTGTAGCGAGGGAAGTAGTCATAGGCGGCAGGGTTGGTGTTGCCGTTGAGGTGGTAGGCTGAAGTGCCGGGGAAGATGACGGGAGCATACTTCTTGCCGAGAGACTGAAGAAGCCTGTTGGACGTTGCTTGTTAGCAAATGAGCCTTGAAGATTAGCACGACAGCCTGGTCATCACGTACTGAGAGTCTGGGATCTGGGTGTTGGTGTGGAAGCTCGAGTATCCAGCGTCGGAGTAGCCACCGACGGTCCAGGGGCTGATAAAGTCCGCCGCCTTGAACGCCTGGACATAGCCCGTGTTGCCGTTGACATCGTCCGCCCACTGCTCTGGCACGCCGAATCCGACGTACGCACCGGCATTCTGGAGCTGGGTGGCAATGTCGACGCTGTCCGAGGCGCTGGTCTTCATGCCCTGGAAGCCGATGCCAAAGATCATGACGACGGGCTTTCCGTCCTGGTGGATGTAGGCCGGGGACGAGGTGTACTGCTTGATCTGGGAGTTGTAGTCGTTAAGCACAAGCGAGGCGACGCTGCCCTGGGAAGAATCGGCACCGGAGACATCCCATTCGACGATGAAGCCGCGGCCGTACTTCTCAGCGGCGGCCTGAACTTGGTTGAGGACCTGAATAAATGTTAGGATGGGTGGCTTCTTCACATCAAATTATATCATGGAGGTTCATCACTGACCGTGATGAAGGACTGGTCACTGAGGGATCCAGAAAATCTCTGCACAATCACGCCGTCAATGCCATACTGCTGCATCCACTGAAAGTGCAGGTCGATGACACCGTCGCAAGTGCTGTCGTAGAACTGAGCCGGCTGGCCGTTGGGCAGCGTGAGGGTCGTGTCGAAGAGACAGTTGGCCGGGTACTGGCTGACATCCGGGATGAAGTCAATCTCGACTTTCACAAAACTGTCAGCCACACTAACACCCCGTATACTCATGATCTTAGGGAAGCGCCCTACTGTTGTTGGGTCCCGGCGTCTGGCCGTCGGCGGACCAGTGGTTGTTCACACCGGGTCCTGGTTTGCGGAACCAGCCCTGATAGCCGTACAGCCATTTGCCCTGGATCGTCGAGGCGTCGATGGCGGCAGCGGCTCGGCCAGCGTGGGGGTGCTGATGCGCTGCCGCCGAGGCCGTGGTGGCGTAGAGGAGCCAGGACAGAGATGCCTTCATGGTGGATGGTCCTTGTGAGAGATGTTCGTCAGACTTGGGTCCAACTTACCGATGCAAGGCCTCGAAGAGGCGTTCAAAGGTCGGTATATATAACGGGTGAGATCTATACCCCGTCCCTCTCCCCTCAAACCCCTACGGGTGATTCCTTGTCCGATCCCTACAATGGCATGAGCCACGCGTGTCAAGCTGGTTGGAAAATGGGTGATTACTCTCTGTTTCAGTCCCACAGCCGCCGTCCATCTACCACTAACGCATAAAAAGGCAGCTCGTGTGCCGATCATGTCCCAATTGCTTTCGCGCAAATATCCGGAAGACATAAGAGTCATGAAGTGAGCTGCTTTCATGACAGCGGAAATGCCCATTTTGATGCCGATTGGGCCTCGGATGTCATCGTATTCACGGTATTATCCGTAGGCTCTTGTCTTCCAAACTCCGCTTATATCAGCTCTAAAGTCCTTGTTCCAAGGAAACGCAAAGTAACATCACCTGGAGGGATTAACTAATCAATTGCCGGGCCGGTACAGATGCGATCGTGACGAGAAGAAGCACGTTCGTCAGGAACAGGGCACAGAACTGGAAACGGCCCGAACAGGTTGAGCTAGAGTAAGGGATGGCCGACGGGGGGGAGCACTGCAAACGGTCGTCGCTGCTACCATCTTGTGTGGGCAATTCGTATGCCATGCCGGTCAACCGGTATAGTGCTTGTAGGCGCAGTATCAGTATCTTTGGTACTAGCTGTATAGACGGAATGTAGTTTCACTCGATTGGCGTGTTTGATGCTGGTGTCTTCGATTGACAAGGAAGTAATCATTGTTTCAAGTGTCACATAAGCCATCCGGGCGAAAGCGATCCTGAATTATTCGCAAACTGGAGTAAACGAATCGCCTATGATGCACAAAGTAGACGGGAGGAATTGGGGGTCAATGGGGGTGAGTGAGCCAATTAAGCTGAATCATTCAGGAGCTCCAAAAGAATAATACGTCTTGATCCGATCCCGTCGGTATATTGCCAGGGCTTCGTGTTTTTGTTTCGTTTATATGCTGTCTTACAAGGCTCAGGCTGCCATTGCTGTAATCCCCTACGGGGTTTGACCTATGTACCGTTCTTTTCAAACATTGTTGTGTCAATAACATTGACATGTCCTCCTTCCCATGCAACAAGGCTATAAGCCCTTCGTTAATGAAAAAACAGCTGACTATGAGATGGAATTATCACTTCAAAATCTGGTAGTCGCTGACAGGTGGGCCCTTCGTACAAAGAGCAGTCGACAGTTTTTGCACTATATATCCTGGGCCGTTTGTTATGGGGAAGGCATCACAATTGACTCCATATAAATGTCATGCTCTGAAACCTCCTAAGCTCACGATTGAGTTCACTGGAACGCAGGTAATCTTTGCCTCTAATGCAGAACACAGAAGACCGTTTGGTGAAAGAGGTTGACAGAAACAGCATATCATTTCTCACCAGCAATATGATTAGCAGCCACAAGCCGCATTACGTTCTGGAAGCCATTGCAAGTTCCGCACTATTACCACTGCAGCTAAACCAAAGGCCCCTGGTTCACAGCTTCACTGTTGCTGTCATCCGTGAGGCGAGAGCTGACATTAGCGCTACAACTTGGAAAACAAAGTTTCACAGTATCGTGATTTTGAGCAGTCTCTAGCGCCATATAGGCTGAGGCTTGACAAGCTGATGATGATGGCTTTATGTCATTATGATAGTCTCAGTTACACAGAATTCGTCTCTCATATATAGCTTTGAGCTCTTGGATAGTACGGATCGGAATTGTGTAGATGACCTCTTGGACCAAGCAAAGTCGACACATCGTTCTCACCACAGGTACAGCTGTCCATCGTAAACCGACATGTCACCAACCAAAGACTCCAAACCGCCCTCATTCTTCGTCTCCCTCCCCGTCGAATCCGTCAATTCCTCCACCGATTTCTACAAAGCCCTAAACTTCACCCCTCTGTCCGACTTCTCCGATGACAACACCACCGCCCTCCGCTTCCCCTACTCCGCAAACTCCAACATCTGCCTCATGCTACATGCTCCATCGCGCTTCCAAGAGTTTATCCGCAAGGGCTCAGAGATTGCACAGGCGAAGAAGGCGACAGGCGCAATATTCACCCTCGGGGTGGGCAGCAGGGAGACCGTAGACGGACTGCTGGATAAGGCACAAAAGGCGGGCGGCAAAAAAGATCCGTTTAAGATGAAAGAGTACGGAAAATCCCTGGGGATATACACGAGGAGTTTCGAGGACCCGGATGGACACATTTGGGAAGCGACAACGATGCTGGAGGAGAAAGGAAAGGATGAAGAATGAGCTGATGAGCTTGAGCTGTGATACGACAAGTCAGACGCAGCTACTCGACTCTGGAGAAATGATCATGATTTGCAACTTTTCAGTATATATTGACTTCCGAACGAAGTTTTTCGTTGACAATATTAACGCTGTGTTACGCTGTTATATCCAAGAGTCAAGGCTTTGAGAGTTCCTTACCACCAATAGATATCCTGGTCGCCATCGTCACGGGTGTCATCCGTGTCCTCGGAAATGCCGTTAACAGCTCTCAAGACTGACGGAATGACATCAAAGGAGATGCCTTTCAACCCATTCCCTGCCGTTTCGTCCCACAGGTCACGCAACCTGGCCGCCTCCGAACGACTCTCCGAGGGGTGTATGCTAGTATCCATTGGCAGTTGTGCAAAATACAAGTCGAAGTCAATATGTTGCAGACTTGGAAACAGATGAGCCGTATTTGCCGATAGCCATTCTAGATCTGACGGGATGCAAGGTCCGTAAGATAGCATTACGAGCTTTCTGACGCGAGGGAACAGCTGATTGTTATTTTCATCGTAGAGCGGACGATCTGATTCCATGGTCGCGTCAAATAGTGGGTTGCGATATATGTTTCTCGACGGCCTGATCTTGCTCTGTGTGTCCCTCTGACCGAGGCAAGGTAGAGGCGCAGTCGCTAGTGTAGGCCAATGTCGATATGTAGATACGGGGTATCTTGGCGTCGGGGCGAGCAGAAACATGTCGCCCACAATCAAGGTTTCCAACGCCTCTAAACCTTTGAGCGCTTTCAGCATGTCCTTTCCGAAAGAAGGAGGCCACTGGTCATAAGGTGAGTAGTCCAGGTACAGCCACTTCAGAGTGTGACGCACTCGCTCCAAGGGACGGACAACGTCAGTCGGATGAAAGTACGGTCGAGTTCTGAAGGCAGGTCTCAGGCACGACAGAAAGAACGAGTGGAGATTTGGCGCTCGGCTCAGGAGCTCGTCGAGGCTCTTGGGATCCAGATTGCATGTGTCCAAGTACAGCTCCGTCAAGTTGTCCAACCTTGCCGGCAAAGGGGCCAAGTTCTCCAGGCCGAAGCCCCTGAAAATTTGGAGACGGGGCGCTGCTTGCAGAATACCCTCGATGCTGCCGAGAGATGATGCTGCTGTGGGGTCGATCCAGCAGCGTCTGTCGACATAATTTAGCTCCGCCAGTCGAGGGAGAGAGAGCGGCAGGCCTTGGGGATATCCCATACCATCCACGACGATCGTGAGGCGCTCGACGTTGCATATGAGCGGCAAGACTCCCATGCAATAGGCCCTGACCCACGTCTGTGGTCCGTCGATGTACTCTTTGTGGTTGACCGAGGGAATAGACTGCATGATACAGAACAGCTCGAACAATTCTCCATCCAGCGGCTGCCATGCTATGAGTTCTTCCCGACCCAGAGTTTCCAGCGTGTTGTCGAGATGCATGTCTCTCACTGCTCTGGCAAGATCGGGCCGCTGAAACAGCGTTCGAAGAAGAGAAAAGCAACGGCCCTGGGAGGGAGGCAACAAGCGATGGTAGAGAATTGGCTGTGCAATGTCTCGGAAAATCCTGCAGGTTCGCGACAGGCGGGACAGCGCTTGGGTCCTTTGCCTATTTTTGGGTGGGTTCTACCATGCCCAGGTGCTGAAGAAGTGAGGCGCATTTCCTCGCTTGGGATCTGGTTGGGGATTCACGCGGTCCCAGCTGGGGGTGCAACAGTGATTGCATAGGCTTTCGGCGATGAGGTGGAGGATCTCTGGAGGTAAACGTTCGACGAGACCAGCCATGATGAGGTCGGAAAGTAGCGGACGCTGGCTTCCGAGATGTTTTGAGCAGGGTAAAAGATTGGTCGAGCAGGGCGAGAGATGCTTGCTGCTAAAAGTATGGGCTATAGATGCTGCGGAATAGGTGGGAAGAATGCCTTGACTGTTGAACGAACGAAGATAGAGTGAGTGATGGAACGTGTGAGAAAGGAAGGATACAGCCGGAGACTTGAAGTATATTGTTGACAACTGGAAGATCTGGTAGGTGCGGACCAAAGCTGCCGTTTACACCTACCTGTGGTAGTCCTTGATGCCTCAACAAGCCCTAGATAGCTCATCTAAGCTTCAAACATACGGGTCTCTGGGGGCAGCAAGAGGTAGTGCTCCAGAGTCTTTGTCGTGGCTGCCCGTCGACGATACAATTGTCGATAAGAAGAGATAAGTATGTCCTGCGACTGCTTCTGCAATGCTACTGAAGATTTCGAGACAGTCTCTCAACTTCTCAATTAGGTAGCATCACTCTCGGCTGCTGGTAACCTCGCTCGGATGAAACAACGTCTTCATCAATTTAGGTGACTGTCGTAGCATTGCAGTGCAGAGATCACGGACCCTTGACGTTTCCCCCTCAATCCCGAACCTCCAACCAACCATTGGCATTGCTCGCCTCATCGCGGGGAATGTTAGATCGCAGATTAGACCCCGCTTGCAAGGTTACACTCGGGGCTGCAATGTCGCGAACATGCCGATGTAATTCTTCTCGGGAACGATTGCAACGGTGAGTCATGACGGGGAACTTCTTATACGTGGAGTGCAAGTGAAGAGACTTGTTGTGACTCTTCAAAGGTACGAATGATGGTACTCTGCAGCAATTGGCAATGTTTTTCAACACGCTTGTTGTGCTTCTCACCAGCTTTGGGCTCTCAGTTGGTCCATCACTTGCAGCTGTAAGAGACCAGGACCCTAGCTGGCACCAATATGCCAGGTCTCCCGTTTCCAAGATTGTCAAGCCAGTTGCGATTGTTGCGGACAGTATCATTGGCAATGTTTCCAACCCAACTGGGTTGCTTGATGGCCAAGGCGCGACTGTGCTGAGTCGGAGCGATCAAGATGACCTGCTGCCCGCAATAGTGGTGGACTTTGGGCAGAATGTAGTCGGCATCCTCAGTCTAGAATTCAGTGGATCGCAGAATATGTCTACTGGACTGCCGGGGCTTAAATTGGCGTTTTCTGAGACGATGGAGTATCTCACAAACCGGAGCGACTTCACGAGGTCTGACAATGCCAGCGGGGTATGCCACGGATGACAGTCCCTGTGTCTCTGAGCTTGAGATGACTGACGTGCTTGCTTGAGTAGAATGAGAAATTGACCAATGGAACAGACCAGGTAAGCACGAAATAGCTTCATCTGGTGTTACCACGACACAGAAACGCTCATCTCCGACATTGTTAAAACAGGTGGCTGTCAAGAACGCATCTTATACTTGGACAGACTTTAATGGGTGTCAAGAAGATACCAAAGTCTGCTCAGATGGACTCCACGGCTTCCGGTATGTCAAAATCTGGCTCGAAGCCCTGCCATCAGATGCGCCGTACACGTCCTCCTTTGGCTCTGTTTCTATCTCCGGCATGAGTCTCGAGTGGTCTGCATATCTGGGGACAGCAGATACGTTCACAGGTTGGTTCGAGTGCTCGGATCAAGAGCTTACGCAATGGTGGTATGACGGAGTCTACACGGTTGATCTGGGTACGGATACGTTCTTTGCCAACGAGACGGAGCCCAGAGGAGCTTCCAGTCCGACCTTGGAGGGCAAGCAAGTGCTCTTCGATGGGGCCAAACGTGACAGGGACCCGTACGTTGGCGACTTGGCTGTTGCGGCACTGACTTCGTATCTGTCTCAAGATTTTGCCGAGCCGACGCGCAATGTGTTGGAGGATCTGGCGCGGCATCAACGCGATGATGGATGGATACCCCCGGCAAGCATGTAAGTCAAACTTCGCTAATGGCCGATTCTTTTGTCAAGTATGCTTACCATGACATTTGTACATAGAAACAACTACACCCTCCCTCTCTTTGACTATCCCCTCTGGTGGGTTGTTTGCAGCGTTGATTTGGTCCTGTACACCGGCAACACTTCATATGCAGACGCATACTGGAATACGCTCGCCAAAGTGCTTGACGGCTACTACCCTTCCAATACAGATAACACAACTGGGCTTCTGGATAATAATGCAGACACGGGCTACGGTGACTACGCATTCCTGCCTCGATCTGGGCCAGTCACTTACTACAACGCCCTGTACGTCCACGCTCTGTCGTATGCCTCGCAGCTAGCGAAGAGCCTTGGCCAAGAAGACGATGCCGCGAGATGGTCCTCTAGAGCTGCTGCGGTCGGCGAAGCGCTTTTGACTCATAACCTCGACGAGAGCATCGGGGCGTTTTATGATGGCGGACCATGTCCTGGAGGAGCAGCAGGCACCGTTTGCGATGTTCACGCACAGGATGGAAATGCCATTGCCATTCTTGCGGGTGTCACAAATGAGACGACTTCGGCTGGTATTCTGGACTATTGGCAGACTGCGACTTCTCAAGTATACGGAAACGCATTCTACGACAGCAGCGTCTTAAGCCCAGGAGACAACTTCGACCAGCGTGTCTACGCTTTCATTTCCTACTTTGAGATTGCTGCCCGTTTCGCCACTCCTGGACAGTCTGCCTCTGCTTTCGACGAGATTCGAAGGCTGTATGGGTGGATGGCTACTCACGATCCTGGAATCACCATGTGGGAGGGCATTGGACCGAACGGGTCAGCTTATGAGGGTGCGTTTACTTCCATGGCCCATGGCTGGTCAACGGGGATTGTGCCCTTGTTGACCGGCCATCTGCTTGGAGTTAAGCCCACATCGCCGGGATTCAAGACGTGGAGGATCTGTCCTGTGGTAGAAGGAGGTGATTTGACATGGGCTAGGGGGGAGGTGCCAACGCCAGGAGGAGTGATTAGAGTCGCATGGGAGATGGAAGATGCACAATCCGGGCCGGTGCTTGTGCTGGAGGTTCAGACGCCCCAAGGGTCTTCTGGCACGGTATGTGTTCCCACTTTGGGGCTGACGGATCCAAAGGTCAACCTGGATGGGAGTCCGATTACGTTTCCCCCGGGCCAAACTCTGGTGACTGTCAATATTTCTGGAGGCAAGCATAACTTTACGGTTGAATCCTGACCAAATACACGATTTCGTCTATTCTAGGATGTCTCGCTGAAGCCGCTTTTATGTAGCTAGTGATGATAACAACATAGTGAGTCGTCTATATCGCGTACCAGATGAAACTGCAAATTGAAGCCCCAACGGCTGTTTCTCAGCCCGCAAAAGCTTACTTCATCCCGGCTATCGGGATGGATTATGTCGTAAATAGTTCATTAGCATGTGTTCGCCCTCATTTTAGTTGTCATTCGCTTCTTCGCTTTCTTCGTTTTCTTCGTCTATCAACGTGCTCCCAGCGGGAGGGAAATTGGAGAACAGCAGCACTGTCATTCCGACTACTGCGATTGCCTTTGCGGGAGGTAAATGTTAGCATTGCAGCAAACGACGTTTCAGAATTGATTCATTGTTGGAGCACTTACAGCATTGCAGTAGAATGTCGCATACGCTTTGCCCACACTCGCCAGGCTGGAGAAGACAAACCCGAACAGTCCCTGCGTGGTTAGTCGAGCGATGTTCTCGACGAGCGTCACGGCGTTGAGGGCATCTGCGCGATGCGATTCTGAACACATGTCTGTGATGACGCCTTTGGCTGCTGGTGCAGAGCCCGACCCGAAGGGGAGGAGGAAGGCGGCTGTCAAGGCTGTCTGTTAGAAACTTGCAGGAGGAAGATTTGTTCAAATCGGTTGAGTAGTGACTCACCAAGATAAATGTGCCATCGTTTGGTAGCAAATGCGACGACAGTGGTGAGCGCTCCGTCGACGACAAGACTGTAACGCAGGAAGATGAGATCAAAGTGGCCGACTTCGTGAGAACGCCCCATAGGAACGGCTTTCGTAGGCTCGAGATCCGCCTGCTCGCCAGTAGCAGCATCGAAGTCGCCAGGTTCAGTTGGCATTTCGTCATCCGCTGGGAAGATGGATGAGGCATCACTGTCTGCTGGTGATGGGCTGGAATTACGCTTCATCAGGTAGCGGCCGAAGTTGATGATGCGTGGGAACAGGAAGATGAGGAATACGCTTCGCATGAAGGCGAACTCGAACATGAGCCATCCGTTGTCTGCCTGGTCAAAGTCGAAAGCCGCGGTGGCATACATTTGCATCAATAGGGGGGCGTAGTCGGTCGCCAGCTGGTATGGCTCTAGTCAGTCACAATACGGGGACACAAGACGAGAGCGATTCTGCGAGCTATACTTACCACTCCGAGAAAGATGCCGGCACAAAGGATGAGAACGCCATAATGTTTCTTGGTGCTGCCCTTGGGCGTGCGTAAACGCTGTGGCACGAGAATTTTAAGAGGGGCGAAAAAGCTTGCAATGCCTTGCGGTCCGGGCTTCTTCTTGTTGCTCATGGATTCTGGTGAGATGTAGGGAAGAGCGAAATGCACATAAGTACAGGAGAGGAGAAAAGTGACAAAGGCAACGTCAAAGGGGGCACGGATATCGATTGCATCCCCAAGCATCCCGCCGACTATCCATCGCGTGAGCAGGTTAGCTGTCCGTATAAGTACAGTCGGGAGTCGAAATCAGGCATACATACCCAGGTAGCCGACGCTCTGTCCCAGCATGATGCTTCCCTGCAGCTTCCCAAAGACGGCTGTTCGTCGAGACGGCTCAACAGTCTCGCTCACAAAGATGTTAGTGATGAGAATGTATCCCGCCGGCCCGCCGATGATGGTGATGAGCTGAGTAGACTGAATGATCAAGATGCCTGTTCGCTTGCCGGCAATGACCCCGAAGATTTGCGCAAGGACTCGGATGGCGGGCACGAGGGTCTGGATCATTAGAGCGGAGCGAGGGCCAATCTTTTTGACTGTCCATCCTGCAATGAATAGATTGAGTGTCCCTGGAGGTTTGAGCGCCTCAGCGATGGGTCCCCTTTTATAAAGAGTAGACACAAAAAAATGATGGAGATTGAGGGGATGTTGCGTCTCATCCGGAGAACTCACCGCACAGCGTCGTACTCATGCCCAGGATACTGAATTGAGTAGCCGTTCCGGCCGCGATTTCGTCGCGACTGCACCGCTGGCCGGGACCCTCAAACGGTGCGTGATGGTCGTAGAACTCGTCGCATACCATAAGATGGAAGACATACATGAGCCTGTTGGGATATTAGCTCTGCTGTCACTGCATTGTCCCGTAACACAGCAGTGACCGTAATCGGCACAGCCGAGAGGCGAGAGAACTCACGGAACTTGAGTGAAGCTAAACGCGACGCAGATAAAGAATCCAGCTGCCAAGATACGGTTCTCGACACTGGTGAAGAAGCTTCTCAGCGACTCTCCGAAGCTCTTTTTCTGGCTGACCGAGTCCGAGGCCCTGCGGCCGGGGAGCAGCGGCGTAGTTTCATCCGTTGCCATTCTGATCGACTGACGCTGGCAGTTCTCGGCCAATGTCTCTCGCAGAGTGACACCTGCTGCTGCTTGGAGCTCAAATGGCGGACTGGACAGGAAGAAGAAGCGCCCTTTGGCTTCTGAGTAACCAAGATCCACTGTCGGCTTTCGGCTGAGCTGTGGAAAGCCGATGGCGGGATGGCGAATGGAGAGGTTTGATTGCGCGACTTTGGCGAACTGTGGGGTGTTCGGCAGGGGGAGGCTGCGGCAGGCGATTACCCATGAGCCGCGGATTGGAGGGAGAAGTGGTTATCTTTGCTGCGTCTTGCTGGGCTGAATCTCTACTGAACGCATGGTAGATGCGAGGCTGTCAATTTGTTATCGAAGTCCAGGTTGGATCGATGACAGGATTTAGTTCTGTCCATTCATCATTCCTTCAAATGTGGCTTTCACTGTAGCACAACATTTCGGCTTACTACTCCTTTGTTATGGTTCTCATTCATTCCTGCTTATATGGAACATCTGCCAAACTCTACTCTACTTGAACGTCAAAAGAACCGCTTGCGAATGCCTGACTTGAACCGTGATATCACCCTTGCTGTTCGGCCGAAGCACGCTCTCATACTGTTTCGCCACTCTCACGGGCATTCCTTCTGCCAGGTCGTAATCGTAACTCAGTCCAGCGACCGTGATGTTCGTCTCCGAAAGCGCGCCCGGAGCCGTCATCAGCTCAACAGTGGCATATTTGATTCCTCTATTGCCGGTGCTGATGGTGAAAGTCGCGGTTGGCGCTCTGGACGCTTCAGCTTCAGCACTGCTCGCAGGGTTCCATTCGTGTAGGTTGAGGATAACCACGCGCGCCAATCGATTGCCTTCATAGGCTGCATATGCGGAATAAAAATCGCTGCCCAAATCAATGTTGTTGATTCTCGTGTTGGGGTGGGCTCCGATGAACTTGGAGACCATGACATGGCCGTAATAGGGAGGGTTTGTCGATGGGCCGGTTCCGTTCTGAGCAATGGGCAGCCAGGCGCCGTAGCGATAGCCTGTTCCTTGATGCATATGCATGCGATTTACGCCCTGTTGTGCTCCGTCAGGGTCCGTTGTGGAATATGTTCGAGAATCTATTGACTTACAAAAGATGCATAGTAGAGCTCGTAGTCGACAACGAACAGAGCAGAGCCAAACACGTTGGAGACGCCAAAGGCACCTTGGCCAGAGACGCTGTTGGTTTCGCCGAGGGTGTAAATGCGACCAGCGTCGTGATTAAGCTTGCAAAGCGATTGATGGACGGTTCCATTAATCACCACACTTGTATGGTTCATGAGAGTACCTGTTCTCTGTCAGCCAGGCTACATGATCGACGGATCTTGATATCAGGGTTCCTTTGGGATTATACCTTGTAGAGTCGGGTTCTGGCCTGTTCCAGAGACATACCTACATTCTTCGTCAATCATTGTGCCTAGAGTACAGGGTCAAATCAACTCACCCGTGCTGGGATACCTCTGCAATCCAACCATCTCGGTCATAGTGAAAAGTGCTGTTCCAGATGGTCCACGGGGAGAAGAAGGAATAAGGCGTCGAGATGTTATAGCAGCATGTTGAAGGAGCAAAGAAACGAAGAGACTTGTCCGGAGTCTGAATATGTCGCGAGCGATCAACCCACTCTTCAACCCAGTCCTCCTGGGTCCATGTGGGGGGTCGGAACCCAGACAATGCGCCGTAATCATTCTCGTTGCCAATCTCGAACAAGTGCAGCCTATCAGCAGGGATCTGCTTCAGGGACTCTGAGACCTGTCCTCTAAGATTCTCAAGATATGTAGAGTCGTTCTTGTAAAAATTGAGTCCAAAGATGTACTTCGTACCTTCAATGGCAGTGAATGCCTCCCAGAAGGTCGGTCCAATGGAGGAATTGCGTGGCTGATCAGAATTGTAGGACGGGTCCCAGAAGTTAATGATCTGCTCTTGTTGATCAGGGACGTAGGTGACATGGTCTCTGAATGATGGTCAGAAGTTATCTACAGAAAGCAATTGACTGGCGTCCATACTGAGTATTTCCTCCAATGCGGAGAATTTGGGGTACGTCCCCATTGAAGGCTCTCAGGTTGGCCAAGAGGTTGTTGGTAAACTTGTTGGGATGAGACTTGTTTCCTGGAGAGCGTAGTGAGCTTGGTGCCTTGTGTCTTGAAAACGGCAATGTCTACCTTGAAAGTCAACTAAAAATGCAAACTCAATGGAGAACGAGTGAAAGTCAAGTGAAATGGGAGGGCTCGATGATGCCGGGGGCGCTCTGGCAACGTTTACATGGACTGTTTCGCCAGAGACGAGACCCAGAGTTGCGAGGGCCGAGACCAGCGAAGTTCGAACCATGGCTGCAACAAATCATGAAACCCGGAAAGGAACTGCAACCCTACGATGGGACTGCTTGACTTGGTTTCTCCAAGTTGCCACGTTCATTTCGAGTCTCTTATACCCCTCGAATATCTGATGTTCATCTAGCGGATGCAACAACGTTGCCTTTTGCGGGGAGGACTGGCTCGACGTCACTGGACTTTCGAATCGAATCATTCAAGTACAAATCAGTCAAAGAAGAATTCAATTAGCCTAAGGATATTTCTGGATGAGAACCGACCCTTGAGTCCTGGTATCGAAGCTTCTTTCACCACGGATACAGGACAGGGTTGTATTCCGACGGATCGGATAACAAGTATCTGGGGTACTCGGAACTGCGGATCCCGACTTACAAGTATGCAGTTGTGGGAGCAGATGTTTTCGTTGTTTCCCAATTATACTTCGTCAGACGGCTTGCTTTTGAAGGTACATAGCATAAGGGGTTATATAGAATGGAACAATCCGCTTTGAATAAGAACCGATTATAGGTCCTCTCGTCTCCTATTGTCATCATTGTCCGCGGACTGGCGATGTCATGTAAGGTATACTCCGTACGAGCAGACATCATGCAAGTCTACTACCCCGCTGATCTTCACATCATATAACACCACGAGATGCAAGCTATAAGTAATCAGGAAACTTCGGGTAAAATAAAGCATATAGCTAAAGTTATACATATCCGGAGGAACCTGAGAAAGAGGCAGAAATGGGTCGACTTTGTGATTGAAGCGAACAGTATCAACACGCTCTAACCGGTCCGTCTCCTGCACGAATGCTCCGCTATTGAACCATGACTGCCGTTGGTACATGCCGCGAAGAATACTGCTTGACTGCATCGTCGCGAGAGGAGGATGAACATCTGCATAGCCTTCTAGCGGTAATACGGTCTGCAGACGGCCTTGGCCACTTGCCACCCCTCATCAAACGCCGCGACAAGCTCATCTGGCAACGGCCCCTTTTCCAAGCTTGTCAGGTTCTCCCTCAACTGCCGCGCACTGCTTGCACCAATAATGATGGCATCACCATGTTCCTTCTTCAACAGGCTGTGGTGGAGAGACCATCGCAAGGCAGCCTCAGCCGTTGGAATGCCGAGCTTCGCAGCGACAGGCCTCACGACGTCCAGTGCTTTGAAGTACGTCTCGTTCCAATATCTCTCGCGATACTGAGCACCTTGTGGTCGCTTAGGGTCAAAGCGGCTGCCCTCTTCGAGCTCCGCTTGGTCGAGCTTGTACTTGTCTGTGAGGATGCCACCAGCCAAGGGATTATACTGGTAAAAGGCAATGCCGTAGTGTCGGAGACAGCGAAAGAGCTCAG
Source organism: Trichoderma citrinoviride (assembly GCF_003025115.1). Classification (NCBI taxonomy): domain Eukaryota; kingdom Fungi; phylum Ascomycota; class Sordariomycetes; order Hypocreales; family Hypocreaceae; genus Trichoderma; species Trichoderma citrinoviride. Next base: position 116,368 of record NW_020194717.1, on the reverse strand, counting down.
GCTCAACTGCTCGGTGGAGGCCGTTGTACAGGCCTTGATAGACATCGGGCTTCTTCCATCCGTTGCGGATGCTGATTTCGCAAAGCTGGGCCACCTCCCATGCCATGTAGTTGCTAATGCCGAAGCGCTTGAAGTAGCCTTCTTCGTAGAGCTTGTTGACTTCGCGGAGGGTATCCTCATATGGCGTGTTGCGGTCAGGCGCATGCAGGTACCACATGTCAACCTATTGACCAAGGAAGAACTTAAATTAGCCAATTGTGACACTTCCTTGGCAGGTTTGACTCTTCTTCGGCTTACCTTGTCTGTCCCAAGAGCCTTTAAGCTGTCCAACAGACCTTTTCGAAGATTGGCAGGCGTATGGTTGTATTCACCAAAAGGCGCCAGCTTCGTATCCAAGATAATGCCTCTCTTCTGCAACTCCAATTGACCAAGAAACTTCTCAGAGCTTCCTCCGCCGTAGGCACGGGCCGTGTCAATCTCTGAGTGGCCGAATTCCTGAAAGACATCGAGAATCTCGGCACATTCTTCCAAGGTATGGACACGGGCTTGGTTTGCGCCTACGAAGAGGAATGAGTAAAAAGAGATATTCCGGGTGAATCAAATACGGCCAACCTTTTTCTCCCACGGTCATGGCCCCAAAGACGATCTTGAGTGCTGTATTAGGCTTTGAACCCATCTTGAGATGCTTCCTTCTGACTCTGTTTCCTTGGTAAGGCGTTCAAAACTGGCTTGAGGCTCAATGTATTATTTGGTGATACAATCGTAACCACGTCGCGATATTTATCTCGTCAATGGGAGGCCAATTGTTCCACTGCAACATCTCATACATGGCGGGGTATTAATATGGCAGAGATCCAGCCCCGCATCGGTTGATGATGCCATCTTTAGCATGATAAAGTCATGGAGATAGGAGGGATGTACGGGTCGTTCACGGCAATAAGGCTGCTTGTGGCCTTTTTTGAATGCAGTCTGGACCAATACAGCCGGTAAAATCCAGCATTGGGTGCAAAAGATCTACCGATGGACATTGCAAGTCTATGAAGACAAGTGGAAAGTATGAGGAGACAACGGTAATAGGACTTACTCGATGTCGGATTACGGCGTACCGAGGAGACCATATACCCGATGGACGAGGCTGATGTCACACTTTGATGCACAGCTTCCAACCAAGGGTTTTGGCGCGTATATATCGATAATTACAGCTACATCCCAAGATACAAGTATGTTAGATCAGATTAAGCTACCTATCTACTCCTTCAATGGAACGGTGGTTACAAAAAGACCTGCAGACCACCCTGGAGGATACCTGTCTCCAATAATCGTCGCCTTTTCAATAGCCTTCCTGATCTCGGCATTCTCCTCGTCGCTGATCTCAAGCCGCAGTGCCCCCATGTTCTCATCGTAGTACTTGATCTTCTTGGTGCCGGGAATTGGAATAACCATGTCCCACTGCTTCAGGAGCCACGCAAGAACCAACTGCGAACTGGTAGCATTATGCCGAGCCGCAATCGCCTGCAAATCGGCAACGAGCTGCAAGTTCTTCGGGAAGTTTTCAGCAGAGAAGCGAGGAATGTTCTTTCGAAAGTCGCCCTCCTCGAAGTCTTCGGGCCCCTTGATTTGTCCGGTAAGCATGCCGCGGCCGAGAGGAGAGTAGGCAACGACAGCGACGCCGAGCTCTTTGCAAGTGTTAAGCAAGTTTGTCTCTGGCAATTCAATTTCGAGGGCAAAGGGGCTGTACTCCATCTGGACGGCAGCGATGCGATGCACAGCATGGGCTCGTCTGAGAGTATCAGCTGAGACCTCCGAGAGGCCCAGATGCCGAATCCAGCCTTTCCTAAAGACGAGTTAGTATGACTTCCATTATTGGGTTCTGGCTGTCAGACGGGAAGCTAGACTCACTTTTTAAGCTCAACCATGCCCCTAACAGTCTTTTCAATAGGGGTATTAGAGTCGACCCGGTGCACGTAGTACAGATCGATATAATCCGTCTTCAGGCGCCTCAAACTTTCTTCGGCGCACTGCCTAGCATACTCGGGATCATTGTTGGGAGTATCGGTGCCCCGGTTTCCAAACTTGGTTGCCAGCACAATGTCCTTGCGCTTCTCGGGGTTGCGCTCGAACCATTTGCCAATGAGCTCCTCAGAGTCTCCGTAGACATTCGCAGTGTCCCAGAATCTCTCCCCAGTTTCGTAGAGATGGTCAAGGACCTTGAGACGTTGCTCGTCGGGCTCTGTGGATCCGTAGAAGGCGCTGATGCCCATTGCGCCAAAGCCAATGGCTGTGACAAGAGGGCCATCCGTTCCGAGGCGGCGAGTTGGAAGAGACATTGTGAGATGAGTTGATTGCTTATTGCTATCGATGAAGTGTTTGAGAGTGCGAAGGCTGCTGAAATGGTTGCTGTTGTTGTCGTTGTTGTTGCTGAGTCCTATCTTCAGAAGAAATTGGCTACTCTTATATACTCATGGAGTTTTCTTCTTGAATCTCAACTCTTGAAGATGTCTCCATTCACAATCACATCGGCAATACAGTTCACGGATATCCGGCGGATGTTGGAAGTCGTCGGTCCTTGTGCCCAGCTTTAGAGACATCGGCGTTAGTGGTGGCTCGAAACGCCAAAAGAGGCAATTATGGCTGTTTTGAGAAGAGAGCTGAGTTGGTTGTGATGTCACAAAACGTCAACAACAATTGCCAGAAAGAATATGCCAGAATTCTTTTCTCTAACTTTGTCTAGGAATTCTACCTATTCCTTATAATGTAAGCTGTATCGGGGCCTGATGCAGCCCTACCTAGTGGAGCAGATGCTTGGAAGCTGAAAGGAACGGAGGTGAACCTCTAGCAAACCCGAATTTCCGTGTAAGCGGAACGGGCTTATGGTGAAGACAATAATTGCCCTCGGTTTAGTCAAGGAATTTGTTTATTAATCCAACCTATAGCGTACCAATCAGGCGGCACTTTTATGAAGCCCTTCGGCGTTAAGTCCTTCCACCAAACGCCGAAAGGTAAAGGAGGGAGTTCTCCACCTTCTCCTCTAGGGATTTCCTATTTGTCTGACGGTGACAACGCTGGAACAGCAACGGACAACCTCCAATCTAGTCCATAGTTTCTCTATTCACCGAACATTATAAATTGAACCCCGTTTCCGTGTTATTTGTCTACATCTTCGTCTCGTCCGTACGAGAGGTTCTGGGAGAATTATTAGTAACATAGCTCATAGAGTATAGCTTGCGAGCAGATGAGCTTTGTATAAATAGAGTTTGCTTCGTAGATAGCTCCCAATGCTCAGATATTACAAAGTGCTCTCATTTACCTGTGCGATAATCATCAACATCATCATTATCTTTCAGTCTCCCGCCAAGATCGTAATATGTCGCATGTTATCCCCAAATTTGTCAAACAATGGAACGTCATCAAGGGAGAAGGGTTCGATTCTCTACAATATTCAGAACAGCCTCTTCCTGAAATAGGAGATAGCCATGTTTTAGTCAGGTGTAAGTTATGCAGAAGATCCAGAAACACAATATGCTGACGCAACCTATAGTAGAGGCTGCATCTCTCAACGTGGGTTGATGCAAGATATCTCTGCCATGTGGCATTACCCCTGACTGAGCCAACCCCCAGTATCGCGATCTTGTGATAGCCCAGGGGAAAACTGCCCATGCCGTGGCACCCAACGTCATTCCTGGTTCTGACGGAGCTGGAACTGTTGTCGCGGTGGGAAAGCATGTGCGTCGCTTCGCTCCAGGCGACAGAGTTGTTACGGCATTCTTCCAAGATTTTATCGGAGGGCGCTATCAGCCATCTACGTCCCTTTCCACGCTTGGAGGAGCATTGGATGGCACGTTTCGCACATATGGTGCCTTTAACGAGCAGGGACTTGTACGGATCCCGCCAAGCCTGAGCTTTCTCGAGGCTTCAACTTTGACCTGCGCTGGGGTAACGGCATGGAGCGCGCTCTTTGGACTTTCTGACTATAGGGTGACTGCTGGTAAATGGGTGCTGACGCAAGGTACCGGAGGTGTCAGTGTCTTTGCTCTACAGTTTGCAAAGGCAGTCGGCGCGAGAGTTATCGCAACGACAGGATCCAACGAAAAAGTTGAGTTTCTGAAAAGCCTTGGAGCAGATTATGTTATGAACTACAAGGAGGATGCCCAATGGGGCACCACGGCTAGAGCCGTAACCGGAGGCGAAGGTGTTGATCATGTTGTTGAAGTTTCTGGCCCGGCTTCTATGGCACAAAGTCTCAAGGCCGTCAAAGTGGACGGAGTCATCGACATTGTTGGCTATCTGGGTGGTTCCACGGGCGACCAGCCCGGGTTTTCGGATGCCTTCACGAACAGGTGCATTGTCCGGCCGATTGCCGTAGGATCGAGAACCTTGCTGGAAGATCTGTGCCGCGCCGTCGAGGCGAATCCCGAGAAGCTCAGACCAGTCATCGATTCCAGGGTCTTCCGGCTCGATCAGCTCAAGGAAGCATGTGAATATCAGTGGTCGGGACAGCACAAAGGGAAGGTTTGCATTGAGATTTCTTGAAGGGAGGAAGGCAGATACGGCACAATTCCTCGATATCTACTATAGAATACAATTTCGCATTCTGTTCAAGTCAAAATCTTAAGGTACAAGTAATTTCTGGCTAAATGGCTCGCATAAGATGGCGTCATGAGGCCCTAGGGGTCGGTCGTCCAACCCCGCGATATTTCCGCGACCCCTCCCCCTCTCACTTGCGCTCCCAGCTGCCCTCGACGTTTGCGGGCAGCAGGATGGGCTTCAGGTTGGTGAAGTTGGGAACATCGTCAAAGACGGGCTGTGACTCGGTTGCCGTCAAAACGTTGGCCGCGGCCTCAGGCTTCTCGAAGTTCAAGATGACGCCCCCGTAAAAGGGCGCGTCGGGGCCGTACTTGATGACCTGCCAGCTCTTGAGGCCGAGAGGCGTCCACTTCTCGTTCGCAATGGGCATGTGCTTGTTGACATAATAGTCCATGTCGAAGAACTCGCCCTCTTTGGGCTGGTTGTACAGGACGGTCAGGACGGACGCCATTTTGGATCAGGGACAAGCTGGTTCGGGATTCCTGCCGAGGGAATTAGCTCTGAGTAGCTGTACTCACGGTGCTTCCATGGTGTTTGCTCGTACTTTTGGAATCGAATTTTCGTAACGGACAATAGTTGCAGCTGCAAAAATCTCGAAGACGAACAATGGGAGATGACGAATATGTCTATAGATACAGATAACTATAGATAACTGTCGCAAGCTTCTGCGGCAATTGTGATGGTAAATTCAAGTTCAAGTTATCCCGACTGATGCGGATCCGCACTGGTCCTCGGCACACCGTAAAGCTACCACAACCAATCAGGTTGAATTGCTTCCCAGAGCCGTAGGTTTGCACGTTCTTTGCGGTGGCATAAAGAAAAGCCGATAGTTAGTGAGCTGCGTTTCCTGCAACGGAACAGCAAACACGCCCCAGCTGCTATTCGGCAAGAATTACTTCTAGACATCATTCATTTCTTACGTACCCTTTTCTGGGCTGTAATTATGCACCCCAAAAAGTGCTCAGTTGGATATCAGAGGCATTGTGTACAAACCCGCTGAAGTTCATCTCCTGCCACTATTCCCGGCCTACAGTGATTCTGCGCACCTAACAAACCCTTGTCGCAACCCACCACGAAAAAAAAAAATCCGAAGCAGGGTCAAAATTACTTTGCCAGGCAAAAATACTGGAATCGTCGGGCTTCACAGGTGGCGGGCCAAACGAGTTGGAAATGGTCGAGTAAAAAGCAAAAGTATAATGCCGTAACGAGGAATCGAACCTCGGTCTTCAGTGCTTCAATTATCCACAAACTGATATACTAACCACTATATTATTACGGCTTCTTGTGGTGTTTGAGGGCTTCTAATTTCATACTATAAGCCTATACACTAAGGGCTCCACTACAGCCTACATATTAGCCACAAGCCGTTACAAGCAAAGACGATGAAAGTGGGATGTGACAATCGTGGAATTATTCCAGAACAGATTGTTATATAAAGAATGTGTAACATTTCAGAGAGTAACCAGAGCGCTTACTTTGGCATTTGACCTAGCATTAATCCAGGCTGGACTTTCCGAACACTTATTCGCTGACATATCTACAGTGAATGGGAACAACTACTATGACTTTCGCCGACATCACTTCACAAGTGATCCGTCAAGAACGTTTCATGATTGCATCAAGTATTAGTGTCCAGAATATGAAGCATCACCGTCTCTCTATCGATCTTGTCTTGTCCTTTTCTTACTCAAAATTCATAAATCCCTCACGAATTTACCCGCTAATTGGTCAATAGTAGTGCGGCACCTGGCTCTACCCTGAGCTTCATCACCAGTTAGAGATTGCGTGACAGATTGTAATGGTATTTTGGCAGTGACTCAGGGATAAGCGCAAGAGTTTGCGTCTTTTGTCCTCCGAATGTGAACCACACCGTTTCCGTGCAAAATGTATCCGATAGTACATCTGCTGCCTCCGTTGACTGCCGACGCGGAGACAAACCCGCTTCACCTGCTCCTTTAGCATGGAACTTTCGCAAATGCTACACTTATTCTTGTGTATTTACCACTCCAGGTTCAACCCCTCAGAAGAGACCCGATGCCAAGGACAGGCAATAGGGGCTTATGGTTCAAGGGAGGTGATTCCGGACGGTTGGCGACGGATAGTCTTGACCAATAATTTAAGGTTATATGCTTATATCTTTATTCTCCGCTTAGCAAGGCCTATAAAGTTGGTCCGAATGCCACCTAGCTTTTCTGGGAATGACTTTCGGGGTCGTTTGTCGCTGCGGACTGTAGTTACCGAATCAGGAAGCTCACTTGGGCTTGTGTATCGTCATGCCGTGCTATTACTGGCCTTTCGTATCGTTTAAGGTAGCATGGGATCATTCGGCTGGTATGTGGCGCGAAGTTAAGGTTCGTTTGTCTGTCACTGACACCCAAGGATAAAATGCTCGAGAACTCCTGGTCTACCGGGCCAGACACTCCTTCAGGCTTCTCTACTTCATCCACAATACTAGCTCTACCGGACATCCATAATGGTGACTAAAACTGCCGTTGCTCTGCTCGCAGCGGCTTTCCAGCTCGCTTTTTCTGCACCTCTCACTGGCAGCGGCTCGGAGCTTCGCCTCGTCAAGACGTCGGAACATGACGCTGGACAGTGGGTGACTGAGCAAGAGAAATTCGACAAATTCACCTCCAAGAACATTGGTTTCATTGATATCACTGATATCAAAGACGAAGAAGTCCTATCCATTCTATCTAAGTCACCTTCTGATACATCTCTCGCCGCTCGTGCGGTTGTATACCCAACCAGTGTCGCACATGTAGCCGAAGCAAATGCACTCATCGCAAATGTATCTACAGCCGGTCCGCAATCTTGGCTGACGACATTCACTGGGTAAGTGATTGCAGACGCTCTCTCCCTCTTGTCGATAGTGCAAGTTCCTCACGGCGGATCAGGTTTACCACGCGCCATTACCGCTCGACTACTGGCACGCAGGCCTCGGCTTGGCTGTTCGACCAAGTCTCCAGCATTGCTGCCGCGAGGCCTGAAATCACTGTGCAGAGATTCACTCATACATGGAATCAGCCTTCGATCATTGCTCGGCTGCCCGGACGAACTTCTGATCTTAGTAGGCTCGCCATCACTATACATGAGAAAATGAGTTGCTAACACACGTGAAGTCATCGTCGGTGCTCACTTGGACTCAACCGCCGGCTCAACGACAGCCCGCAGTCCAGGCGCAGACGACAACGGCTCTGGGACTGTCACCATATTGGAGGCCCTCCGCGTTATTGCCCAGTCAGACTTTACCCCCAAGAACACTATTGAGTTTCATTGGTATGCCGGCGAGGAGGGAGGACTTCTCGGTTCCCAGGCAATCTTTGCCAACTACAAGTCCACTCAGAAGACTGTGCTTGCTATGCTTAATCAGGACATGACTGGCTTCTCGCCAAGCAACCAGTTGGCCGTCTATACCGACAACGTCGATGCGGCTCTGACCCAATATGTCAGAGTCATTGCTACTCAGTATACGGGTGCCGCGCCTCTTACCACTCGATGTGGCTACGGCTGCTCCGACCACGCAAGCGCTCGATCAAATGGCTTTCGTAAGTCTACCCGGGCTTTCGATCAATTATACGCGCAATAACTAATACAATACTATTAGCGTCTGCTTTTGTCAACGAAGATACTTTCGAGAGGTCCAATCCCAGCATCCATAGCGCTGCAGACGTAAGTTGAGCTGTCCAAATTTCATGGGCTTCCAGCTGACATGCATGTAGTCGCTCGAGAAGATTCAGTGGCCAGCAGTCCTCCGTCATGCCAAATTCACCGTGGGATTCATTGTCGAAGCCTCGTATCTCTGAAAGCTTTGCGTGGCTAGGGCCTCAGCCCGAAGTAAACAACGTGACACACAAGAGACAATGAAAGCGGAAGCGCATATGAGCTTCAAATAAGGATACAATTATCTATTAAACATTGCAGTCATAAAACCTTTAGTGTACGGTGACAGAGATATGCCACCAATCGACATGCAGGATGCCTCCCATACGGCACTATCCTCGTCCTCCCTTTGAACAGCCATGACCTGCCACTCTCCAAATAGCCGGTGTCCGGGACTTAGATCAAGAACAACGTGCCATATCCGGTGTCATTTCCTCTCTGTACATCAACTGTTTCGGGTGTTCCGTAGCTGTAGCCACTACTGGGATAAGGAGCGTCGTAAGTGGGATAAGGGAGCGACCTCCAGATATCCTGAATCCTCTTGGCCGCCTTCAAGAAGTTCTTGCGGATGCTGGGGTACTCGTCACTGACAAGCTTGCCATCTTTCTTGACGAACTTTCCGTCGACCAAGACGTGCAGCACATCACCGACGCTGGCGTGCATGATGACAGCGGCAACGGGGTCCTGCCATCCGAGCATAGAGGGGGAGTTCTCGGCATCCCAAACGACGACATCGGCTTTAGCGCCGGCCTTGATAACACCGAGATCGTTGCGGCGCAGAGCCAGGCCTCCAGATCGAGTGGCCAGAATGAATGCCTGGTTGACAGTCATGGGAGAGTAGGTCGGGACCTTCCAGTTGTCCAAGACCTGCTCGTAGTAGTGGAGTCTGACGGACTGCAGCCACAAGCGAGCCTGGGTGAGGATGTCGGCCGAGTAAGTGAAGTGAGTGTCGATGCCGAGAGCAGTCTGGTCCTGATAATCGTAGGAGTGAGGGTGACCGTGTCCGTACTGCATCTCCGATTCGGCTGTGATGGAGACGTACTGGTTAGTAGAGCGGAGGAGCGAAACGTCATCGGCGCTGATGAAGCTGGCGTGAGAGAAGACAATGGGGGTGGTTCCGTTGAGGATTCCGTACGGCTGGACGTCGGTAGGAAGATTGCTGATGCCCCAAGGGCCGGCCAGAGCGTGCGTCGTCATGACGGAAACATTATACTCCTTGACGAGATCTGCAATCGCCTGAGCCTCACCAGCGTCTGTGTTTGGCCCCCAGGAGTCATAGGCGATACCCAGCTCAGTGGGGGAATCTCGCAAAAGCTTCTCTTTGTTCCCGGCCATTTCTCGAAATAGGGGAAATTGCTCGGAAATCGTGTAGTTCAGAGATGTGATGTTGTGGAAGGCAAACGACCAAAAGACCCTGGCTCCACTGTCAACGGAGGCGTTCAAGCCTGCGTAAGAGGTGTCATTAGACCAGGTGTGTGAAGCGTGGTCGAGAAGAGTCGTCACTCCGCCATTCATGGCCTCGTAAAGACCGGCAAGCTGGCTGATGTAGACGTCCTCGGCCGTGAACTTGTCAGCTGCGAAAAACTCGCCATAGCGATTGAAGTACTCGGCTAGTGACGTGTTCGAGGCGATAGTCTTGTAGACCGTCTGCCATCCATGGCGATGGGTGTCGATGAATCCAGGGGTCACGATCTGGCCAGAGACATCGACGACTTCGGTTCCATTGGGCAGCTGGGACGGTCGGGGGTCCTTGTTGACAGAGACAATCCGATCATTGGTGATTAAGAGGGAACCATCTCGTATGACCTCAAGATAATTCGCCTCGTCGTCCCAAGCAATGATGGTGCCGCCGGAGAGAAGCGTCGAGGCTGCGCTGACGAAGACATCTGAGAGGCCCAGGGCTCCCAAGAGGAGAGGGGAGTGACGCATCGGGGCTGAAGTTTGGCGGCGTTCTTTCCAAAGCAGAGATATGAAGTGTTGGGGTTTCCCGGCTGTTGATGGGCGATAGATTGTCAATTCCTTGTGGAATTGTTGCCTGGAAGATCTTCTCTTTTCCCTCCTCGGGGCTTCACTCTCGTTGACTTATATAGCTGATCCCAACGCCGTCCGCTCTTGAGCCTTTCTCGCGAGAGTCCCCCGCGGCCCCAGTTAACAGACCTTGGCATCGTCATGTGCACCTGGAGGAAAGCGGAAATATCTCCATTCCGACGTCCATCCAGGCTTGTTGCCGTCTTCCATTGTCGCATCTGGAAAGCTTCCCCTTCTCCTCATCGCCCAAGGAGACTCGAAGCCCGGAGCTACCAAACCCGCAATCTGCAATTCGCAATCCGCAATACCCGCAAATGCAACCGGCTCTGCCTTACTGGCTACAGGCAGCATTAAAGCCTGAACACAAGATGGAGACCGGACCGGCGTATCATTCGTATGGACGCGTGGAACCATCCACTGCTCGCAAAGTGCGGGCCAAAAGTGCTTAGACGAGGAGAAGAGTGTAAAAAGCGTGACATTTCATTGGCATAGGAATTGGTGAAGCCTGTCATTGCGCCAGTGGATCAGCTGGAGCCCTTGACACACCAACCGTCAAGTCGAATAGGCGTTGGTTGGCAAGGGGTTGCAGACCTTTCGTCAAGTGCCGGGCGAGGACGGGGTTTTCTGCCAATTTCCTCCAACCCCCGGCCGAAGCGACCAACCCCCCGGGGCCCGATCGTCACCAGCATTTTCCGGCGTTGCGTTGCCCCACGAACTGGCCCTGATATAGTCTAGCCTTCTGGTCTGGGCAGAGCAAAGATGGCGCGAAAACTCTTGCGTGAGCGTTTGCTGTTGCTTCTGCAAGTCCGATCAACCCAGTCAAGGCCATAGTTCGTGAAGCGCACCTCGCTGACTTCGTCCGAAGTTATAGGGCTGAGCGTCTAAGGGCAGAGTCTCAAATACTAGGTATTACTAGTATGCTCAATGTCACGACGCTCGCACCACACCGAGTAGCAACCATGGCGACCCGGGCGGTGGCGCCCGGTTTTTCTCATCTATTTTACCTGATTTTCACCGCCACTTATCGGTTGCACAGCTGGGGGCCAGCGCCATCGGCGGGCAGCCAAGGTGGTATCCATGTGGGAAGCGTTCGTTGTGACGCAGATGTGAGTTGAGGTCGATCGGAGTTCGGCCGCGGCTGTCTCGCACGGTCTTGTTTCCGGGAGACTCGGGGCTTACCATCTTCTGCTTCCTTTTATTTATATCTCTATCGCATTTCGAGAGCTTCGTTTGGCATGAACCTTTGGCCAAGGATTTGCCAACATGTGATACTTATGTCACATCGTTACCCCAATTCTTTGTTTTCTTGGACACTGCGCGACACGTTGATTCTACCCATGAGAATCAGATGTCAATTGTCACAATGGAGCAGTGGTTTCCCATCATGCTGTTGGTCGAACACGCATGTGTGCAGTTGCATCGCCGGGCATGTATACGAGATTCGGTTACCTCTGGTATCCCGCCAGGGATGCTCGGGAGCTAACTCAGGGGCAACCACGGGCAGCTGAGCACAACCCTTTTTGAGAAACAAGTCCGCGATTCTGGATGCATGTGGAGAGATATGCGTAACATTGTTGGTTGCCGTTTCCTTTTCAGCGCATGGCCTTGGAGTGATCCAACGCGCCGTTGGTGACAACTCCGTTGATCGTGATGCTCGCAAGTTCCTTTCTGCCGTCGACAAGGATTGAAGATGCTCGGGCGGCATCCGCCCGAGCGGTGGAGGGCTAGCCGAGGCCGCCAAGCACCATACTCCGTAATTCGGAGTAACAACAGAATTGCTGTAGAATGTGAAAGCAAATTCGAAGTCTGGTATTCGCACGAAGTACAGACCAGTACAAATGAGTTGGTCTAGTATTGGATGAGCTACTAGTAGTCAGTCAATAAGGTACCCTAGCACAGTGAATACTATATCGTCCGCCTTGCAGCAATCCGAAGCGTGCATGTATACAGGCCAATGCACAATCTACAGAGAAGCCTGGCGGAGCGATCTGAAGCAACGAAATTCAACGAAGGTTTTGATGGCCATTGGGCACGACGGCACAGAAGGCGCTGAAAGGAGGCTGGACGGAGGTGGGTATCAGGCTATGCACTTCATGAATGATGGAGAATGATAGGTGCAGAATTGGGCACTGGAAGAAGCAGAGCTGATTGATGTAGGCTGAGAAAGGCTTGTTTTTATTTTTCCTTGCCCAGAGGTGCGGCCCTCCTTTATATAAGGTAGTTGTGAGCAAATTCAATTCCTCTCACCTGTCGCCCCTCCATTTTGAGTAATGAACCGCCAGCGCAGGGAATGACATGGATTGCTTGACGTGCCCATGGCGAATTTAGTAGGCTTGTCACGTTGCTGGCAAACTCTGTATTGACCGTTGGCAATTCAGCCGTCTTTCAAGTGAAAATCGACATCAGATTCCACATACATATGCACAACTCCACTCACGAGACTCAATTGCATAGACGGCAGTTGCAGGATTTTTAGCCCGTCGACATATCATTGGCCAATGCTTGTGATGCTGGTGAGTGACTAATGGCTGATGCAACAGCGGAAAGACCATCCCAGGCATTGTTGTGTTACCGATAGTCCTGGTGAGAGTCATCATGCCAAGTGTAGTAAGTTCTCTGTATATCAAACAATGGCTAAACGGTTAACAATACCTTTGAGGCAAGTGCACTCTTTGTCCATTAAGACTTGAATAGAATATGATGATAGTTCCTTCACTTTCTCTTACCTCCCTGTTCAATGATTACAATGAACGAGATAGTTGTCGACAAGGAGGTTCCGTTGTCACGCAGCCTTCTCACTCTTTCCAATCCCGGTCCTGAAAGCCACAACGGCAGTTATCGAGCTCCGACTGCTCTTTGTCGGCAGATTGCCTGTCTCGACAACCCACGAACCCTTCACCGGAACAACAAGCTACAATGCCAAGATTGGGTGCCGAAAGACCAAGGGCTTGCCATGTCTGTAATCTGTAAGAAACAGGGCGTATAGTCAGTATGGAGTAGCATGGTTGATCTGTGTAGAACTTTTGCCAGCCATGGGTCAATAGAGCAACTGTCGCTGAGGCGCAATAATGGCGAAGAGGCCAGCCAGCAGCATCAGGCGAGTGAAGAGACAGATACTCCGTTCTGAAGAGGGATATCGACAAAAGAAGAGGCTATAGAAATGTGTGCTTCTGCTTCTTTATACTTTGTGAAAACCTTCTCCAATAGTCACATGAGTGCATTCATGTATCAGACAACATCATGTCGTAATGCAATGGCGATTGGGGGGATTTCTTCTCAGCTGAGATATTCCATCCCTGGACTTTTTCGTAGCGTTGATCCCACGAAGGGCAGGGCATTCCATTCAGCTGGCACGAAACATGCGGCAGTGGAAGTGTGGCCAGTGACAGTAAATGGCAATGACATCGTTGGCTCTCAAGAGGGTGACATAAGCGAACAATGTGTCGTCGGATCTGCCTCTAAATCCATCGCGGCTTGGCTTCATCAATGTCAGCCAGTTGTCAACATGGCATAAGTGCAGATGCGACTGTGTCATTGGTGGAACCTGAGCAACTTTATCTAGTCAAGCTGCACGGCATCCCATCTGGAGCCAATCAAGACACAGCGGCGGAGCTGACGCTGCCATTACAAACATTGCTTGCATGGGTCAGGGACTAGTCATCATTACCAGCCTATCAGCTAATGGCCGTGGAAGCTCATGGCAAGCCGGGCGAGGGACGAGCCGGTTGATCCTGGTATGCAGCTGTCGTGTAAAAGCTTGTATGTGGAAAGTCTGGAATCTGGAAGGAATTGCTGACTGCAGAGATGAAGACTCAGTGGCATATGCAAGGTGAAAATTGCTTGCTGTGGATGGGGGCATCCGTATTGACAAATCGCCTGGTAATGATCAACAAGTACTGAGACCAGGGACCTGATGAGCCATATTCTCGAAAGTCTAGTCCACCAAGGGCCGGATATCATGGGCAATAAACGAAGTATATAGCTCGACTTGTATCCCTTCAGATCTGGTTCCCTTTTTCTTCAAGCCTCAGCTCAGCATCTCCAGTCACAATATTCTTAGACCATCAAGCCCGACTTAGAAACTACTCGCATCAACAACAACAGCAACAACAATATCAACAACAACCATGAAGTTCTTCTCAACCGCCGCCGTTGCCTTGGCATCGCTCTCTGCCACCGTCATGGCAAGCAGTGAGACATGACTGAATCCTGAGTGTCTTCTTCTGATACTGATATTTGTTCTTGCTCAGGATATCCTTATGAGAGACTTGACAAGGACAAGGCTGTAAGTCAAAGTTGTTCCCTTGGATTCAATCCAGCTAACATGGTAAAGGTCCTTCTCGTTGTCGACCTGCAAGTCGGCCTGTACAATGCTGTCCGCGACTTTGATCCGGTCACCTACAAGGAGAGCATCATTGCGCACGCCGCCATCGGAAAGCTGTTCGATCTCCCCGTCATCTTGACCACTTCTGCCGAGCAGGGTATGCAAACATCACCGTGGCGCAAAGTATTACCAAGAGACTAACCCTATGACTAGGCCCGAACGGCCCTCTGCCCAAGGAGATTACTGAGATGTACCCCAACTCCACCTTCATCAAGCGTCAGGGTGAAGTTGATGCCTGGGACAACCCCGACTTCCAGGCCGCCGTCAAGGCCACCAACAAGACCCAAATTATCATGGCCGGCATCGTCACGGATGTGTGCACCACTCACCTTGCCCTGTCTCTCCGAGATGCGGGTTACTCCGTCTGGGCGAATGCCGAAGCCTCCGGCACCTCGTCCACCTTTGTCCGCGAAATCGCCAACGACCGCATGAGGCACGCCGGTGTCCAGATTGTTAGCCTCTTCTCCATTGTCTGCGATCTGATGAGGGACTGGCGAAACGTGCCCGGTGCCGCTGAGGTGCTTCCCTACCTTGACCAGTACTTCCCTGTCTATGGCATGGTTGCTCGCGCTCACGCAGCTGCCAAGACCGACGGTGTTATCCAGCCTGGCGAGGCTGGCCTCATCTAAGCTTCAGGCAGGCTTTTATGACTTATGAGTTGTCCGCAGGGGAGAGAGAGAGGGGGGGTTTGGGGAGAGGGGAAGAAGGATCGATATAGATGACGGGCATAGTATGTATTTAGGCCTTGGCGTGGGTTTTCCCATTTGGGTTTATCCATACCTTCATGCAAATGCGAGGGCTAATTGAAGTTCTGTTCTCCATATATGAAGACTATGTCAATCAGTGATCAATCTGTCAGTGAAAACTGACCTCTGTTAACTGGCCTGCGAGCTTCTTATCTGGTTATGAGGATATGGATATCGCAGACTAGTGGGCTTTTCGTACCTTGAGCAGGCATCCAAGCCATCTACTTTTGACATAAAAGGGTCACATTGCTAAGATATATGGTACAGGACGTAAGGGCTTGCGTGTCCTGAGGCGCCCGTGTTACGCCCCATGGCGGGAGCAGCTTCATGTGCATGTGCAGGTCAAGTATAGGCGCCACTGGAAAGCATTGCCGTGTAGACATACTGGAGCTCATCAATTCATACTACATCAGCAGCCAGCTAATACTATTTACATGACTGTTCTCCAGCCATCCCCTCATGACCGCCTGGGCAATGTGCTAATCTTCGTCGCCGTACCAGTCAAAGTGAAGTTGTACGTCAGCGGCCCATTGACATCCAGTGTAAGGCTATAATCACCGGGGTAGATCCAGCGGTCACCGTTGGTATCTGCACGAGCCAGTGATGCAAGGTTCACGGTCAGTGTCAGCTGCTGAGTTGCTCCAACGCCGACGTTCTTCGCACGACCATACGCGGCCAGCTGCTTGTTAGGGTGAGGCGCAGGGCCGGCGTTTGTAGACTTGAGGAAGAGAAGGCCGACGTAATCGGAGGCCAGGTTGGCTTTACCACCAGTGTTCTGGACGTTGACGACAATGGTTGCGAAAGTTGCTTGGTCTACGTTGGATCCGGCGTTGTTGACGAGAGTGGCGACGTCGCTGCCAGCATTCTTGGTGGACTGGAATGACAGGGAGAAGTTGGTGTAGTGCAGTCCGTAGCCGAACGGGAGAACAGGAGTGCCAGTGTACCACGCGTAAGTCCGTCCAGGGATGCCGTTGCTTGGTCGCAGGTTCATGTCTTGGATGTTGTTGTTGTTAACGTAGTCTGCAGGGTATTGAGTGATGGGAAGTCGGCCAGCGGGCGGGTTGGCTCCAGTGAGGACATCGAAAATGGCATTGCCACCATCTTGACCGGGGTATCCAGCCCACAGGATGGAGTTGACCTTGGAGTTGCTCAGCAAGGCACTGTCATCAATCTGACCGCCACCGAATTGCACAATCACGAGGGGCTTGCCGAGATTGGCCAGCTGAGAGATGAGGTCGAGCTGGTTCCCGGGCCAAGTGATCGAGCTTCGATCAAAGCCTTCGTTCTCAACAGAAATGTCAATTCCTCCGAGGTAAAGAATGACATCGGACGAGCTGGCTGCGGAGAGGGCAGCGTTGAAGCCGCTAGTGTCTTGCGAGTTGATGGCAGTGCCCTGAGCGTACTTGACATTACTCCACTTCTGCTGGAATACGTTCAGAGGATTCACCAAGAGCGGTGCTGTGCCGGCATAGTTGCCCTGCATCTGGGTGGTGACATTGGCCCAAGGTCCAATAATGGCGACGTTGGAGAGGGTTCGAGAAAGAGGAAGAGTGCCATCGTTCTTGAGGAGAGTCATTCCTTCAGTGGCGGCATCGTGCGCAAGAGCCTGGCTCTGCGTCGTGTTGACGTTGCCCCAGCCCAGAGAGCTGTACTCGGCTGGCTGATCAAAGTATCCGACCTTGATCAGTGCAGAATACAGGCGAACCAGTGATTTATCGAGAGTGTCCTCAGTCGTCAAGCCAGCCTCGACAGACGCGTTCAAGACGTTGTAAGAGCTGCCGCAGTCGAGGTCAGTGCCGGCGTTGATGGACATGGCGGCGGCTTGAGTCAGGTTGGCGGCGTAGTGGTGAGGGTCATAGACGTTCTCGACAGCATCGCAGTCGGAGACAACGTAGTTGAAGTCCTCAGTGAAGCCGTATGTGTCGCGCAGCACGTCTTGCAGAAGATAGCTGTCTGCACAGGCTGGGACGCCATCGACCGCGTTGTAAGCGCACATGATGGACCCGACCTTTGCGTCGCGAACGCAAGTCTCGAACATGGGGAGATAGTAATCTGCCATATCCTGCTGGGTAGGTGACAGGTTGTTCGCGGTGCGGCCATTCTCGATATCGTAGGCAGCAAAGTGCTTGCAAGTTGCAATAATTCGGAAGAAGTCGGGGTCAATGCCGCCCTGGAGACCGTCGATCAGAGCCAGAACATAGCCCTGGATACGGAAAGCATCCTCTCCAGGAGTCTCCATCCCTCGGCCCCATCGCGGGTCTCGGAACGGGTTGATGTTTGGTGTCCAGAAGTCCAGTCCTGCAAAGCCGTAGTTGGCAAAGGCACGAGCCTCAGTGCTGATGGCGGTGGCCACGCTCTTGACGAGGGCATCGTCGAAAGCGGCTGACAGGAGGATGGGCATGGGGAAACTGGTCGCCGCGCTGAAGTTGGCTCCCAGAGGCGACTGGAACTGCACACCAGTGCTACCGGCAACGCCGTGCAGAGCTTCGTTTTGCCATTGGTAGGCTGGCAAACCCAGTCTTGCGCTGCCAGATGCGGAACTTCCTACGTTTGCGACCTTCTCATCGAGTGTCATGGGCTGCACGATGGCAGCAGCACGTTCAGCGATGCTCTTGGTGGTGTCACAGACATCGTTGCTGCACAGCGGATCGCGTGTGCAGTCCGGGAATGAAGGCGTCAGAGGGGGATTTGGTGATGGGTTAGAGATGGAGTAGATGTTGATCCTGAAAGCTTATTAATCTTTTATCTCTCATCAACTTCTCTTGTGGTTGGGTTTGGCTTACATGTTACCCCCGCCACATATCTTGCTGCCATCTGCAGGGCAGGGAGAAGAGCATTGGCCCTCATCGGCCTTGACGGAAGTGCTCTCGATGCGATGACCACAGAAGCATTGGCTTAAACAATTGGTGTTAGTCAAAAGTAAACCGCTCCAAAAAGCTTCAGAACCTCTTACACCGTGAACTCGACTCCGCTATACTGGTATCCAGCCGCGCCGCAGACGTTGGCACAGTACTGGGGAGAGTTCAGGTTTCCAACTGTCAACATCGGCCCTGCGAGATCACGAGGGGAGTTGGGGTCATGGTAGCATCCCTGATAAGTAATCTGGGCTTGATACGCAGGTAAACAGGTCCGAGCCTGGGCCAGGTGGAAAAGAGCCATGGAAAACATCCATGGTAGCAAACGTAGGCCAGCCATGGTCGGCTTGATGATGCTGCAAACGACACTCTACACGTATCAGAGCATCCGCCGGCTCACGGAGTTGATGATGAGATCTTTTTCCGCAAGTCTCCATCTTGATAAAGTCTTACCCGTGATATATATACGCGAACTCGTTTCCTTGTGCGTCCGCTCCGCTCATCACCGCCCGCTGCTCTCAGACTAAAGCCATCATCACACAATGGCTTCATGCTCTCATACCCAGTTTCTTGATCGAGCAAGCGTAATGACCCGACGGATATGACCAATACTGGTCCACGAACGACTATTTTTGACCTGCCGATCCTCGCCGTGAGCGGACGTGCCCGCGTACCGCATCTACCGATGCTACGCTGCTCCGGGATACTTGCGCGAGGGGGAGAAACAGGTCGTAAAAGCCATCGCCTTCCCCAGATTTTCCCGTCTCCTTAAAGGATAGATTGCCGGCGGCTCCTCGAGCGAAAGCCGCCACTGGCAAGGCGTTCCCCGCAAGGTTGGGCTGGATCTCGCACCTCTCCGCATTACCTGGTCGCGATGTGTCGACGGGAGGAGCGTCAAGGTTGCAGCCACTACGGGAGCATGGTTAGGCTTCTTGTTTGGACCGATCTTGTTAACGATTTAGCCTAAAGGGCAGAGGCAGAGCAACGTGATATTCGCAAGCTGGCGTTGTATTTGGATATGCCGGCTCCGGGTTCCCCCATGGTTGCCACTATGCATAGTCAATCCGGCACATCGCGCCCAGCAGACCTAGTTTCTCTGTTGCTTCTCCTCCCCTCCCTGTCAATATTCTCCGCGGTCGACCTTGTGTCTTGGCTGACGCGACTGACCGTCATCAGAGGCCGATGCGAGGCGATGGGGGTATGAAGCATGCATCTCCTCGCCACGGAAAACAGCAAGAAATCGACCGAGATTACTGCCGAGCCGAGATGATGCCGACGCAATTTTTCAAGAAGACGTGATTGATAGTACGAGTAGGTTTTGCATAGCAGAACCACGTTTCTCATCTCCCTGGATAGTCCACCATTCACGCGAGTCGTTTCGAGCTGTCAGTTGGGGAGCTCGAAAGTACAGTAAAGGGGCTAGGCGGGGAGCTTCTTGATCTGGCATAGTCGGTGCCTGGCTGTCAGACGCGGCTGGGATCTGCCCTACTCTGGTGGCTGACAACCAGCACCAGACCCAAGCAATCAGCATTTTAGCATCGGGTGATTGTGGATTTGCTCTATGCAAGTCGAGCTGGTTGGCGAAGTACAAGGTGCTGAAACATGTAGACGCCGTCTTTTCCGCTCCGCGGCCAAAGAGCCGCTCGAGAAGCCGATGGAACGGAGTCTTCAGGAGTCAGTAAAAGTCCGTACCAAGTTATCCGAATAGGAGCAACTCAATGGTAACATAAAGACAAGCAAGAGGGCGCTAGGACCTGATCTGTTGAGATCTTCATTACTGCAACCGGCGCCCCAGCTGTTCGCCAATTGAACCGCAGATCTCGAGACTATCTTCTTGCCTAAGACTCATAGCAGCTGTCCTATCAAAGCCCCATCATGAAGGGCATTCTCAAGAACAGCCTGCTCACCGCGGCTGCTCTGCCGGCCTTGGCCTCGGCCGCCTGTATCTCCTCGGGTGATCAGAATACGATCAACAATGCGCTGCAGTCTGGAGGAAACGGCGCTGTTGTCCAGCTCTGCGCCAACGCCGTGATCCAGATCTCAGAGCAGATTAGCTTCACTGCTGACAACCAGGAGATCTCTACCGAGGGCTATCCCACGGGTAGCACGAGAGGTACCATCCAGGTTGCTCCGGGCAGCTCTGCCAGCACCCTGATCTACGGCAAGAACTTCAACAACATCCGCATCAAGAACATCCAGCTTGACGGCAACAGGCCCGGCGCTGGTCTCTTCCCTGGCGGCGCCGCCAACATTGAGATTGGCGGCTTCACCACTGGCCAGACCGTCTCCAATGTGGCTTCCAAGAACCCTCGTGGTTGGAGCTGTCTCCATGCCATTGGCTCTGGAGATGACAACAACCCGTGCAAGAACGTGACCATCATCAACAATGATATTGGCCCTTGCGGTCAGTCTGGCAAGGATGCCAGCGGAAACGCCCAATGGGCGGATGGTGTCTCTCTTGACTGCACCAACTCTCTTGTCCAGGGCAACACTGTAAGTGACCAAGTAGCGGCATGAGAATTCTGAAGAGCTAATATGTTGTCGATAGATCAATGGCCCTACCGACGGTGGTATCGTTATTTTCGGTTCTCCTGGAAGTACAGTCACCGGCAACACCATCATCTCCTCGCCTGACTACGTGGGCTTCGGCGCCATCAACATGGTCGACGCCGAGTATGGTGGTAGCTACGCTGGTGTCACTGTCACCAACAACACCATCCAGGGCCAGAAGCTCTTCAACCTGGGTATCGGAATTGGCGCCTACACCTGGTCTTTCAACGATCCTTCTCCCCTCAAGGGCCCCGCCACTGTCACTGGCAACACCATCACTGGCCATGTCAGCTTCCCCATTGCCATCAACGGATGGACCAACGGTATTACGGTACGACTCGTCTAAGATGCGATTCTCCAATGTCAAGCGACACTAACATGTTCTCACAGATTACCGGCAACACCGTCTCGGGCGTCACCAATCCCAAGTCTAGCTTTGCCGATGCCTCTCACTGCAACTCCGCAATCCAGAGCGTCTTCAACCAGAATGCAAACCTCATCTACTACCCCGCTGGCGTAACCGGACCGCAGACCCTCCAGTCTGGCTTCGTCGCTGCCCCCGGCAATGCGACCAACTTCCTGTGTTCGAGCCTGCCGCTGCCGAACTCGCAAACGTTCAACGCTGGTTCACTGACTCTTGCCCCCGACACTGGCCCATTTGCTGATCTGCACAATGTCATTGCTCAGTACCAGGGAGACAACAACCTCGTCGTCCTTCAGAATGGAAATCCTGTTTGGGCATCGGGTCACACCTTGAGCCAGGGATGCAATGGCGGCTGCCAGCTGAGATTTGATTCATCAGGAAACCTGGGCACTTACTTCAACGGCGCTCTTCAGTGGAGCACCAACACCGGGGGCCGAGGCAAGACCATGGTCGTCATCAACACGGCGCCTTGGATCCAGATCAAGGACGGCTCCGGCGCTGTCATCTGGGACACAACCAAGAGCACCTAGGCACAACCACCTGAGAACGCTCGCTTCTGTATATAGCATGACAAAAGATATAGGACGAATGTATATATCGGAAATCATCGATTAGATGCTTCCGCTGTTAAGCCTATCAAGAATCTCAAGTTAAAAATGCCTCCTAGGTGTGACGAGTTATTCTACAAGCTTCGTCCATACACGGTACCCATGCATACTACAGTGTGCTGTATTGGCATACTGACAGGCAACAATTCATTCAACCTACGGTTAGGGTACAGTAGGGATGTGGTAGAGTTGTTGAACAAGGGTGTCTGGTATGGCTGGCTAAACAAACGACAAACAAAAAAAATCCTCTTTCTTGCCAACTGGGCATAATAATAATACGCAATACAGCCTATTCTGATGTTGCTGGCTCTTTTTAGTCTCTTCACGAGGCTCACGTACGACTTATTGGTTATCAGTGAACTGAGATACAGCAAATGGTTACAAGCAGGCCCCAAATGGCAATTTCCCAAAAGCACCAGTTTGGTTCGTACTCGTATTTATTCGACACCTGGCCAACGGTTCAAGCCACTCAGCCCTAGGAGTTGAATCCGCGGAGGAGCTATTAGTGCTGAGACAGCCGTAAAAGTCTCGCAATAGCGGTCTAGCAGGCTTTTATTACAAGTATCGGCGAGGCGCCACAGCTTCTAAACTCGTTTCACCTTGACTCAATCCCCTTGGCTCTTGGGGTCCTTTTCGCTATTGTTGAGGATAGGTATGGCGACTGATTCGGTTAGAGATGCCTTCGCGTCATCCGGAGGCCACGACGCGTCAACTCCAGCCTCAGTCTATCTCCTCTCCCTAGTTGCTCTTCTTATCGCGTCGGCCTTTACATACTCACGCCTACAAAAAAGCAAGCGAGAAGTGGAGGTTGACTTTCCTCCGTGGGTTCCGCTCGAGGTCGGCATAAGCAGCGCATTGATTCAAGCCGGCGGTACTGCTTCATGGCTTTTGTTCGTATTCTGTCTGGATATCAACCCTAGGACTGTTATACTGACGATAGCATACATAGCTCGTTCATCTGGAGGAAGAAAGGGTCTCTATTTGGGCTCACTTCCCGCCATCGAATCTTGCACAACCTCGAGAATATCGATCGCGTCTTTACCAAGTCGCCGCACATCCTTAGTGCAGATGTTCTGGGACTGCGCTTGGGCATTCGCGTCTTTGGCGCGCGACTGACGAAGGAGACCGGCGACAAGTTCCTGATCATCAACAGAAAGCTGACGCAGATAATTGAGCGATATTTCGTAAACGATGCTTCCGCAACCGCCTCCATCCAGAGCGCCGATGTTCCTGGAAAAGTGGCTCGATTGCTAAGCTTTTCGTCCGATGCTCAGAAGCAACACCAATGGGAGCGCTCAGCAGCTATCAAAGTGCTGTCGACTAATTCCGATGGACATTCGGGAGCTGTTGAAGCGGATCTCGAGTTGCTTATGAGAGACTTTGGCGCATGCGTCTCCATCCCGCGCCTCTATGGACAGGACTTCTTGGATCGCAATCCGCATCTTCTCGAAGACTTTTGGAAATTCGACAACAACGCGTTCCCGCTGCTCATCATTGGTGTGCCGACTTGGGCTCCGATCAAGTCCTTTCGAGAGGCACTCGCAGCTCGCACTCGTCTTCATGATGCACTCGAAGGGTTCTACATCCGTCTCAACCAGTACAAGAGCGGCCAGAAAGTGGACTTCGACGCCGATATGAGCGATGTCAGCGTTGCTGCAATGGAACGAAACAATTGTCTCGAAGAGCATGGCCTGTCTGTTCGTGCGCGAGCAGAGCTTGAGCTGGGCACCTTCTGGGGGCTTAACGCCAACATGCAGCCGATGGTCTTTTGGCTTCTGCTCTACGCCTACTCAACTCCTGGACTGGTAGACGAACTGCGAAAAGAAGTCAGCTCTTGTATAACGGTGGATACGGCAACTTATCCGCCGCAAATTACTGCCTTTGACTTCTCACGCCTGAGCCACGAGTGTCCGCTCTTGAAGTCTTCCCTCTTCGAGACTTTTCGGCTGGTCGAGGACCCGACTTCGCTTCGTTACGTGTCAAAGCCCATGACCGTAGCTGATGGTACTCTTGAGCATCACTTCAAACCGGGAACCTGGCTCTCAGCACCTCACGCCCTTCTACAATCCGACCCTTCGATTTTTCCAGAGCCTGAAAAGTTTATCCCAGACAGATTCATAGAAACAGACAAAGAAACGGGCCATCGAGTCGCCCGATATGGAAGACTTAAGCCATGGGGCTCCGGGTCAGCGGTATGCAAAGGCCGTACTTTTGCCGAGAAGGAAGTCATGGGCATCGTTGCTTGCTTCATCACCCTGTGGGATATGGAAAACGCTGAAGGCTCATGGAAGCTGCCTGGTATGATTCCGGGAACTGGAGTAAAGCGGCCGCAGAAACCGATTCGAGTCCTCCTGAAGCACCGGACTCTCGAGTGAAAAGTTATAATATGATAGTCTAAAAACATGATACTAAGGTATACATTGATAATTGTAATCGGGGCAAAGGTCCAGCCATATATATACTCAACAGATATGGCAGACGCCACCCATAGCCGCAAGGTACCATGTGTTGGGTGACCCATGCTGCTCCATGCATCGGCAAGATAAGGTAGACTGCCCTGCCACTGGAGCAACCGTCCATGTCCAAGAATGTCCGAATGTCCTCTCATTCATGCGGCCAGGGTCGACTTCGACAGATAAAGCTACCAACAGCAACTCGCCAGTGCCATCTCTTGGCCTCAGCGCCCCTGACTAGACCTGCAATACATGGCACCTTTAAATCTTCAATACCACTCCCCGGCTGCACAAGGCCATGCAGTCCCCCTGGAGCTCGGTAGCATATCCGCTCATGATAAGCACAAGTCAACCAGTCAGACTGATGAGGTCGGGACCCGATGGTTGTGGAAGATGACATGTAAAATGATAGCGACCTCGCAGCCTTGAGCTCAAAGCAACCATCTACAGGGAAAAAACGAGAGAGCAAAGCCAGGAACTCCGTGGCCGCCGTTGTTCAGAAAGAAAGACTACGAATGGTAAACGCCGCAGTCTAATATTTATACAGTCGCTAACAGACTTGCCAGCGAGCACAAAGGGCCTACAAGAGACGGGCCGAGACGATAGGCCTTTGCCGTGTCCAGGTTGAGCCCTGCCTCATGCGTGGAGCCTAACAAGCATTGGCGGTTGATTGATGGACTCCAAAGTTGGCTTCCGGCTTCCGCTGGGGCATACAGTGCATGATCCACCCCCAGCTGGTACGGGGCTTTGCGCAATGCGCACATTTGTCTCAGCACCAGCTACCCTATTTCTTCAAGATATCATGAGATCGAAGGGTTTGTTATTCAATGAAAACGAGTTATCTTTCTACAAAGGGGATAGATACTGGCGGAATAGTAGTTTCTCCAAATGCTCACGCAAAGACTGCCTTACTAGGAATTTGGCGTGAGAGAGTCATATGTGAAGTCTGAATTGTATATGATGTACACCCATGGTTTGGATATACCTCCAACAATGCGTCAAGGCAACATGACATGGCCCTGGAATAAAGCGACAAGAGCGTGATAGGGCTTTCCTACCATAACATGTGATGTTGTTATGATGTAGTATGTAACTCTTATTGCTAAGCTTCATGTGCCAATGGAGATCTTGAATCATTTCCGACTTTACTAGACATATGGCGATGCTACCTCGCAAACCAAATCTGCTTCCCCAAGCCCACCACGGCCAGCTACTGTGTGACCCTGCAATGCCGACATAATTCCGCATCAAATATCCAAGCGGAAGGACTGATCTCAAAATAGACACGTGGGATTTAGGGAGTTACCAAGCATGTTGAAGGCTTCTCCAAGTAGACTCGCGTCTCTGGCGCACACTCACGAGTGTGCCGTGTACTCGTCACGTCTTTCTCAATCCTGCACGACATGGATCATCAAAGCAGGTCCGCCTAGCGTCTCGGAGGCAAAAAGTGGCTGCCAATCCCTGCGCATCATCATGGGTCTAGGCACGGCCCGCTCATGGACCAATAGACGAGCCTTGACAGCTACATTTTTGGATCGAAGTCCGGCATACTCAATTGCCCTATGGCCCGATGCCCGAGCGAGGGGGTTTGCACAGCCGTCTAGTGTCTTACATTTATAAAAGAATCAAGGTCCGTTGAACGGATAATCGGAACGGGTTTGCCATGTCGTGTCCATGGGTTGAACAAGACGCTCCACCAGCTTCAAGGAGGACAGACGTCACGATGTGACATGATGGGCTCTGAACGAAGCAAATTCACGGATGTTTCGGCTCGACGAAGACCAATCTCATCTTTGGATCTTTCCAATTCGAGGCATCGTTCTCGGGAAAATGACAGGTCGATGGTTGTACGGGATGGAGAAGGCCTTCGATCTTTCACCGCATGGAGAGATCTCACAGTGCGGCATCAAAGACAGAGTCGAGATGTGTGTATTGACACGCGTTGCTGATACATGTCACAGTGGACTTACAACCAGAAACCCAAATCTCAACACAAGACTTACTCCTCTAGGCCATCCAGACGATGCCAACCACGGATGAGAACCACAGAGCACTCGCCCGAGCATACCTGAACACAGCCTCTGACGAGATTGCCATATTGCAGGGATTGCATCGTACGTATGGAGAATCTCATCGGTGCCTGGGAGTGGATCGCGAGCAGCACTTGGCTACATGGAGTCTGACGTGACACGACTATCCCATACCGTGCGACACAATATCGATTTATGCCGTCCTCGACATTTTACCGAGACTATTTTGTCTCCATCGGTGTTGCTCGGGGAGTCGGAGAGTCCATTCCTACAGACGAGACTGATGGAGTCAATGGATGAGAAGCACGGATCGCGAGCCTCGGGCCTAGAATTGGGATGATGTTGATGATGGCGACTGATATAAAGATGCCAGGAAACTGCTGTTCCAATCAGTTCATCACTCGCTCCTCAGCCTCCGCATCAAAGGCATCCAGCAGACACTTGGAGAGACCAGAACAACTGTCGAGAAAACGAACTTTGCCAAAATGCATCCCAAGCTTTCTTCTGCCGTTGCGGGCCTTTTGCCTGCAATGCTAGCTTTGGCAGCTCCAGCTCCTCAGTATGACAAGATTCTTTTTCACGATTCTCTCATCAAAGAGAAAGTTGCCACTAACAAACTATACAGGATTCAATCTATCGGGGAGAACACTGGACCTGTTGCGGGTGTCACTCCTCCGGTTCCTACCGTGACTGCCCCCGTCGGAAACCTTTACGGAAGCACCGGACTTCAGGGTGGCGTTGCTCCCATTCCTGACACCAGCAAGGGAAGTGCCGTGGTGAAGGACTTCAAGGAGGTGAACGGCCAGGATGCAGATGCCAGCCTTGGTGTGTATCTCGACTTTGACAGCGTCGATGAGCCGCAGCCCATTCGCGGTGAATTCGGTGGCACTGATGCCGGCCCTCGCACCTTCGAGTACGAGAAGTTGAACCCGGATCTGTTTGCAGCTCCCGGCACAGATTCTGGTGCCGTTCCCAACGCGGTCTGGCCCCTCGGCCTGTCCCACAACCGGCCTGGTGCCTCTGGCAGGGCTGGCTGGGCCCGTCAGCAGAACACTGCTGTGCTTCCCAACGCAAAGGCCATGGCTGGTGTCGACATGAAGCTCGAGCCCAACGCCTACCGTGAGCTTCACTGGCACACTGCCGGCGAATGGGCCTTGATGCTCAAGGGCTGCGTCCGAGTTGCGGCTATTAACGACGAGTCCCAGAACTTCGTCGACGATCTTTGCGAGGGTGATGTTTGGTTCTTCCCCGCTGGTGTCCCTCACTCTATCCAGGCATTCGAGAACGGTGCCGAGTTCTTGCTTGTCTTCGACCAGGGCGACTTTGACGAGAACGGAACTTTCCTCATTACTGAAATGTTTGCTCGCACCCCTCGCTCCGTCCTGTCCAAGAACTTCCGCGCCCCTGTCGACACCTTCAAGAACTTGCCCAGCAACCAGCTCTACATCTTCAACGGAACTCCCCAGCCCAAGGACATTAGCAAGCAGAACACAACCGCCCCTGGAGGCTTCCTCAGCGGCCCCAACGGCTACACATACCACTGGTCTCAGCAGAAGGCGTACGAGGTACCTGGTGGCTCCGTCAAGATCCTGGATCCCACGACCTTCCCCATCGCCGCCAAATTCTCCGCTGCTCTTGTCACTATTCAGCCAGGCGCCATGCGAGAACTCCACTGGCACACGACCTCAGACGAGTGGGACTACTTCCTCCAGGGCTCTGGACGCGCTACACTCTACGCTGCCCCGAGCGCTGCCAACACCTTCGACTTTACTGCTGGTGACGTTGGCTACATCCCTCAGGCTGATGCCCACTACATCGAGAACACTGGCACTGAGGACCTCATCTTCCTGGAGGTCCTGCAGGCTACCAAGTTCTCTGACATCTCTGTTGCTCAGTGGCTTGCTTTGACGCCCGAGCAGACTGTCATTGACCACTTGAACATCTCTGCTGAAGTCCTTGAGGCTCTCCCCAAGGAGAAGACCATCATCAAGACTGGCAACACCAACCTCACAGAGATTATCGAGACCGGCAAGGCGTACTAAGCCTGTCCCTGGAGATTTTGTCGAAGCAAGGGTGATGGGGCTTAAAGGATTGGTGATTTGTATCATTCACTGTTTTATTACTAGTTGCTGTAGTTTAGGAAGCAGTACGAAGTAGCATGATATTCAATGTCATTTCCATTTGTGAGCGGAACAGTCCTCGTGATGAGTTACCCTGAAGTAAGAATACAACAAAACCTCAACAATTCTGGTCAATTTCGGAGGAAGCAACATGAAGTAGCCATGTCGATGCATCAGCTTTTAATTCGACACCACATTAAAGCCCGACATATCGTCCAGTGCTTCGCGAATCAATATCGCGTACTTCGGAATTCCGCCTGGGAAACAAACCGGCTCATATACCTTGCCAGGGATACTTCCACCCATATACGTCGATCTGCACGTCGGGAACAGCATCTGGTTGTTGATATCGACCACCTTCTTCTTCCAAGCGACAGCTGACTCAAGCTTCGGGTTGATGTACTTGATATTGTGCTTCTGCATCTTCTGGATGCAGTCAGCGATCCATCTGCCCTGCACCTCAACGGTAGTCGGGCCATTGCTAAGAAGCGTGGGGGCCTGAGGGCCGTATATATGGAACATGTTGGGATATCCGCTGACGGTGAGTCCAAGGTATGTCAGGGCGCCAGTGACCCATTCTTCTTCGAGTTTGGTATTGGAAACACTCTCGAGTCCTAATTGTGTCATGACTGGAATGTGTTAGTACGGTTGAAGTTCATTGCCTAAAACAACGGGGAAGATCTGGTTTGACTGGGATCAGTACCTCCAGTGACGATATCCTGCGAAAACTGTTAGTGATGTGTTGCTAGATATATTCGAAAGCATCTTTGAGGTGACCACTTACAAAGCCTGTTGCTACCGCGATGACATCAAAGTCATAGTGCGTGCCATCTTCGAGGAGGATGCCCGTCTCGTCAATGTCCTTGATGGCATTGTTCTTGATGTCCACGATATCCACATTTGGCCTGTTGAATTGCTCATAGTAATTGTACTCGAGACAGGGCCGCTTGATTCCAAAATAATGAGGCATATCAAGCGGAGCAAGCAAATCGCGCTTCCTGGCGTCTTGGATCCGAGCGCGAGTCTTCTTTGCCCAGAACTTGTACGACTCCTTGTTCGCCTCAGCGCTGTAGAGATTGTCTTTGTATAGGGCGACCCAGTATCGGAATCCGCCATCCTTCCAGATGCTTTCGTAGAACCTTTCGCGCTCCTCAGGGCCAACGTCAAATGTGTTCTTCTCGTCCCAGTCATAGAGGAAACCTGCAAAATTTGCCTCACGGTATCTGAACAACTCTGGATAATGCTTCTTGGCTTTTTCTTGTTCCTCAACGGTGAGATCTTTTCTGCGCATTGGAACGGCGAGGTTGGGGGTGCGTTGGAACACCTTCACCTCTCCAGCCTCGGGACCCCATGCCTGGACGATTTGGACACCGGATGCTCCTGTCCCAATAACGGCGCACTTCTTGCCACGGACATCAATCTTTTCGTCTGGCCAGAACGAGGAGTGATGGATGATCCCTTTGAACTTGGTCATTCCAGGCCAGTTGGGGATATATCTCTTGGCAGCCTTCACAGCTATTAGCATGAGAGCAAAGACTTGAAAGGGGCGAGTAGCCACAAATTGGAAAGTTACTTACGAAGCCAGTCCCCAGAACAAGATACTTGGCCTTGGTTGTGCGACCATCCTCGGTGCGGATGTTCCACTTGCCCTCGTCCTGGTCAAAGTGAGCTCCAACAACGACCGTGTTGAAAGAACAGTCCTTCTTCACTCCAACTATCTTGTCGACGTGATCAAAGTAGTCACGCAGGTTCTGATAGTTAGGATAGTTGTTCGGCCAGTTCCAAGTCTTCCACACTTCGGGCCAGGAGAACTCGTACTCAGGCACCTCAGAGTCGACACCGGCACCTGGATAGCAGTTCCAGCGCCACGTACCGCCAGTATCGTTTCCAGCTTCGAAGATGTACGCCTTCAGACCGCGATCTCGGAGAGTCTTCAGCATGAATATGCCGGCTATATGATACGGAAGAGTTGTCAGTAGCTGCATGAGATGGTCGTTTGCAAGTAATCGGTTCATCGTACCAAAACCTGCTCCAACAATGACGGCGTCAATGTCGAGGTTCTCCGCATAGGGGCCAGTATGTTCTTCATGTTGCACAGAATAGTCTGTCAAATCAGTGTTGAACTTTTTCGTTCCCGAAGCAAAGTTTTCACCCATGTTGGCTGGAATATAGAGTATAGGCTACAGTCAAGGCAGTAAATGTAGAGATGTTTTCTGGTGAGGAAGACGGGGGAAAAAAATCTTCTTTTGAATGTACGAAGGCCTCGAATTTAAAGCCACGGCTTATCCTGTGTTCTCGTCATCACCGCACAGTAATGAAGCGATATCGACTTGCCATCCGCAATACCTCCTACCACCTCAAGCAAGCTTGGACTACCTCAACGAGACAGTGGAGTAAATTCGCATTGCGGTCGCGACGACAGTCTCCCCGCAGCTGAAGATCTGTCTGGGGTCACATCTTGTGGCTGGTTGGAGAAGCCTCGCTGGCAGAACAGGATGAAAAGAGGGGGATCATGCATGCGGAACCGCACGCATATGCGGAAAGGAGTTGCGGACACGCAGCCGCACCGTATTTACCTGATCATGGGACCTTTGAAGGAGCTTGGCAGAGCTTCACGACTCCGAAATTACCTTGGCTCGCAGATCGGGACAAGCATGTCCGAGTATGACGGAGACACAAAAGGCGCACGCGTTCGTGATCTGGCATGCTAATTTCTCACGACACATAGCCTGTTCTTCAATACCTTGTTCAATTGTCAAAATGCCCTTCAACGCCGAGACCGTCTCCAACCTTCAAGAGTCAGTCAACAACGCCTGTGTTGATGCCAAAAACGATATTCCAGGTGTCGCAGTTGTAGTCGTCGGCAAGGATGGAAGCGAGTTGTTCACTCACTCAGCCGGTAAACGGGGCTTGGTCTCGAATGAGCCAATGACCCTCGAAACTATCTTTTGGATCGCATCATGCACCAAGATGCTCACTGGTTTTGCTTGCATGCAGCTCGTAGAGCAGGGAGTCTTGAAGCTTGATGATGGCGACCATCTTGAGGATATCCTTTCTGAGCTCAAGACTGTCAAGGTCTTGCGTGAGGACGGGACTCTTGAGGACAAGAAGAACAAAATCACGCTTCGAATGCTACTGAGCCATACCTCTGGATTCGGCTATACCTTTTCCCATGAACGTCTCAGGAACTGGTCGTTTCCAGCCGGGCTAGACGAGTTCTCTGGGCGGAGTGAAGATGTCCTCTCTACTCCGTTATTATTCCAACCAGGAACAGCTTGGGAATACGGTGTAAGTGCCAATTTATGCTTCTATTTACCTTTCCTGTTCTCCATTTATTCTTCTTTTTCGTTATATTGCCTGGCCTTTGTTTTGTCAAGTTTCCTAACATTTCCTGGGATAGACTGGCATTGATTGGGCTGGACTGGCCGTCGAACGAGTGAGTGGACTCAATCTTGATGCATATATGCAGAAGCACATCTTGCAGCCTCTAGGCATCAAAGATATGTCCATGTTCCCCACCAAGGATATGCGAAATAGGCTTGCCTATATGCACAGTCGAACCCCAGATGGTACAATCAGATCTCGAGACCATCTCCATAGACTGCCGCTGGTCATTGACCCAGACAACGAGTCCGAGGCTCGCCGAGTGTTTAACAGCGGCGGCGCGGGCATGTTTGCGAAGCCTCAAGAGTATTGCAGTAAGTCACGGGCATTCTTACCAGCTTCCCACTTGAGTAGCAAACAGTCTCTAAAGAAGTCAAATAGAGGTACTAGCAGTGCTATTGAACGATGGCACTTGCCCGCGGACAGGAACCAAGTTGCTACGCAAAGAGACAGTGGATGAGATGTTCCGTAACCAGGTCCCCCAGTTTCCGAATCTCGGTCGGCAAATATTCTTCGATGCCAAACCAGACCTGACCAACATTGTTTATGACTTCTATCCAGTGCCTGGGAATCCACCGCAGGGCTGGGGCCTGACCTTCATGAAGTCTAACGGCGGCAGCACCGGCAGATCCAAGGAAGTAGCTCACTGGGCCGGATTGGCAAACTGTTGGTGGTGGTGCGACCGTGAAAAGGGTGTGGCTGGGATATTGTGCACTCAGATCCTCCCATTTGCCGATGGCAAAGTGTTAGGATTGTGGGCTGACGTGGAGACGCAAGTATACGCAGCTCTGAAGTGAGAAATGCATCTCGATACGCTGTATTAGTTTGTCATGGTTTATAATATGGGAGGCGTCTCCCTTCAATGTACGGATACCCCGATTGCCCGAATAGCCTTCTACGCTGTGTGAAACTTGATTTGAAAACGGCTTTTGCAGGCTATAAAGACTGCGCCAGTTCCATGTTAGTTCTGAGTTTGACGAGGGTGGCTGACGACAACACGCGAGACCGACACTTTTGGGGAAGCGGAGAAGCGGGGGAACGGACTGGAGACAAGGGCGAAAATCCGGGGATGGGCAACTACCGCAAGGTAATTGGCCGAAGAGCACATTAGTGGCTTTGTGACATAGTCCAGGTCATATGAGCGTGAGTAGAGCTTGAAGTTAAAGGCTGAGCCTCTGTGGGAGGCGTCTAGGCTCTGCTTCCCACTTAGACAACTCCCAATACGACCGAAGATTCCCAGCTGGACATTCTGCTTCTCCGTGTTCATCGCTTTAACAACCAATTTTAACCAATAGCGACTACAATTGTCTGTTCTCATGAGACGACAGAATCATAGCTGTGACCAGTGTCGAAGGTCAAAGAGAGGATGCGATGCTCCGTCTTTGGGGGCAGGACAACGCAACTCGACTCGGGGGCAACTCAGTAAGTAATTACAGGACTATGCCCCACCCATGTTCTTCGAGGCATTATTCATCAAGTCTAACCTCTCTGAAAAGACATTGGAAATGGTTCCATCAAGTGCTCTTACTGCAACAAGACCAACAAGACATGCACATGGGAATGGGCAAAAGCTCAGACACGACAACGGTCCATCGCATATGGGTCCAAGTCACCCTCGAAAGAAATAGCAGGCAGGAGGCGTGAAAGGACGGATTCTTCGTTTGATTCTCCAGTGGCTCAACAACCGCTTCCTGCGGACAACGATGACGGCTATTTCTCTTCGTTGCCAGCCGACGGCTGGCGAGTTGACGATTCTTTCTACTTCCCTGGCAAAAGTGATTACGAATGGGGCGTCCCGGCACTACAGCCATCAATATTTGCAGACCCTTTCATCGACTGCCTAATTCCGAACGATGTCCCCTCCTTTCGGACTGAGGTATCGGAGGATCCAACCTCGACGCCTGAGCTTGCCGGTGACGCCACCGCTACAATTTCCTACAAAACAGAACCGCAATTATCTGACTATTTGCCTGGGACCGATTCGATTTCACCAGCTCAATATTGTTACCCCGTACAGGATGATGGACTAATGCCGTTGGCCAAGAGGCGGCGAACATCATCAAACGGAACTGGTTCGCAACGCACATCTCTATCCCTCTTTTCCGCCGACCACGAAATGATATCCAACACCAATAGCCAACTTATTTCAACAAACCTGCTTCAAATATACCACGATGTGCTCGAACACAACCTATCATGCTGGCTGACGGAAATAAACAACCCATTGACAGCCCAGTCGCGGCATGGAGATACAGAGAACCGTACGGGCCTAGTCAGGGAATGGGGGACTACGTGGTCTAATAGGATTTATACTCGAGCCATCCAGCTAGACCGCGAATCGATATCGGCAAATCTGGTGCGCCTGACGCCTGCGCAAGATGCCTCCGTCACTAATGCCCTGCACCTTGCCATCATGGCATTTGCCACGCAGTGGGCGCAGGGGAGCCGTCGGCAAAGAGAGCGATATCCCACGTGTTCCATCTCTTCGGGGGATGATTCGGATGGGTTGGCCGAGGAGTTTGATCGTAGCCTTCAGCATCAGATTTGGGCCCAGGCCAAAAGGGCTTTGCAGGATGTCGACGAGCTGGAGTCTTACCGGGTGGCATTGGCTGAGTTGATATTCGGATTAACGCAGAAGGCTTGGAGTCATGAAGCTGAAGACAGAGGTCCCGGAGGAGAAATGAAAGTCTACCCCCGTGGCATTGACTTGGAGACAGAAGTAAAAGCACGACTGGGAACTATCATTGCCAAGGAGGGACCCCCAATTTACATGGAGAGAGCTGCCCGCAAGGTTCAAACCCTACAGGCCCGATACAACGCAGGCAGGCGAGGCCTTGGATCTTCAATTCTGGAGAATGATGCAGTCACAGCCACCGGCAGCACCCAATTTTTCTCCAACAAGGAGAATAGGGAGACTGCAGGACTTCTGTACTGGTTCGCCGTCATGTTTGACACGGTATCATCGTCGATGAACGAACGGCCCGTCGTTGTGCCCGACGAAGACATCCCGCACTATGCCGACGAGGAGCTCCACGAAACAGCACCAGAAGATGACACTCCTTCGCGTGGGAGATGGGACGTGGAGTCGTTCGTCCACGATGACGTGGAAAACCCTGCCTATAAGCCTACATGGCCATGCCCGTACGAGGACGCCGCCAAAGCCGTCACCAAAGCGGCACCGGTCAAGGTTTTGCTATTTCGGCATTTGTCCTATCTTCAGGGCATACTTCGAAGAGGAGCTCGAGGGAAGAGAGTGGAGGACATTATTAGCTCCACACTTTCTCTCTATCGATACTGGAACAAGACATACGGATCATTCTTTCGAGAGTTGATGCTTGATATCGACTCTGTTCCAGAGCGAATACGAAGCTGGTTCTTTTGCATCTCGTGTCATTGGAATCTCGCTGCACTTATGATAGCCGACCTTGTTGCGTTTGTCGACGACAACAAACTTGGGATTGATAGCGAGGCGCGGGCACGTATCGCGGGCAGGATTACATG
The DNA here is from genome assembly GCF_003025115.1 of Trichoderma citrinoviride. Taxonomy (NCBI): domain Eukaryota; kingdom Fungi; phylum Ascomycota; class Sordariomycetes; order Hypocreales; family Hypocreaceae; genus Trichoderma; species Trichoderma citrinoviride. Next base: position 81,038 of record NW_020194717.1, on the reverse strand, counting down.
GAGGATACGAGATGCGAGCACTCAGGAGCTCTCCGAACTTGCGGCCATCTCAATCCCTTGTCAAGGGTTACAGGACGACTCAAACTTCCACCATGCAGTCAACGAAGGTACTATTTTGACGGAGCCTTGGACAATGATTCTCATCAGGGCATTCAGCATGGCATCTGCCATACTTCTTGGGGAGGCAGACGAAGCTCTCCGCCACGGCGCGGCACAGCTGGGATACACGGGCGGGCATTTCGAAGAAACGCTGGGAAAGGTCTTGAACTGTATCAAGGCCTTATGGCATCTTGGGAAAAAGTCGGACATGGCCAGGAAAGCGGCCGACTTCCTGTCTTTAACTACTGAGAGACTGCAGGCTGATTACGGAGCTGGACGACGGGGATAGGATGCTAATACGAATAATATCTATGTTTGTCTGAGAAATCATACGATGCATCAGCTGTAACCACTCTCCTTTGTTTCGTGGTGTTATCGAGTTTGACCTCATCACCTACTTATCGCAATATGTAATCCATGTACTCGAACTTCCTGACAATTACCAATCCAGCATCGGGGCGCTCCTCGCGTCGCGTTCAATCAGTATGTGTGATATAACAGGGTCCGAGCAGCCTTTCCATCTCTTCGGCTTCGTCATATTCGACAAGGTACAGAGCTACTCCGCATTTGCATGTGTCCAAGGCCCAAAACCTGCCTCATTGCGGTTCCGCTTGTGAGGGGAACCCTGGAGGCGCTGCGGCTCCGCAACAGCTTCGGCACGGATGAAGGGCGAAGGAGGCATACGGTGGGAAAAAAATACACCGCCGGTCTGTCGCGGTATTGTGTCTGACAGGTGGCAGTGTTTTCTGTCCACGACGGTGAGGGGTAACGGCTACGGTTCATGCTTGGTCGTTTCTGTCATCAATACCCCTTCGCAATAGCTGTGATCTTGGAGAAGGCGGCTTAGGCGGGCAAGCAGCTCGTGTTGTTGATTGATGTCATACTATTCGTTGCTAATGCCAACTCAACCTCGTATGAAGCAAGACCCCAGCCCTCAACTTGGGCTCCAGTGAGAATACCCGAAGCTCGAATGCCTACGGCTGATGCCTCTTCCGCTTATTACCGCTTTCACCTGTATTACTTTTGGAGAAAAGGTCTTCAAGCTTCTGCTGTCCCTTCTCAGCCGTTTTCACCTTGACTTTTTCACTGCCCAGTACGGGCGGCAGTCCCTGAACACGCCGCTTGGCGTCCTCCAACAGCTCCAGCTCGCGATCGCGCTGTCCCTTGACTGTGGGTATTGACCATGTGTTGGACGCTGCACCTTTATGAGCTAATTTGTACTTTGATCCCTCGAGATGCGTTTCGTAAGTATTGGCATCTATTTTACGGACGTGCTACACAGTACAAGTCAATTAATCTTCTATGTCGGGATACGGTAGATAGTGAAACTCACCTGATGTGCAACGATTAACCAGTGGTACTCGGTCCCTACAGGCGCACCGCTTCTCGCAGGGGCCTTCCTTGCCCTTCTCTTGGTTGTCTTGTAGTCTATCTTCCACAAGTCTGGTTCCTCCTTGGTCTCCTGCCACACTCCCCCGTCGTAGTTCCATGTGTGAGATCCGCCGACAGCCATGCCAGAGTAATACTGGCCGTTGAACGACTTGAGAGAGTTGTAACCGCCGCCGCCGAGGGCGTAGGATTGACCGGCTGCTTTCTTGTTGGCTGGAGCTTGTCCATCGGCTGGCATCGCCTCATCCAGCAGACTGGGATCCGTCAGATCGGTGGCTGCATCGAGTTCGTCGAATTGATCGGCTTCATCGAATTCATCGCTCGGCATAGGGCTACTCTTAGCCGGGCTCTCACGCTCATTTGAATGACTGGACTCGTCGTGTCGCGTTGAAGTTGGTGATGCATGCTCTTCAATATGAGATTGCTTCAATCGCTTCGAGGTTCGAGGCATGGTGAATGATGATGCGCCAGTAATCAATTGTCCATCAAACTATCAATGCGGAAGGTAATGGGTAGCTGTTCAAGTTTACCATTGACAGTTGACATATTATGTTTTCAGTGGCAGTTCAGTCATACAAGCAGGCATGGCGTTGATGATTCGAAGATGACGTCGGCGCTGATCTGGTGCCATTGACATCCCTCAAAATTGTCATGATTGCCCACGATGATCAAAGATCGAATCAACAGGTCACATCGGGTCGCCGAGACTCTAAACAATCGCAAATTCACTTGATTCATTTGATGATAGTTCCTCACATAGAGAAAAGACTTTTTCTCATTAGGGGAAAAGTAAACTCCAGAATATGCATTCTTATTTGTCTGCTTACCTAGGTATCTCAACATATCTCCTAAAGCACACGAATTACATGCGAGCAGCGAGCCGCCTTTTACCTTGAATTCATCAAACATGGTATTTAAAAAGAGCTAACATATTTACTCGATGCAAATTTTGTTCAACCATTTACCACAGTACCACCGTTGCAGTGCAGTGTCTGTCCGCTAACACAAGAGCTGTCCATTGAAGCAAGGAACACGACACAGCTTGCGATTTCGGATGGTTGCGCTGGTCGGCCCATAGGACTGGTGAATTCCTTTTGCGCCTTCTCATTCATCGTCGCGGGAATCAAAGGAGTCCACACTGGGCTTCTGGTTAGCTGCATGCTAAACAGGATTGGAGTGTGTTTTCTTTTACTTACCTGGCCCCGGGGCAACGGCATTGACTCTGATTCCCTTTGAGATATACTGATTACTCAGACCGCGTGTGAAGGATACAATGGCTCCTTTGGTAGAGGTATAATCCAGCAAATCGGGCCGGCCAATGTATGCGTTGATAGAGGCATTGTTGATGATAACAGCACCGCGTTTCATGTGCTTGAGGGAGTACTTTGACATGTAAAAGTACGAGTGAATGTTGACGTTGAAAGTGTGAACCCATTGCTCGTCTGGCAGGTCGAGAATATCCTCAACCATCATTTGATCTAACCGGGGTTAGCATTTCTGTCGTTCCATGATTCGGAAAAGCCACTTACAGGCCGCATTGTTGAAGAGAATATCGATGCCGCCCATCTTTTCCAGAGCAAAGTCCACTGCGGCCTGGCAGTTCTCTTTCTTGACAAGATCCGCAGCGAAGAGATAGCATTTTCCCCCAGCCGCCTCGACCTGCTTCTTGGTGTCTTGTGCATCCTGCTCTTCTTCCGGGAGATATGCAATGGTCGTTACAGCGCCCTCCTTGGCAAACAGCACTGCAGTAGCTGCTCCGATGCCGCTATCGCCGCCGGTGATGAGCGCCCTTTTCCCCTGGAGCTTATTTGCTGCTTTGTACGTCGTGCTAGTTCCGCCTGCCTCGGGTAGCTCGTCGCGAGTCGGCTTTGGATCAGGCATATCCCGGTCCTTGCCCGGGAAGTCCTGCTTGGACACAGGAATGTTCTTCTCTGCGATAGACGGTTAGTAGCGGTTTTTCCTTTTTTGAGAGCATGTCGATGGGAAGATTGTACCGTCTTTGAATTGGGATGCCATGGTGGCTGAATGCGATAATCAACTTCACGTGGCGCGTCTAATAAGTTTCGTGGTTGATACGAACGTCCAACGTTAAGAGATTGAAGAGATCGTGGTATGCAGAGGTTATTTAAAAACTCAGATTGCCGTGCTGCGATGGAGATACATCAATCTCATGATGACACGGGAGCTTGACCAGTGAACATATATGTGTCGTCATGGTGTGGACTCCAATTGGTGATGAGGCCAAGATTACAGGTCGAAGTGGCCAAATGACGTTATGCACTTTACACGTGTGTACAGAATAACACTTGCGATTTGAGGCAAGATGGGAAGAAGATAACCATTCTTTCACCAACCCAGCATAATAATGAACGCAATGATCCGAGCGGGCCGAAATTATCGATCGCGAGAAGCTTAAAGATCTTAGCCAGGGACTCGGATGTGGGAGCCTTATTAGACTAATTGGACTACTAGAATGCTATCGCAATAAAATAGCCAAGCATCGCGACTTAGGGTATTATTGGCAGATACGGACTGAATGCATAAGGTAGTATAGTCTGGCCTCTTATTCATTAGCGATACTTCATTAGACCTGCTTTACAGTCAAAGGATCAAGATGTGTTGTATCCATGACGAGAAGTTGGCGACCTCTTCCATTGTGCTATTCCCGCATTTCCTTCCCACCAGCCAGTCCGCGTTACCCTAAGATTGGTGTGAGCGGTCGTACCGGATGACGGATTTGCCATCAGAGAAGTTTGATAATTCGAAATGAACGGGTCGCTGCTGATTACAGCTATGGAGCGCTCCCATCTCCACCAGCAACCTTGGCAGAGATCTGGTCGTGAGGTAATCATGATGTCCATTCTTGCTTACCCACAAGTCAAGGTGGCGTATTCTCGCATCCGTATAAATGATACACTGCCGTTGCTATGGTGCTTTTCTCATTGTTAAGGCCACTATCTTGGCACGAATTCATATTATCGCTCTGTGTAACTTACTTCTGTTCGCCGCCTTTCTCAACGCAAAGAGAATATTCTATAGATTCCAGACCACGGCGAACAAGTCATCATGGCGGATGTACCGCGGCTCTTCCAATTGAGCGGAACATGCAACAACTATCCATGGGGGAAAAAGGGACACGAATCTCTCGCTGCCAAGCTCTGCGAAAAGACGCCGGGAACTGATTTCACCATCAAAGACGATGAACCTTACTCAGAAATGTGGTTTGGTGACTATCCAGACTTTCCGGCGAGGGTTTTAGAAACCGGCCAGCCACTCGCCGAGCTGTTGCAGAGTCACAAAGAGAAGCTGCTTGGCTCATATTCCGTTGAGACATTCGGAAACAACCTCCCATTTCTACCCAAGGTATGTCGAAATTGTCTCCTTAGCGAGAGTAATGGCGTCTAAGTTGGGTGTCACAGATCCTTTCGATAGCCAAAGCCTTGCCACTGCAAATTCACCCAAACAAATCCCTCGCAGCCACGCTTCACGAGAAGGATCCGGAAAAGTTCACAGACTCCAACCACAAGCCAGAAATCGCAGTGGCGCTGTCAAAGTTTGAGCTCTTTGCCGGCTGGAGAGACATCAACCAGATTTCCGCCATTTTCAACATCCCCAGTCTACGGCGCTTCGTACCCGACGGAACCAAGTCTTGGACCGATGAGACCCTCAGAAGCGTCATCCGCGGAATACTGAAGGCAGATGAACAGACCATCCAAAACATTGAAGAAGACCTGAAGCGACAGTCGCAAGAGGACATCGAGAGTCTCGGCTACCCAAGTGACATGTTTGAGCTTATTCGGCGCATGCAATCGCAATACTCCGCGACGGATCCAGGTCTGTTGGTGGCCGTGTTGTGTATGAACTTCCTTGTCCTGGAACCCGGTGAAGCAATCTTCATCCCGGCTGACGGCATCCACTGTTACTTGTCCGGGGACATCGTGGAGTGCATGGCCCGTTCCAACAATATGCTCAGTGGAGGACTTTGCCCCGTTGCAGACCGCGACAGCATCGATCTCTTCGCCGAGACGCTCAAGATCGATTCAAGCACAAAAGGGGAGAATCTCATTTTGCCGGCAAAGCAAAGCAAAGATGGAGCCAATGGGCATACTCTGGTATATCAGCCGCCCATTGGAGAATTCGACCTGGTTCGAATCGACTTGACGGCTGGGTCGGAGGAACAGATTCAGAGCCACAAAGGCCCGGCGGTCGCGATTGCGATTTCTGGAGAGGGCGCCATTGAAGGTGATGGTAAAAAGCTTGCCGTCAAGAGCGGGTTCATCTTCTTCATTGCAGCCGAAACGGCTGTGACTGTCAAGGCTGATACGGGCTTGCGGTTGTACGCCGCTGTCATACGGTAAATAGAAGCTCAGATTATCAAAGGATCTGTTCTCTCAGGTCAAGGAATTGTGCCAGAAAGAGAAACGCTGGATCGCTTATCGTACTATGCTTTCGAAATATGCAGTGTTCCAGCGAGTCGAATATCTCGACTGCTCGCTCCAACAAATATCTTGTACTCTCCCTCCTGAATAACCCACGACTGAGAAACCACATCCCAAACACTGAAATCTCGCTTCGTAAGCCCGAAGTGAACCGTTCCAGCCTCATGTGGATGCAGGGAGAGTTTGCTGAATCCACGCAATTGCTTCGGTGGACTGTTTGGAATGGCCAAGTACAGTTGTGCAACCTCGCTTCCGGACATATCGCCGCTATTGGTGATGGTTGCGGTGACTTGTGCAGCGGCCTGCCACAAGTCGTCGCTACATCTCGAACGGCGAAGACTTTTGGCCTTCCTGATGGAGAGAGCCGAATAGTCGAACGACGTGTAGCTGAGTCCGTATCCGAACTCGAAGCGGGGAGTGATGTTGTTCGCATCGAAAGCGCGATAATCGAGATAGACGCCTTCCGCGAAATCGCATTGAGGATCGATATCATCTGGAGAGCTGCGCTGGCATGGTGCGTAAACTGAGTAATCGCTCTCGTTCTTCGCAATTGTGTACGGGAGTTTTCCTGAGAAGTTGGCCTCGCCATACAGCAGCTTCACGAGGGCTCTACCGCTGTCTTGACCTGGCAGATGAGCGATGATGGCGGCAGTAACATTGGGATGCTCAATCCATTGATCGACGAGGCGTGTGCCCGCGGCATGAACGACGACAATGGTGTTGGAGCAATTAGCGGCCACATTCAAGACTAAGCCATCGCTGAAATCGTCGTGAAGACCCTCGCGGTCCCAGCCCTCCGTTGCGATGGCGTTGATGAAGACCAAGCAGGCATCAGAAGCAGCATTGACTTCGGGACTGAAGGAATCCAGATCCCAATTCACCCACGTGCCGTCTTTGCGGGCTCGACGCTGAAGAGCAGCAAGCGGCTGGATCAAACTATTAGTCAAGTTCTGCAGCAAATCTTTGAAAGGAGAGTTACGTACATCATCTATATATGATGGGGCATTTGCGCCAGCCCGGCCGCCAGTTACTATTGTCCCTCCCTTCGCCGCCTGGTCGAAATGTGCTTCATTGCCCAGTACGGCCTGACCCATCTCGGGAGATGAGGTGTATCCGAGCTGAAACAGAATATCAGTATTCTTCGTGCGTGGGATCGTGGCATCGTAGCCAAAGACGGAGACCATGGCGAGCTTTTTCTTGAATGGTAGCGCATTGTTCTCGTTCTTTACCAGGACGTGGCCTGCAATTGCGCCCTCGAGAAGAGTAGGCTTCGATGCGGGATCTCGTGCATCGACTTGCTCATGAGGCTTCGTGAGCTCTTTCAGGCCGATGCCAGGTACTGGAAAGTTGTCGCCATCTTGACCAACCAAATACCATGCAGCAACAATTCTTATACGCAAAGTAAAGTCAACATCAAATCTCATGGAGCAATATTGTGGTCAGAGATCCTCACCTCGTGGCCATGTCCGTTATCCGAGACTCGCTGACCGTCCCGTTTGCAACCGCATCTGTCAGATTCTTGCCCCAAGAACCACCAAGAGGCATCACCATGTCGAGCCCAGCATTAGCGCTTTGCACATCGTGCTGGGCATTCCAGTCAAGCATGACGAAACCTCGAAACCCCAACTCCGTCTTGAGGATGCCGTTCATGAGCTTGTCGTTCTCGCACCCGTACGTGTTGTTGATCCTGTTATAGGAGCACATGACAGATCCCACGCCAGCATGCACACTATCCATAAAGGGCCACAGATAGTATTCGTGTAGTGTCTTGTCGTCAATATTTGCAGACACGGCCTCGACACCGAAATACGGACGGCGAAGCGTCTCTTGTTCGTTGGCGATGAAATGCTACGAATCAACAAGGTCAGCAATCCACGTTTAGAAGTTGCGCTTGTAGATCATCCGCAAGCACCTTAATGTTCGCAATAACGCCTGCGTCTTGCATTCCGGTGATTGTCTCCGCGTTCAATTGGCCAGAGAGATACGGATCGATGGAGAATCCCTCCCAATTTCGACCACCCAGAGGTGTTCGTCCTAATGGGCCGGCATTGGGACCAAGTGGAACGTTGACTGAGAGCAGTCATCAGCATACGACGATACCGACGAACGGAGATAAAAGAAATGGACTCTTACCTCCTTTCGCTTTAAACTCCTGGCCCATATAGAACCCCCTCTCATACGTCAAGTTCCGATCCCAGCTCGCCCCGACGTGAATGCCGGATGGATAAGAGTTGACCAAGTCGGTTGCGCGAACTCCGTTGCCAGCATCGTGGACACACATACCGGGCCATCCTAAACGAGGAACGGAGCCAGTGTTGCCGGCACAGACATTGTCGCCAGTATATCCACGCGTGATGTTGGCCTTTTCTTCCAAGGTCATTTGTCGCACCAGGTTTTCGGCGCGACGGTACGCGTGAGCCCACGGCCCGTTTCCCCTGCTTTGCTCTAAAAAAGGTGGAAGATGTTTTAGCATCGGGAGCATAAGAGCGAGATTTCTATCAGTAACGAGATTGAAACGTACGCGTTGAAGGTATTTGTGATGCTCCTTTGGCTGCAGCGCCGCTTGGGGGCAGAGCTGCTGCCACCAGAGCCAAGCTCGCAAGGCTGGATAGCTCATATAGCCGCATGTTGAGAGTCGAGACGTTCGCGGTTGCTCTGAACTGTTTTGGTTGCCTCTGCACTCAGGGCACTTGTCTTATACCGGGGGCATGCCGGGCTTAACATCGGTGGGTAGGAGATGTCAGCTCAAGCTTAAGTTTGAGGATCGTGACGATTGCAGGATCCGTTCACCGCTGCGAGGCCGATGTTCCCCGACAAATAGGAACACGATCCGTTGGCGGGGATGACCCTTGATCACAGCCGTTGGGACCCCCCCACTTCCTCAAATCACCTGCTGCGTCTCGTGAATGTTGCTAAGATCGTTCAACAGTAACATTCTCTATCCCCGCCGTGCTGAGCAGTTGGGTCAATCCTGGGGAGGGAGATGCAAGTGATGAGTTTGAATTGAAGCTCTTAAGACCCTGCGGAGAATCGGAGAATTTCCAAAGGCCTCCAATGTACAAGTGATGCCGGACGTACACGGGATGTCGCACGAATTAGTGCTTCTCTTCGTACTAGGTACTCCGTAGGAACCTTGATGATTCTGTGAAATCATGCTTCTTGGCAGCAACACCATGTACGAGCCCCCTCGCCTTTTCAGCCAAAAGATGCTGTCGAGCCGGGTTTAGGCATCAACGCAAGATTGTAGAATGTTCGTTCACTATCGCTTGACGCAGCCCAACGCCCCCGCTTGAACGAATACCTAGGTGAAGGAGGGCGGTATTTCGTTGATGCTGATGACGGCGTTCAGGATCTTCAAAGCATCTGCTTGTCCACCACCGCAAAGGTCGTGCTGTGCCCATATTCGCCGTATAATTTGCTCTGTCGAGGCGAGGTTGCTCAGTGGCCTCTCGTGTATTGCATTCTTCAGCGAGGAAAGAATCAGTAGCCTGTCGTTGTCATTTTCCGCTTGCAGAGCCAGCATGATCATGATGAACGGTCTTTCGCACAGGCCGAGATCGGCCAAGAGGCTCAGTGCTTCCTCTGCACTGGCGCGTGACAGGCGCGAATCGGAAAAAGAACCGCGAACCACACGATCCAGATAGATGAGAACGGCAAGCTGGTACATGCGAGCGATCGTGAGATACCGCTTCCTGCTCCCAGCCACGTGGTAGTCTTCTCTATCGATGCCGCTGCATAGCTGCTGACCAATGTCTCTGATGTTCCTTTCGAGGTCATAAATGGCGTGTGAATGCCGTTTCGATAAATATTCCGGATCATCCCGGTCTTTGATGAGATTGATGGCTCTGCTCAGGTATTCTAGAAGTTCGAGTGAGCAGCCGAGGGTGCTATGGATCTGTTTATTGCTTGTCAATCGCATCGATCTAGGCGAAGATGGGGACGTCGTACCGTGCTGAAGTGGCTCGTGGACACAATTTTGGCAATGCGCATATCCCGCTGCGCAATCGCTGCCATTTCCGGGGTGCGTCTCTGCCAATGCTGAAGGCTGAATTTGTAGAGGACGTTGTGGTAGAACACCCAATCCAGCAGCGTTGCGTGTTCGCCTTCACTCACTTTATGGCCTTGATAGCTTGACTTGACAATCGTCATGCAACCGTCAAAGTGGACTGACCATACTGTTGTTTTCCCGCCGGGACAGAGGACCTGAGAAGAGAACCAACAAATCATAAGCAAATGCGACCAGAGTGAGGCACAAAGAGCACAGCGATGCTACAAACCTCGTATAGACTGAGAAGCAGGCTCGCGGCAATGGCCTGAGCTCTGCATCGGGCATCTTGGATCCGATCAATTGCACCTTGCAGCGCAGAAACAGCACGCATCTGATGCAGCATCGCTTCGTCTGGCCTTCTAAGATACAGGTATGAAATGGCGTTCATGGCATATCGTACTGCAAGAGACGCGATACCATTATCTGTGAGAGACATTCGGCGAAGAAGACCACACACATCTTGTCGCAGATCACCCCGAGAAGTAATGAGTCGAACAGCAGACGACATGTCGGCATCGTCTATTAAATCAGCATGTTATCCAGAGACATGGCCTACATTCCAGTAGCAACAATCAGATGATAGTGTACTTACATATTGGAGACTTGTTGCTCCCAAATCGGGGTAGTTGCGGTGAGCGGCGTATCGATGGCATCCAGACGGCCAGCTTATCGGCTGCATCGTAAGAAGCTTTCTGTTAGCGGAACAAATAGGAATGGCAGCTATGCTCTCAGAAGCTCACAATCGGATTTGAAAGCCGTGCTGTCGTAGTAAAGCATCATGTCCATATTGGAGGTGTTGAGGAAAGGAAATGCGTTGGCCGGATACTTCCGATTGTGAACCTGGGCGGTCATGGCCCGACGCTCATCACCGTCACGAGGCCATGACAGGTTGTAATCGTAGCCAGAGCAAATCTTCTTCCTTCTCTTGCAAGAAGAGCAGGCTGGCATCAGTCTGTCGCACGCGATCTTGCGAGCTGAGATACGTTAGTCACCAACCTGATTACACCAAGCCGAGGTGGCTGACAGAAATGAGTGTACTTTTACAATTGAGGCATGACTTCTGCCCTCGGGGTACGGTAGTAGAATCGTCCGAGCTGGCCATGATGTGCCGACGATGCCTCCTTCGTTGGTCGTTTCTCTTTGCCTTGTCGTAATGTCAAGCGGGTGACTTGATATCTTTCAAATGACTTGGAAGACGAAGAGATGATGCAACTATTCTAGAACCACACGGTGCGAACGCTGACTCCGGGCCCCGGTTTCTAGGCCGTTTCCCACTAAAGAACGAACCCCGCAGGCCAGAGATTAGCCGCCGAACCCCTTCCGTCCCAAAATAAATACAGTGTTAGAAGAGAATACCGGGGACTGGAAGAGTCTCGAAGCGTGCTGACTACGTGTTTACCAACCTACATATGCATGCTGACGATGATACCAAGCACTCGCTGGGAGGTGTTATATACTGATGGCAGTGTCGTTAAATTTTACAAGACATAAAATCTCAAGAACACGTTCAATAAGCAATCTTTCGACTTGCAAAGCAGTGAACCTTCAATCGCTCACATACGGAGATACGGAATCACACCATGATGTATCACAAGTTTCCTCTTTTGGGCAGAAGAACTACCAAGCTGTTGTCGTTGCTGCTGCGAGTCACAGTCAAGCACCGATGAAAGCGGTTTTGGCTTCTCTGGCCAAGTCGATCAGCAGCATCCAAGACGGTTTGTTCTTAAAGGTACAGGTCCGGTCGCGGAACAACGCTGTTCCACCTCTGCGAAAATCTCTGCCTCGAGCTCACAGCTTCAACTGGGGCTAGCCAGAAACGACCCCTCCATCAGACCATTGCTTGCATCACACCTCTTGACTCTTTTGATGACCTCCAACCCTTCTTCGCAGCCAATTTGTTGTTGACGAATCTCACTCCAACTGCTCATTATTTTACTATATATATCGTGATTTTCTTGTTCTGTTCTGCAGCATTCTCCTCCAATTTCAGCCCCAATCCTATCACTGCCCGCAACATCCCAGTTGCCTCTCTTCGCATCAAGAAATTCCGCAAATATGGCGCCGCAAGAGGAACCTTGCCGCATCCTTGTCATGGCCTCTGGCAACGGCTCAAATTTCCAGGCATTAATAGACGCCATCGCTAGCGACGTCATTCCCAACAGCAGAATCACTCGCCTGATAGTGAACCGCGCAAAGGCATTCGCTACCACTCGAGCAGAGAAAGCAGGCATCCCATGGGAATACTTCAACCTGATCAGCAACGGATTCCTCGCAAAGGGGGAAAAGGATGAGGCAAAGACGGCAGAGGCAAGGAAAAAGTACGATGCTGCCTTGGCAGACAAGATTTTGAAGCTGGACGAAAGGCCGGAATTGATCGTCCTGGCGGGCTGGATGTGGGTGTTTTCGTCCGAGTTCCTGAGGCCGTTGGAAGAGGTGGGCATCAAGGTCATCAACTTGCATCCCGCATTGCCTGGTAAGTGATTTGCATAGGACCGGTGTGTAACTGATAGACTTACCGACTTGATGCGCAGGGCAATTTGACGGAGCTCATGCGATTGAGCGAGCTTACGAGGATCTCAAGGCCGGAAAGATCAAGTACACCGGTATCATGGTTCACTATGTCATTCAAGAAGTCGATAGAGGTGATCCCATCATGATTCAGGAGATTGGCTGGGAAGGAGAGGACCTTGAAGCTTTGGAAGCAAAGATTCATGAACACGAGCACGAGCTCATTGTCAAGGCGACTGCAAAGGTGGTCAGAGAACTTATTGATGCTAGGAGAAAATAAGTAATAATTGATGCTTCACTAAGTTCACTGCGTCGCCAGAGTTTATTGCAACGATGAGAAGAGCGACGTGTAATCATTTCCGGAATAGATGCCGTTTGGATATAGCCGGTTGGTAGGGTGATGTTGATAAATGATTCCCCAGGGTAGCTGCTACACGAAACGGCGCAACTTCCGACCTGCAGAAGGTGAGGTGCTACAAGACATGACCACATGTGTCTTAACGCACTTTTGAGGGTTAATCTTTCGCGTCACTCACTGTCCTACAGACATGTATCTAATTCCTAAGATAATCGCTATGCCTGTATCCATAAGATACATCCAACGCAGCTATGAGAGCTGATCCACCCAATGCGATCCTTCCGCCTCCCTCTACCGGCCGCTTTGTAAAGTCAGCATCATCATGAAGGACTCTGCTATTACTTCTGCATGTCATATGTCCTCAGCTATGGGGTAGGCGTAGAGTATTCTTGAATTGCTTTTACTCAACACCTTGCATCACGTTCTTAATGTAGCACCAACTGAGAAAAGTCCAAATCAAAGAAAATTGTGCAGAATTCCAGAATTAGTACGCTGATTATCTGAGAGAGCGTGATCTTAAAGCCTTCTCCAACTGGCTACACAGGCATCTGCTGCTTATCCATCCACCGAGTATCTGACGTCTCGCTTTCCGTCAAGCCTCCCTTACTGACCACCTGTCGTGTCGGCTACACCATCTAGCTTATACAGAGGCTCAAGCTTCGCCTTACGCTGGAAGAAGATGTACCTTTTGATCCACCAGGGCAGCCATGTACCGACTTGATAAGACATATGACGCCGCGTTGATACACCAAATATGTAGTCAAGCTCCTCCAACGTGCGTTTCCTAAATGCGAATTAGCTCCTACCACGCCTCGTATGAACATGTATATCAAAACATACATTGTCTCTGGAACGATGAAGAAGATGACCACGAAGGCGAGCATGTTGAGTCCAGCGTAGAAGCCAAACGCACCAGTAGGCCCAAGTGCCTTCAGCAGCGAAGGGAAGGTCAAACTCAAAGCACTGCCGACAGCATTGTTGATGCAGATGGTCAGACCAGCGCCGAGCTCTCGATGAGATAAGGGAAAGGCCTCAGAAAAGTAGATGGAGGGCAACGGCCCCATACCTGACTTCTGTTCAGTAACTTGTCATTCCGTCGAAGAACGTGGACACTTACCAGGCCCATAAAAGGCAGTAAAAAGATAGATGAAAAAGGCGATGCAGGGAATCCTGGCACCGTTGGAAGTTGGCATGAGGAAACAAAGCCCAGCGGCCAGAAGGCACCAGGCCATATTCGGGAACGTTGTGAGAAGCAAGTTGCGTCGGCCAAAGGTATCCATGGTGTAAACTGCCGGAAAGGCAAAGACGAAGAGAACAAGGCCGAACCCCATGGAGGCAAGCAGGCTGCTGAGTGTTGAGTAGCCAGCCTCAACAAAGATAGTTGAGCTGTAAAATGCCATGCTTTGTAAATATCAAGTTAGTGACCGAGAACTGAAGCGTCGTCGGATGAATAAGAGTACTTACATGTTGATGCCGGAAAACTGCTGGCTGATGACAATCCATCCACTGGCAACAGCCGCACGCCGTAACCGAGGAACAGTGACAAGCTCTCGCGCTCTTTGCAGATAGCTGACGCCGGCAAAGGCATCTCTTTCTTCCATTACCTGACAGTGAGCGTAGTACAAGTCTCTGGCAGCCTGCATCTCGGTGTTTCTCAGTCGACAGAATGACTGGAACGACTCGGGATATCGTCCTTTCTTCATCAACCATCGAGGTGATTCTGTGTGTAACTGTTAACCTATGATCCTGGATTGTGGGTTTCAGCTGTCAGCGTACCAGGGCAGAACCAAACAAAGATGACCACAGGAATGGCCGGCGCAAAGGCAGAAGCAAGTTGGAATCTCCATGCCAGCTTTCCGACCCGATAAAAGATCAAGTTGCAGCAGTAACCCACGAACATCCCGAACGACACCCAAAGCTGGAAGCTCGTAACCAGGCCACCGCGAATAGACGCCGGTGCAACCTCTGCGGAGAAGACTGGGATCGTCGAGATCTTGATACCCATCCCCAGCCCCATAAACAGACGGCAGATCATGAGACCCCACCAGTTCTGCGTAAATGCTTGGGCAAGAACAGGAAAGATGCAGAACAGCCCTGTGGCAAAGACAGTGCCCCTGCGGCCGAGAAGGTTGTTCACCGGATCAGCCGCCCATGCAGACAGGAGTCCAAAGAGCGTTGGGCCGGAGTTGATGACCCCGACGAGCCAGCCATTGTCTTCAATGCCAAATTCTTGGGGGAACGACAGATTGGCACCGTTGGCACCAGTGTTGTCCCAGCCTTGAATGGCAGAGCCAAGAGAGCAGAGGGCGATGGTGTAGTAAAGAGCTCTAGGCAAGTGCCAGCGATGGGTGACTTCGCGCCTGAGCCAATACTTGTCATCGTCAGTCAGCTCTGGGATATCTTCAAAGTCGACCGGGCTTTGAGCTGCGAGGGCACCTCTGAAGAAGGTGTCCTGCTTCTCTTGAAATCCGTATTCTCTACAGAACGCGATGACCTGAGAACGAAGATTCTCCTTGGATATTCCCATCAAGGGATTCCAAATCCTATGGAATTCATATTAGCCTTGGCACTTTGAGAGAAGGTATCAGGTAAGGGGCCCTACTTTGCGTTGACATTGCGAGAGAAGCTTGGACTTGCGTCTTCCACATGGGAGAGAAACTCGTCCTTTGGTTGCTTCAAATCTGGTGAATGAGCCATGACTGTCTGCTATTCCTGGAAGGATGCGCGTCAGCTCTGGCGAGACTTGACTTGACGGAAGAAGATGAATCTCTAGCAGATCACCATGCCCCATTATATATCTATTTTCAGCCCATCCCGATCATCGTGAGTCTGCTAGAGTCTTTTTCCCCATGGGGTTCGATAGTCGGTTCTCCAACCCCAGATTCTACGTTCGGCTTGTTTTAGGACGGCGCCATGGCTTGCTTGGCTTGCCCCTCCCAGCCACGTCGAAGCCGAAGAGAATGATGGTATGATTAAACTTTATGTGTTACCGCGCAGTGAAGACCAGACATTCCGCCTCCTATAGGGCCATATTGCAGTAATTCTGATGTTTTTTTTGAGGTATTTGGGTTGAGCATTCTTTCCCCGTCCTTCTGACTCCTTGTCAATACGAGGTTATAGTACAATTAAATGCGAAAAGAAGCCCGGGTCGGTGTATGCGCATTTGTAGGTAGACAAGACGTCTTTCACTATAATCACGGCTCCAAACAGAAGAAAACCAACGAAACTGACCACATTCCCATCTAATTCCCTGCGTGTGTCCAACTCACCGATCCGCCACTCGGTACTCGACCGGTCCGGGGTGGAGATGGTCATCCAGCCATATTCGTCTCACGCTGCCCTGCGTGTGCTCTGACTTAGCGGAGGTGTGGGTACCTGGCAACCTGGCTCCTCTCTGCCCTGCGTGTTGTTCCCCAGCAGACAATCCCACTACTACGCGTACAATCTCTATTTAGCCATTTAAGCTGTCGTGCGGTAGCCAACAGCTGTCCGAATCGGCACGGAGAATTAGATTGAGCTTTAACTTTCCCCGCATCTACCTGCTTTAGCGAGGATTACAGAGGTCTGCCCTGCGTGGTTCAGACTCAGCCCTGTGCAGGTCTCCCCAAGGGGCGTGAGGAGACACGAATAGTGTTTGGTGAAGTACAGACTGAATGATGTGTACTATCAATGATGCCGTATGAGTGGTCTCCATCTCGTGAATGTGGGTAGATTTAAGATTGTATCGCTATATAAGCCCGTCCAACCATCGCTATCTGCACAAACATTGACAGAAAGCGTGAACTCAGCCTGAAGCTCTCCTTCTGAACTGCTACAACATACATACATATTGCCATCAACGCTGCCAAACATTGTTTGAAGCTCGCATCTTCCGTCACTGCATACGAAATGGGCAGCAAAGACTCTCAGACATGGCTTGAGAAGCTCGAAGAGCAACGTAAATTCACCTCGGACGAACATAACGAGATATGCTGACGGAAAACGCAGTCAACGTCGACGTCGACTGGATGGACCCCGAATACATCAAGTCCATGCCCATCAAGCCGCACGACCAGACGAGCAACCAGCTCTGGGTCGACATCCAGCTCGGCCACCCTTCCAACGCCGAGCTTCTAGCGCAAACGGCCAAGGAGTTGAAGGACAAAGGCTGGTTGGCAATTTACACCAGAATGGTACTTGGCGATCCGCTTCCCATATCTTCTCAATTTAACGGATTCGTATAATGACATCCTGCAGGCCGTGTTGATGTGCAAGAAGAACATTGATTTGATCCAAGGTCGAGTTTTGCTGCAGACTCTTCCCTCCAAGGCATATGACATGCAAGCGACGCTCGACCACGCTCGGCTGTATGATCAAGAATTTGCCAGAGCCGGCATCGGCCGAGACAGATACTGCATCAAGATTCCATCCACTGGACCAGCTTTGAACGCGGCCAAGGTCTTGAGCGCCGAGGGAATCCCGACACTGGGAACGGCATTGTTCGGCTTGCCTCAGGCTATTGCTTGTAGTCAAGCAGGAATGCTGTACATCAGTCCCTACTTCAATGGTTCGTCCCGGTCCTTGTATGACAGGATTTTGCGGAATAGAAGCTGATGTTCCATATTCCTGAAGAAACTCGAGCCCACGATGATCTATCGCTCTGGCCCGACGTCGAGGACCCGGCCACCCAGCATCCCATGAGCGCCCGCATCTTCCAAATACTCGAAACGTACCGACGCCTATACAGAGAGACTGGCAAAGAGCAGCCGCTGCTCAAGAATGCAAGGTGAGACAAGGCTATCGGCTCCCGATGACTATGGCTGACAGTCCGACTCAGCTTCATCTCGGCCAAAGAGGCGATGGCAGCGGGCGAACTGGGATGCCATTCTGCCACAATCTCCCACACTGTCCTGGACCAGCTTGCAAAGTTGAAGTATGACGGTACGAAACAGCCCGGCGAAGGAACACCCAAGCCTGTCCACGTGTACAAGAACCCTCCGAAGGTTCCCGAAAGGTTGCGTAAGCTTGCGAACATTGATCCGCTTGCTGCCGCGGACTGGGATGGCAAGCTGGCCAGCACCGACATTGACTATCTCGCCAACGGCGGAGAAGAGCTAGGCAAAGCGATTGAAGCTGATCCGATCACCAAGGAGCGCCTGGCAATCGCTCTAGAGCTCTTCACCGGTGGTGAGAACAAGAGCAAGGACAAGATCGACGCAGCGGTTCGGGCCTTGTGAGGGTGTCATATGGCGGGCTCTGTATGTATGTACACTGCGTCCGTGTATGTCGAGGCGCGGGTATAGATTGAGCATTTTTTAGATACATGAAAATGGTATCAGCCAGTATAGACATAATTGTTGTTGTGAAAGGTCGACGGATCAGCCATATGCATAACCGTTGAGTTGAACCGTAGTGCCTCATCGTCGAGGTTGGTGGTTGCCATGTCATACTGCAGTGGCAAATGTGTGTAAGCTGGCGATTTCGGAGGGGCGGCAGCGTTGTAATCGGTGGTCAGAGCGAGTGAATTAGGCATGTTAAAGTCCATCTCGTTTGACATCCACGGGATGTCCATGCTCAACGAAGTCGACGCGACGTTCGGCTCGGCTGCCGGAGCCAGGGGTGGTTCAACTGGTAGAGGATGCTGCTCTGTAGCCACATACGACGACGGCTCATCCAGGAAGATCTGTCCACTGCCGGCTGCTTGGTGCTCATTGTTGGCATCTATGGATGGAACGCCGGGGCCTAATATCGAGACTCCGGCCTCGTCTAGTACTGGAATCGAGGTGGCTTCAGGATCATCCTCTGTAACTCGAGGTTGAAGAGCCTCAAGTCCAGCGTTGAGACGCCATGTATTCAATTCGGAGAGGAGATGATCGCGCTCGGCCACAAGACGATTAATCTTATCGAGGGATTCGGCAATTTGCTGCTGCTCAGCCTTGTGCAGCGCGACGCTCTGATCAATGACGACGTGTTTGGACAGGCGATTGGGGTCCGTGGATCGAAGCGATGGTATGAGGCCGGCGAGTAACTACCAGACTCCGCGTTAGCTGTGTGCAGGCAAAAGAGACAACGGAACGCCAATCATCGTCGGCGCCGCTCACCGTCAGTCGTTCCTTGAACGCCTCTCGTCGGGACCGCTCAAATACTCGATGGGCTGCGCGATCGTCCGCGGTCCAGTTCCTGATGCGCTTCTTCTTATTTCTGTCGGGCGACGGAGGGGTAGCCGTCGAGTTGGCCCGGTCTGCCATGGGAGGCGAGGTGTTTTCTGTCGAGGACATCGAATCGATCGGCTCAAGGTATCCGTGGCGAAAACAACCGCGAACTTGGGGGAAGGATATGAGGCCGACGCCAGTGAAGGTGTTGGCGATGCTTTTGACTGGTCCGGAGCGGTATCTCGGTGCCTGAATAGCGGCATTCAACCTACGGCTGCGTTTAAAGAGCCATCAAATGGATCGAAGCATCGTGAGCTGACAAAGAGGGGAAGCTTTAGAGTTGAGTCGAGCCGGTGGCGATGCTTGTTATGGTCATCCAATAGATGCACAGTGCGCATGTGCAAGTCTGGTCTTAGACCTCCAGCTCCTGGTCCCCGCCATTTTGCAGCACAATCAGCGGCCATGTGCTCAGTTACTCAGTGCGACGTTCCAGCACTTCTACTGGCCGCTTTTTAAGCTCCGATGCTCCCAGCGGGCCAGAATCTGGGGTACATGAAGCGCTAACGGTAGCCGGAAGGCCCTCGAGTTGTATGAGAAGGCTCAGCTGATCATTTGTCACGATGCTGATAGCTACATGCCTGGACAACGGTTGATGTCATGGAAACGGAACTCCGCCAGGTCATTTGAATTGAATTTGAGTGCTTCGACTTGCTGTAAATGTACTATCATTGTTTTTGACATGATGCAGATGCTCATGCTGTTACGCCGTTAAATATTTCCCAAAACGCTCATGTCACCTTGATACCATCCGGATAGATCTGTCGTCATGTCCAGTCCGCCAAAGCCTCCCATATTAGTGTCCATATTCATGCTCCCAAAGTCCTCTGCATTCATAAAGTAAGAAAGCCAATCTGTCGTCATGAAAGAGTCCAGAGTCGTATTCGGATAAGGGGGGAAGTCGGCATTCATGGCTGGTGTGAGATCTGCCATAGACAGTCCATGTGAAACCAATCCCGGGCCTGCTGGGGGTAGCAGCCCGTCTCCGAGTGGCAAAAGCCCATCTCCCGATCCCGAGACGATGCCGTCCCCTGATGTTTGCATTCCGTCCCCATAAGAGCTGCTGCCGGCCTGCGGCGAGATACTCATATTATCGGACAAGCTTGTTGATGCCGCGGCGCTTCCGGGTTGAGAACCCTGTGACGAAAGCAGGGGTTGCATTTTCGGGAATTCTTGTCGGGGAGCGAAGCGCCTCATGGTCGCCGAAAAGATTCGATCCAAGACATCACGGCTTCGCTTCGCCTCAGGCCAGTACTCTCCCGTCGCACTGAGAATATCCGATGCGGCCTTCAAAGAAGTAGTCAAGCAATCGAAATTGACCTGGTCCGCAATACCGTCGGGTGTCCAGACGCAGTAAAACAGGGTCATAATACACAGGAATAGTGAGTGAACCGTCAGCCATCCATACCGCAGCTGGTTTTCGGCGTATAGCTTCGCATACAGCTTGCTGCAGGCAATGGCACTGCTGAAGCATTCGGACAGGGATGCCTTTGTTGGCTTCTGGAATACGGGATTCGGACGGAGCACGAGCATCATCAGTTCGTGGTATCTGATCTCGCAGAGATCATTCAGGTAGTACGTGCGCTCTCCCTCGGCGTGCCTGGGAATCTCCTCTCGCCATTTTTGCAGGCGGCTGATCATGTCCGTCCGCCAGGCTGTCATATCGGTGATGGCCGGACTGACATAGGGCGGGTAGTTTCGATCGGTACAAAACAAGACAGTCTTAATCTCAGAACTAAATCTCGCCCATTTGAAGAGGTGGATGGCGCTTGTCATGGTTGTAAGGCTTCCAGGTGGTCTTGTGGAGGGCCGCACTCCATCTTCCGTCAATTCATCGTCATTCACATCCTTGGGAAGCTAGATAGCGAGATACGTTAACACACATACTCATCGATCCTGACGGGCAAATGCCAACTCACTCTCAATTCGCATTGCTCATCAAAAAATCCCAACGGTCGTCCCATTGTGGTGCAGAGTTGCCGATTGATGGTATATGTGCACCAAAAGATCCTCGTGCGAAGCTCCACCTGAAGAGGGTTGAAATGGCGAGTATTCCGCACGTCACGATGCAAGCCCAGCTCGAGACACGATGCCAGAGAGTGGTAGTGAAGCGTCCAGAGACTCAATCCTGAAGACGGGTCGTGAAGGGTGTACATCTCAAGCAGCAGAAGACACTGGCAAGTGACGAGTGACGGCGTTCTGAACACAGTGTCCAGACGCTGCAGAGCTGAAGCATAATAGCCTTCGCCCAGCATGTGCCGCCTCGAGCGCCGACCGTAGATGGTAGCACCAATGGCCAGGACCATGAATGCGTGAAACTCCTCTAGCGGATCCAGAGTCTCTCCGTTGTAAAGCTTGTGAATGATGGCGTGGTGTGAAGGTTCGTGAAGGAAAGGGAACTGCAGGTGAACGGAGTCAAAGTATATCTGGGTGAGGAACATGGTCTGCCTCTTGTCATTTGGGAAGTCCTTGGCCTGCAGGTCAACTAAATCCCCAGGGAGAAGCGCATCCTCATCATTGCCCGCGGAGCCGCGGAGGTTCACCGTCTCGATGTCTGCAACATGTGCTAAGCCCGCAAGCACGAATTTGGTGAAGAAGAGGCCGCTGGAGGGTCCGAGGTATCGAAGATCAGAGCCACCTGATATGGATATCAAGCTCATCTGCTCTGTGATCTCATGGGGCGACGATTCATCCGGAGACTCCTGAGAGCCCTGGCGCGATGACGATTGACCACGCTCAAGCGTTGATGAGTGAGCTCGTGATGGCCGCCCCGGCCCTGAGTTGAGGTCGACATCTGGACATCTGTCCCGAACAATGGACTCTAGCCACGCAACTCGCGCCTCAAGATCGGTCAAATAGCTGTACAGATGTTACACGGCGTTGATTAGTCAGACTTCGACAAGTACCTAAGCACACATGCGTCGAACGTCTGTCTTACTTTCGAGGTATTTCACGAGATGTGCCGCCATCCACGCATCGGACACCGGCCTTCTGGCAGCCTGAGCATGCTGGCAGCACGCCGTCACACTGAGAACGGCATCTTGGTCAGTCTAAAATGAGATTGCCAGGTCAGGGGCGAGGGAGACGTGCCCGAATCTTTCTCTTCTGACACCGAACACAAGCTGCGCTTATCCGGGCTCGGGTCCTCGGTTTTCGGTGGGGTTGAACATTGGCCGGCGGCGGATCACGGTCTGGGTTGGAAGAGCTCGGACTCGTCTTCGATGGCTCCATTACGATTATTGAGAGCTGAGTAGTGCAACCCCTCTCTCGTCCAAAGAATATATATATGTGTGTGTTAGAGGCGCTCTTTCAGTGAGTGACGACAGGGCCACTGGCTATGTATGAGATTCTGCGGAGCTGGCGGACAATGAGATTACCAAGCAAATTGGGGAGGTAAGCGTCACGTGCGCGTCAGGTGCCTCCGGTCACCTCCATGCTAGGCATTTGTCAGCCTCTCGAACTTCCGGGAATAGTGGCTGCACGTGTGTTCTGCATCGCATCTTCATATCATTCATACGATTTATGCTTCTCAGGCATTAGGGAGATGATGCGTTTATTCTGTGTCTGTCCCTATTTTTGCTTCTCGACGACCAAAGCAACGCCTGTCTTTGTATGAGACTTTGAAGGCGAAGAGGAGGAATCCGCACTACCAGAAGCGCTTGAGCTGGAGCTTGGAAGGACGATTTGGCATCAATGAGCCATGCAAATTCTAGGCCATTTCAGAGAGTCTATCCATTTCAGAGAGTCTATTGATCGCTAAAGTCTATATCTATAGAAAGTTTACTATCCCGACCTGCAATTTCCCAGAAGCCCTCCGCTTGACCAACAGTTCATTACGTCGTTACCAGGCGAGCGAGTTGTCATATTCGTCGTTTTCAGCCGCTTAGTTCTGGGCAACGAGAACAGCGCGGTATCGCACCTTGCCCTCAGTCAGTCGACGCATGGCATCGGTCATGCCAGTCTCGTTGAGCGGGAACTTCTCGATCTGAGGGGTGATCTTGTGGCGAGCGCAGAACTGGAGCATCTTTCGCATCTCGGTAGTCGAGATGACCACGGAGCCCTGGATGCGGATGCCCCTGGCAGCGACGTAGAACATGACAAGCTTGGAAGGGTTGAAGTCGACGGTGAGGGGGTAGATGGTGCTGTTGGGGGCCATAAGAGGGATGAGACTAGAGAGAAGTTTGTCAGCACTGGTGATGCGACGCAATCGGGTATCCTGGGGTGTGGGAACTTACGCATCATAGTCGACGGCGGCACTTCCGCAGAGGAGAAGGTGGTTGATGGGCTCCATCTTTCCCTCAAACTTCTCTCCCTGGCGGAAGACATGGAACTCATTGGCACCGAACTTGAGGGCCTCCTCACGCTTGGACTCGCTGCTAGACAGAACGACAACGTGGCAGCCCATGGCGGCGGCCATCTTAATGGCAAGGTGGCCGAGGCCGCCAATGCCCATGATGGCAACTCGGTCAGTGGGCTTGATGCCGTACTGGTCGAGGACGGTCCAGACCGTGGCACCGCCACACATCAGAGGAGCAGCATCTGCAGGGTCGATCTCATCGGGAATGTGGAAGACGCAGCGGGCATCAAGAACAGCACCTTGCGAGAAGCTACCGGTGTCGAAGTCGGTGTAGCCATATGCGACAGCCTTGGAGCAGTACTGATCCCAGCCTTGAAAGTTCTGTCAGTGTCGTGTTTTCAGTTGGCGTGAGTCTGAAGGTACTTACCAGTCAAGCACTCCATACAGTCGCCGCAAACTTGGCGGATGTATCCGAAGCCAACAACGTCGCCAACCTTGTAGCCGGTCACGGCTGAGCCAACCTCCTTGACCCGTCCGATTCCCTCGTGTCCGAGAGTGAGATCGGTGTGTCTGTAGTGAAGGTCGGTGCCGCAAACACCAGAGTGTGTAATCTCGACGAAGACATCGTTGGGCCGGAGTTGTCTAGTGACAGTCTTGCGAACGGGGACCTCGCCCTCGGCTCCGCGATAGGTATCAAAGGTAACCTGTCCGCTCATTTTGGGTATGGTGATGCGATGTGTGGGTGTTTGTGTTAAGGAGGGTGGTTTATTGAGAAGGTTTGGGTCTTCAGATGATTGACTGGATTGTATTATTGAGGCTGTTCTGGATGATTGAAAGCTCCTTTGAAGAGCAGATGCCCGTCTCTTTAATACTTCCAACGAGAGCAATCTCTCGACCCTCAGTTACCCACCAATTTTCATGCAATGCTACTATCAATACAATGAAGAATGAAACAGAAGAGAAAAAAACTCATTCCCATTTGAGCATTACAAACATGCTTCGTAATTATTTCGGACGTCAATCCGTGCCACTGCACCTGTTTCAAGCACACCGGAAGATCCCATCCACGGAAGGAATTCCTGGACGGCGGATTGTCCCGCCTCGAGGAGACCGCAAAGGGTTTAGTGGCCCGATGTTCAGGGGAGAATGTCTCCTATCTGGAACGTTTCTAGAGCAATCCGTCTGCGATAAGATTGTTATCGAAGATTTTTCCTCGGCACAGAGGCGATTCTGTGGGACTTTCGCCACAGTCTCTGACATCACATCCGGCGCCCGATTATATCATCATCTAAAGGCGCAGTTACAACCAATGGCAGAGAATTTTCGGTTCCATACCGAGGTATGAACGAGATTGAGACCCGCTCAAAGGAGATCCAGAATCTCCAGGACGATCAATTCACCTCTGATATTATCTAGCTTTTTCTGGAATTGCCATTGTTTTCCAGGCGGGTGGAATAGTATGCGGCCAGGGCAAACAGGGGGAAAGAAAACACCGCCGGTCTGCCGCTATAAATTCGTGTGTGATGGGCGGCGGTGTTTTCTTTCCCCCCTTTGCCAGGCATGATTGAGTGTGCTTTCCATGCCAACTGGGCCGTCTCTTGGGTATTGTAGGGATTATCAAGGTTATTTAACATCTATCTGACGGACACTTACCCTCCTATAAACGTAAAGCAGCTGTGCGATGACTCTGCGCTGTGCAAGTTGTAGCTTACAGTCCTGATGGCCAATGAAGCTGCATGCTGACTGTCGGTACACGGAGCCTGGCAGCTATTCTATTCCCAGTTGTTGGATTGAATGATGGTTAATGGTTGGACAGACAGCAACACATTACAACCTCTGGAACCTTCTATCAACTTATATCAGTGGATACAAACGAGCCTTTGTAGAGTACGGTCAATTGCGCGTAGTTGTAGTTGCATAGTAGTTTGCACCCATACTCTCTGGAGTTGGCTACCCTAAGTATCCATTTTAGAGGAGTATTTACGAGGTATGGTCACAAAGACACAATGACACAACTATGTTCTTGAAACAGACAACTCCGACCGGACCATTATCCTTCCAGCCGGTTTCGTACTCATCGCATCTTATCTTTTAGCCTAGGGGCGATCTGTTTACTGAAGCAGGACGGTGGATACCAGGCATGGGTCGCATGAAGAGTTGGGAGTTGCAGGAAGTTACGGCAACGATGCAGGAATTGGGGCATTACCGCTTTGCAATAACGTGCAGTATTATTTCGTTTTTCACCTCGTCTAGTAGCTCCTTTACAAGTATTTAGTTTGTAGGGTTGTAGGGTGGCACATTCTGGTCAAGGCCTTATCCTACTGGTCTGAGGACACGCGTCTTAGGTATTGACAAGAGTATGACCAGACGAATGGGCACCTAAGGGTTGTTTACGGCAGAATGCCCTGAAATGTATGGAAAACTAACAAAAAAACCATGTGCCTCGACCGGGGACGCATAGACTAATAGGTATTATAAGCACTCGGCATTGCAAGCCATACGAGTCTGCCTACCTGGACCAGCCCATTAGCATTTTCTGCATGCGCCGCTCCCGTTGTTCTCTAGACTTTGAAATGACGAGTATAATGGTATGAAAGGATCATGAAATAATAACCTAATCTTGTGGCCCTATGTTTAATGTAGTTGGATGAAACAAGCTGTTCAGACGGTGTTCACCTCGATATTGTTGAACCCATTTCAAAACCGCTAAAACTCAAAATCTTCTGCAGATAAATCCTCGATCCCGGTCATAAAGTCTCTGCTGATATCAGTGATAACGCTCCAGCCCGGATCCCAATCCATTGCCGCCGAAGCCGCATACGATATCGACTCGTCCTGCATACAGGCGACTTCATCCGCCCCTGCGAGTCGGCCCAAATTGGCCCTGTCAAATCCACGATGGCTTATATACTCCAAGGAGAATCCATCGAGACTCCATGGGTTTTCCACGGCTGAAATGGCCGCTGGCTGTTCGGCGGAGTTGTACGGAGGCGGTGGAGGAACATCCACTTCGCCGAGGTCATTACTCGCGTGCCCAACCGACCGAGGAATAGCAACATGCCGAGGATTTGGCTGTGTACGGTGAGAGCGTTTGCGAATTACGGCACCGAAGTACGGGATGACGACTTCCCGATCTTCGTCCGACGCGTCTGGCTCTTTGACACTGAGCATCTGAAGCACTTTGCGGCATTGCGCGGCGACCCTGCAGTCGTTTTCAACTTCTTCCGCCATCAACAGTCTGTCGGTATCTGCCACCAGCTCCAGATCTTCCTCCACAGCGTTGGAAGAGCGATATGGGGCGCTGCTGTGGAACGTGCCGATGAGAAGAACAACAGCGGCGGTGAAGCATGCAAAGTCTGTTGTCTTGCACTCGAACAGGCAGTGCCCTGACTTCATCTTGTAGCGTAAGAGCCGATATCTCTCCAAAATCTGCTTGGCTGCCTCTATGCAGGCCATTCTGCTAAAGTAATGCGGCGAGCTCGTAGTAGTCTCTACCAGGAATGGTAGGTGGAGGAATAGCTTGACCCAGTAGAAGTAGAACTGTTGCAGAAGCTGCTCTCTGAGCTCATTGAGCTCTAACGGTTCAAGCGGCTGATCCAAGGTTGTTGGGATGGCCCACCAGTCCTGAGGCTGCGACGACGCAATGCTTTCCATCTCTTCATCCAACTCCATAGCTCTCGCAAAAGAAGGCTTGCTGACGGTCATGTTCCGATCAATAATCTTTCCACAGAGGATGGCGCACCGGAGGACAAAGTAGAAGCCTGGCGCCATTCCGGGAGCTTGGATGATAGACTGATAATGATTGTCGTTGAGCACGTAAGGCAGGCCAAGGAGCATGCTACAGAATCTGTCGCCATGATATATAGCACACCACAGCCTCATCTCGGTACGAGTGTAGTTACTCCCACAGCAGAGGCCCTAATGACGAGTCAGATAGGCCCACTATGGTTCAATGAAGAAGCAAAGCAAGGAGCGACTCACCATAAGCTGCGCTGCGGAAGCACCTTTTCTCCATACGAGCCAAGCTCGTTTTGGCTGGCCACAGTCGGTATACGACTTTGCAAGAAGGATTAGGCATTCAAGTCCCTCTGCAGTTGTCAGATAGTTGATGTCAGAGATGACCAAGTCATCCACCAGAGTATATAGGTAGCGATGCTTGTTCAAACTCCGAGCAAATGCAATGGCCAGAGCACCTATATCAGCCGGGTTGCTGCTCGTATAGGTCCTCTTCGCGAAGGCCTCGATAGTCTGAGAAGGCGCCTCGGAAATGGCATATGCCTTCGAGCGGAAGCTGTCCCACCACGACCCGTTCTTGATCAGAACAGAGATGATAGTGTCATAGCTGGGTAGCATTGAGCGGATGGTAGAGCACACATATGCGGATTTACTGGCAAGAGGTTGGATGAACCAAGGCCTTGGCTTCTGATCTTTGTCCAGCAGTGGAGTGTATGTCGAGCTATTGTAGGCTGTCTGCGTAATAGAGGCTTCATGTGATCCAGTTTTTGATGATGTCGAGAGCTGTGTATAGATGAAGCCATCAATTAGCTCCCACTCAAGGCGCTTGTACATGCATGCGAGTGTATTTCGTTCTCAACTTTGCTTCACTTACCTTGGCATCCACAAGCAGTGACACGATCGGGGCATTGTTTGCTCTCTCCGACACGAGGACATCTGATGTCTCGGCATCCCCACAGAACTTGGGAGGCTGATCTGTAGATATCCCATTCCGGCCTTGAGAGGTTTTGCCATTGGTAGGGCTTTTCCTCGGTGCGCTAGATCTAGGGTCTAGAAGACCGACGTCCTCGTATCCCTGTTCGATACAGCGGCCATCTCGTGACTTGCACAGCACGCAGACGGGTTCCCCCGGGGAAAATACGCAGCGGGTTTTACGTCTTCGGCCTTGTCAAGAATCTCCGTCAATATCTGCGTCTTCACTAGACATGTCACATATTCGTGGGATATACATTCGGCGCAGCTTCGGGTTCCCTTGCGCATCTTCCTCACCCGATGAGGTAGCGGGTTCGCTGTTGGTACGAGAGAAGGCTCCTCCATTTCGGACGAATGGTGATGTGTGGGTTGCGACGAAACTCGGTAGCTACGGCTACTGCGGGATAATTGAGTTGTAGCGCAGCAGAAGCCTGACTCAAGGAATTCGGTCGCTTTTGGTGCGTGATGATGATATTAGAAGAGGAACATTCTTGTCCGATGGACGAAGGGCTCAAATGTTCATCCATTTAGCTGTGCGGACGTGAACCGCCAACTACTAATATGTCACGGACGAACAACGACTCTGCTCAGCACGGGGGTACTTCAATTAACGACTGATTATTATCGAGTATAAAGTACCTTTCCTCACAGGCGTTTGATAGGCTTCCGTCTACCGATACGGACAGAATAACTGAGCCGAGAAATCGAGCGGCCGCGTACGGGAGATTATATGCGCACACACTATCCGATGAATTTTGCAGCCATTTACAGTGTATCCTTTTCATTTTGTATGTGCACAAACGGCTTACTCCCGAGCTTTCTGTCCGCCAGCTGAGTGTGTGTCGGCTCCGAAGGGCTAAAAAGGGTCTAAGGCGATTTTCGTCCGTTCAATTCGTCCGGTTTTTGGTCCCTGATTGAAGACACGCAAGCCGAATTCTCTTGGCCATGGTCGGATGTAGAATTACGGCATCACGAAATGCTCAAGTAATCCGAACGAATAGTAAACATGAGGGATCAAAGTCAAAGAGAATGTCTTCCCGGCATGCAGCGAAGAAGATATATAATCCCCTCAGGTTCATCTCCTTGAACTCGACTTGACCATCACAATTCCAAACACTTGCAAGCCTCATATAGCAACACTATTCATTAAATCCCTTTGGAGAGATTTACCAAACTACTCAATATTCTCAACACCATAAGTAAAACATCTCGGGATAACATGGCCCCTCAAGTTTTCCTCGTCACTGGATCCACATCCGGCATTGGGGCAGCCTTGGTGGAACACATTCTCGCTCGCGGCGACAAAGTCATCGCAACTGGCAGAAAGGTCGAAGAGAAGCTCGGTCATGTCAAGGCTGGATCGGAAAACGTTGCCCTGTTGGAGTTAGAGGTCACTGCCGGCTTCGAAGAGATCAAGGCCAAAGTCGAGACGGCCTGGAACATCTTTGGCCACATTGACGTCGTGATGAACAATGCTGGCATGTCCGCCATGACCGCCATCGAAGATGCAAAGTACAGAGATCTACTCTCCCCGGGATAATTACTGAGGCCTATGTACTGACTATCTATTTACAATAGCGATGCATATGTGCAAAACATGTTCTCAGTTAACCTCTTCGGCCCGGTTCACATCACCCAGGCTATTCTGCCCCTGTTCCGAGCCCAGGGCCACGGCTGTGTCGCATTTACTTCCTCCAGCTCAAGTTGGATGGCTCTTCCCACCATGTCCCACTACTCAATGACCAAAGCAGCTCTCAGCGCCTTTGCAGAATGCCTTCACAAGGAGGTCAGTGACCTGGGCATTCGCAGTGTTGCTTTTGATTGCGGCGGCTTCATCACCAACCTCATGCAGCCTCGTGGGGAAGCCCGCGCCGCTCCGGCGGGTGCTGGTCCTTCCGATGCATACAAGCCGCTGTTTGGAAGCATTATCGGCATGTTTTCGAACGATCCCATGAGTCTCATGCCGGGATCACCCGCCAAAGCAGCTTCCACCATGATTGATGTTGTCAAGGGAGAGGGAGTTGCAGTCGGCCGACCTTGGGCTGTCCGAGTTGTGTTGGGCTCGGACGCTTATGACAGCGCAGTGAATCGACGACAGGAGGAGCTCAAGCTGCTCAAGGCTTGGCAAGCTGTCAGTGAGAGCACTGATGAACGAAAATTTGAGCCTCGAGAGGATGTTCGCAAGTTTAGCAGAGTGACTGGTGTAGACCAGCTCTGATTCGCCCGATTCTACAATGTCATGTTGGCTATAAACACATAACCGACGGCATATGCTTAGCACATTTGATGACTTCTTGATTTGATAGACATGATTTGAGTGTGTTGCAAATAGAAAAGAGTAACGGTACTGAACTACACATTTGACTGCGTTGATCGCTGATGTCTGTCAGTGTCTGCTACACCGGGCTGCAGAGTGGGCTGTAATGATTTATTGAAGTAGTGACTGTATGCTATCTATTTAGATAGAATCGCCCTGAAATATTGTTTTCTTCTTCTTTTTTATGTATTTTCCTCGTTTTAGTTTTGTAAGCGAAGAGATTGGACTCCACAGATACCAGTGAAGATTCTGGACCTTCTGAAGACCGATCGAAGAACATTATGTCAACATCTGTAGAGACTGTTGAGAAAGAAATGAAACTCAAGCTTTTGCTTGATGGTGAGACCCGGCGATGCTTCCATCGGGATCGTAGGCCGCGAGAGAATCTTTCCTGGGAGCGGTACTAGCCCCGTCAGTAGTCGTCTCCACGGCTAATGACCTCCTTCACGGTAGGTCTGAGCAAAATCGTCTGGTTCAGTTGGTCAGTGGCCGAAGAGGATGCATAGAGGCAATGAGTACTTACATGCTCGAATTGGGCCGTATAGGACCCTTTCTTGTCGACCAAAGGCGGATAAGCTTCCACGATGCCCGATTTTACAAGAGTGTTAAGCTATCGAACTGTTAGCCACTCCAGCAGGATACACACCTTGGGAGAGCGATGCCATACACCGAGGAGATACTTTTCTTGTCCAATTCTATCCAAGTAGCGTCGGCAAAACGGAATCGTGTGGAAGTTCTTCTTGATCACATTCAACAGTGACTTAGCCGAAGACAAGCGCAAGTCCACATTAGGCGCATCTGCGCGCAGGGCATAATGTGAGACGTCGCCTTGATCGTAAACCCGGCCGTTGCCAGTGCTGCCAAAGGTCTCAATGGCAAAGATATCACCCTCTTCCATTTTGGTCATGTCGTCTGACTTTACGGCTGGGATGCTCTTGGTGCCGTGGATGCGATACGGCAAGATCGTATGACCGCCTATGTTGCGAATCGACTTGATTGGGTAGGTTGTTCCGTTGATCTCGCATTCGTAGCTCTCCATGGCTTCTTGGATGAATCCGCCTAGTTCTCCGAGGCGAACATCAATTCCGGCCTCACGGACGCCAGTGTTCGTAGCGTCTTTGACAGCTGCCAGCAGGTTGTCGTACATGGGATCAAAGGCCATTGTGAATGCGCTGTCCACAATACGGCCATTTACATGGACGCCAATGTCAATTTTCATGACATTATTCTGCTGAAGGATAACTTTATCGCCTGCGTTTGGACTGTAATGCGCAGCAATGTCATCAATGTTCAACCCAGTCGGGAAGCCCATGCCGGCAATAATAGAGTCACCTTCAGTCAAACCATCGTGACCGAGTAGACGCCGCACACTGTCTTCGATGCCGTTGGCGATCTCAGTGAGGGTCTGACCCGGCTTGATGTTTCTCTGGGCCCATTGACGGACCTGACGATGAGTTTCGGCCGCCTGGCGGTAATCAGAGAGAAAGTCGCTGTTGAGATTATCAAGATGACGTTTTTCTTCGTCAGTTGTGCGATAGAGGTTGTCGTTTTTATACTCGACCTCTTCGCCCTTGGGGTAGTTGCCCTTTGGAAACAACTTGGAGACAAGGATTGATGGAGGCTCCGTCTGCACTAGAGCCTTCTTCTTCTTGTTCTTCTTCTTCTTGTTCTTCCGCTTCTTTGTGTCACCACCCTCACCGGCAGCAACCGTGATCAGTGTAAGGTGTTGGTCTGGATCGTCATCTGAATCATCACCAGACTGCTCGGCGGCGTTTGCTTTAGCGGCTCCGTTAGCACCGGCAGCGTTGGCCGCCTTTCCAGAGGCTTGAACTATTCAAAACATTAGCATGCTCACCAGCAGTTTGCTCTCACCAAGGCCTAACAAACCATTCGGCCCCTTGTGCTCGTCGTTGGGAGTCTTGGCAGCCATCTCGTTGATGGGAATATTCCACTCTGCGTTGCGTAATCGAAAATTCCCGAGGTTGGCATCTGCATCTTTAAAGACGACGGCTTAGCCTTGGCGATGTAATTCAAAGGGCGCGGGGTTTGACGAGAATGCACCAAGGCGGGAATCAAACCAACCCAGGTATATGCAGCCATAGAGGGATTGCATCTAGCGGGCTTGGTACATGACAAGAGAACATACGTAGATAACTCGTTTGTCTTCGTATATGGCGAAGAAAGTTTGGTGCTGTGCTGGTATCGTGTTGAGGTTGCTGCAGATATGGAGATAGCAGCATGAGAAGTCCCATCAGCATAGCTAAGGAATTCACAGGCCATAGCGGACAACGAGCCAATATGGCGCTTCATTTAGCTTCGCTTTGCTTCCCTTGCCCTCTACAGAAGCAACCATTTCCATTCACCTGTCGCTAGAATTATAGATTTCTCTACTGGTCAGTGTAGAAATAATATTGTCCGTCAATACATTCCCGCTGTGTGTATCATGGCTTGAAGATAACCTTCTGGACCTTCATTTCATCAAACAAGGCATAGCCTTGTACAGCGTCATTAAGCGGCATGATGTTTTCAAACATGAAGCTGCCATTTCCAGTCAGTCGCATTCTGATGTACGACAGGGGAGTAGGGTGGATGGCTTACCCAAGCAGGTGCTGCTTCTTCTCAAGCAGAACAAGTGCCTCGGAAAAGATGCTACGAACTGGACATCGGCCCATTTGTAGGCGGAGGTTTTTGCTATACACCATTCGGTCAGGCATGAAATCAATTCATCTTCGCAGAACGGAAAGTTTAACGACCAAAGGTACTTACCCATATGCCTCGCTCCCAGACCACGGAATCTAGCAATCATCAGCTCAACGTCAACGACAGTTCACTCTGCCCTGGGTACATACCTCTGCATTGTGGACACCAATGCTACTAATCACCCCAAATGGCCTCACAATGTCAAAAGCTGTCCTTAAGGCTGGCGAAAGTCCCACCACCTCAACGCACAAGTCTGCGCCTCTCCCATCGGTGACTCCCAAGATTCTGGCCAACATTCCCTCCTTGTCTTTGGCAAAGTTCAGGGGCTCCGCACCAAGTTGCTTCGCCTGCTCAAGTCTGCTATCGACACTGTCAATTGCAAACAAATGCTTGGGCTTCAACTCGGCCGCCGCAACAATCGCACACAGACCAACGGGACCGCATCCAATAACGACCATGGTGGACTGCTGGACGCTGAGGGTAGGCGGCGCAAGGCTGAGTGCCGACTTGACGCCAAAGAAACCAGTTGGAAAGATGTCCGCCATGAGAATGAGAGCCTCATCAGAGATGGATGGGGGCGCTTTAGAAACTGTTCCATCTGCTAGGGGGACGCGAACATATTCGGCCTGGCCACCATCGAGCTTGGCCGATCCGAAAAGCAGGGACTTCTCGCAACGTGCAGTGGCATCATTGAGGCAGAAGAAACATTTGCCGCTGTCAAAAGCGTAAGTAACAGCAGCATATCAACAGGCTAGGAAACTTCGGCGAGCGAGATGAGCTCGAGCTGAAGCGAAGGCCCGAGGAACATACCAGGATGCTGTGAAGGGAGCCACGACTTTGTCACCAATCGCTACTGACTTGACCGCCGGGCCTGTAGCTACCACAGTGCCAGTGAATTCGTGCCCCATGATGAATCCAGTTCCTGACGGTTGGTGACCACGATAAACATGCAGCTCGCTGATATGGTCAACCCGTGTTAGCCATTTACTCAATCTCTCAAGGGAAGCAAACTTACGAGCCACAAAGAGCAGTGGCGCTCACTTTGACGATGACATCTTCATCGTCCTTGACTGAGCGAGGTTACAGGCCGTTCAAAAGAATAATTCTGGGGACATCAGGCTGAAGGAGCGTACTCTGGGGGACTGGCCGGTCTTGGACAGAGATGCTGCGGGGTCCGTCGAAGACGACGGCCTTCATGGTTTGCGGGAGAGTCATTTCAGTGACGATGGCAGGCAGCTGCTGAGAAGAAAACAGCCGTGAAGAAGATTCCTCTAAGGGTATTACAAGAATCGTCTCGCCAGGGAGGGGTTCAATATATATCCTGAGGCGCCGACGTCAATATGGGTCGAGACGTGGCATTGTTTCCCCACAGTTTGCCCTCAGCTCGTTCGACCCCCTCCGCCATTGGGGACGAAGCGGGCACTACATGTAGAATGGTAACACAACCGCTACCGAGGGTCGGCCCAAAGACCGAAAATACAGACAGCTTATCTCTAAGTGGCAAAGACGACGAATCAGAGGCTGCATACGGTATGCGCCATGAGTTGTTGCAACTCCTACCTCTCAGCATCACTGTGATACAAAGTAGGTAATAGTATCTGCCCCATTGGATCTGGAGATTATATACGTGAGAGGTAAAGAGGGCAATCGTCATGCTGTTGTCAGCCCAGCCACTCCAGCGTCAACCATTTACCTTACTCAACCTCCTTCCATATCATCTCCAGCTGGAACATTTGCATCCATTCGTCCATCCGATTCGCATTTGCGAAGCCAGCCTGCATGTTGTTAAACATTTGCGCGCCCTGCGCTCCCTGCTCAGTGGCATACCAGCCTAGCTGACTGTTGCCGTGAAGGTGCCCATCCACGGCGCCAGACACAGACGCGAGTCCATCCATGCCGTTGTACATGACGCTCAAAAGTCCCTGATGCATGGCGTTTTGCATCTTCAGACGCTTCATATCGCGGATGAATTGCATCTGAGGAACGGTTTGCGTGTATGTCTCCAATCTCTTCGCCGCAAATTCGACAAACTCGGCCAGTTTGGCATCTGACTCGGGTGATCCGGGGGGACCAGCATCGCATACCTGGAGCCACATGGTGCGCATCCGCGACGACCATATCTGGCAGATTTGGGCACGTTCATCATACACTTTCTTGAGAGTGACAAAGCTGCCCAGTTTTGTGTCCATGACGAAGCTCAGATAGCAGTCCTGGCAGAACAGAGCATTAGGATATCCCCACCAGTTGCCCTTTTCAACGGTCTTCAGGCCGGGACAAACTGGAACTGAGGCAAAGGTCCGAACATAGTCGATGTAGTAACTGAAGACTCCCTGATCCAGTGACTGGGCAAACTTTCTGAGGTATTGGCGGAATCGAGGGCTAGCAACGCAGAAATCGCAGACGAGCGTTGCCTCGGGATCGCGCTTTGCAGGCTCAAAAAACTGGCTGACGCCGCACGTCTTGACTATTGAAACATAACAGCTCTCACACACGTCAAAATTATCGCATCCTCCCTGGATCGTCCACCAATTGCCGCGGATAATACCGTGCACCGTGCAGGGCGGGAGTCGACAGGCGACCTCTGCCGAGCTGGCAAAGACGGAGAAGTTGCGTTGATCAATGGCATTCTCCATAGCCCATACCAGGTTGAAGTACTTGGAGTCGCACAGTTTGCATGACCATATCTGGGTCATGTGTTCGAAGTAGGCGTCAAAACCTGTACCCATATTGTACTTCTCGAACTCGTTCTCAAACCGTGTCATACCAGCTCGATCTAGATAGCATGCCTCGCAAGCTCTCATGTTCTCGATCTGGCGGCGTGGCATGTACCAGTTGCAGCTGTTTGACTGGATCTCCTGTCCCTCGCATTTAGGCAATGAGAGACGGCGAGCCGCCTCAGCAACAAAGGCAGCCCAGTCGTTCCGCTTGGCTAGCTTCACAACGGCTCGAGAGATGTATGGCACGGCGAGGTCGCAAGACCAGTTCTCGCCGCCCGGCTGTTCTCGATATGGAGAGAACCTGCTCTCAAATGCTGTGCCTACTATCCGGTCTTCATAACAGGTCTCGCACGAGATGAAGCCATTGACCTCACTGGCTGCCATACCGAACCATTTGATACCATCCGAAGCGGGAGTAGGGTCACGCCCTTTGCATGTCTTCACATTGAGACGCTTTTCCATGAATGCACGCAGTGCATCCAGATTGCTGGTTCGAACAGTCTCTGGCCAAATGACTTCCTTGACCCTTGGAACCCAGAAGCAACAAGACGAGTAAAAGTGATCAGGCCGCTTGATCTTCTCAAATTTGTCTGCCAGCGGTGTAGTTCGAATGTGATCGGCATGACATTTTGTACAGATCAAGAAGTCCGGATTGTCCGGCAAGCGATACCAGTAAAGCGAATAATCCACTGCCCTCGCTTCTGGGCAATATGTGATGACTTCAAGCGGCGTCCCAGAAGCACGAATGGGAGGCGGAGGACGAGGGGCATCGTCATCCAAGATCCTCACAAAGGGCTGGGGTGCTGTATTGGAGTTCACGGGGCCCATATTGAGGGTGCTCATCTGCATATACAGACCTGCCATGGGATCTTGGGAATGCGTCGTGGGAGGCTGACAGACCTCGAGCGGAGACGAAGGAACTGGCGTGGCAGCATTGCTTGTGATCTGAACTGGTGAGCTGTGAACCGGCTGAGACGAATACGCCGGAGAAGACGGTGGAGAAGCCAGAGCTAGTTCGGCAGGCGTCCCCGTTTGTTGCGCATTGGGGGCTGCGACAGGCCTGCGAGGAACTAGATGCTGACTGATGTGTGTTTCTGATGCTGGTGAAGGCTCCGGGTGCTCATTCCGTGCTGATGCTGCCTCCGCTGCTGGAGCTGGAGCAGGAGCTTGTGGTTGTTGCCCTGCTGTTGTTGGGGGAGGAGAATAGTAATTGTTTGAAGTGTCCCGAATTGGAGGCCGAGTCGATGGTGGTGGGACAGGGGGGGGGAACAGGTGAGGCTACGTATGCCGTTTGTTGCTGAGATGACGATGGAACCGTCCCATGTGTCGCAAAATGCCCTGGTGGTGCAGGCTGCTGTGACGGGACAGCGGACAGAGTTGGTGGTAGACCTGGTGCAGGACGGATCTGATGGTATGCTGAGCTTTCCACCGCGGCGCCCGGTCCCGGTGCATACGAAAGCGGTGTGTATGGAGCAGGGGGTGGAGGGCTTTGGTAGTGGGAACTCGGTTGTGGAATATACTGGGTATGAGAAGCTTGAAATTGATGGTTTTGAGCTGGGTTATAAGGCGGATGCGGAGTGTAGTTCGTTGGGCTCTGCTGAACCGGGGGCCTGGCTGGAAGAGGCGGTGGTGGAGGATATGGCTGTGATGGAGATTGCACCGGCGGAGACGGATAGGCTTGAGATGGACCCTGTAGAGGAAGGGTATAAGGATGAGATGGATTCTGAGCTGAAGGGGGAGGATACGCTTGAGATTGGCTCTGGGGAGGAGGGGGGTAGTAGTGAGACACAGGCGTTACTGGGCCAGGAGCTGTCGATGCCGGA
Source organism: Trichoderma citrinoviride (assembly GCF_003025115.1). Taxonomy (NCBI): domain Eukaryota; kingdom Fungi; phylum Ascomycota; class Sordariomycetes; order Hypocreales; family Hypocreaceae; genus Trichoderma; species Trichoderma citrinoviride. The sequence continues at coordinate 43,448 of NW_020194717.1, read as the reverse complement.
GCATGTGAGTAGCCAATGTATCCAGACGGCGGCGGACCTGGAGGCGGAGGGTAATATGGTACCGGGGCAGCCGTAGTTTGATACGACGATGCCGTTGGGTGCCCGTACGGGGGTTGTTGCTGAGGGTTCGCAGTTCCGTACGGATACTGAGCGTTGCTTCCGTATGTTTGCGCTGGAGGGGTTGATGGAGGCATCGACGCGTTACCGCTCCCATTCCGAGGAGGAACCGGTGGTGGCTGATGATAGCCGGACATGATGTCTCAAGTCTATGTAGGTGATCGCTGCTTATGATACGGTCTAGCGTCAATGCCCTTTCGCAACAGAGAGTTTTGCAAGCAACCCTTTAGGTCCCCGAAGTTTTTCGTCCAGATGATGGGGACTGACCATCCTGAGAGATTAAATACACTAGCTTCGTCGGGGACAGACGTCGAAACGTCGAGTCTGGGCCTTCTGTATTACGAAAGGGTGGTTCAGCTGCTGCTCAGCCTCCGGCGGGGAAAACGCACATGCAGATAGAACTGCTTCTCGTAGACTCCGGCGAGGCTCCCACGCCCTTCCGATCATGATTGAATAAGCCTCGCCAACACGTGGATGCAGGGAATTAGCCTGCTTGCACGCGGCACTAGCATCCATAAGGATTCGGAGAGTTTTCATGTATTCAATCACCCAATTGGGACGAGAAGCTGGGTGGGAAATCGTCCTCTGCTGTACTACACGTATTCGATATCGAAACCTCAGACCAGGTCCGATACCATGCTGAAGGGTGGAAATGCTGGATCCCCAGACTTTGTGTGGTCTACCCCGCCACAAATGCAGGGACTTTAAAGCTTCGTGGACTCATAGCCATCTTCGAGCGTCTCTTTTTATCACCAGAATTGGCATCTAAAGAGTCCATCTCGCGCCGATGGATTGTCTATGCGCTTCCAAGATCATGCGGGTATCACGTCCGTTACACGGCTGGTAAACTGCCCCTCGATTTCAGCTCTGGTGGAAAACGAGACTTTACTCGTCGGCGCCACTTCTTCGAGAGACGGGCGAGCCGCGGGGTGGGGGAGGCAGACTGATGAGCTATCGGTCCAATTAATCTGTCACACTCTTAAAATGGCGAAAAGAAAAATATTAGACGTCGGGTATTGATGGGAACAGCCAGCTTTTCTCGTTTGTCCATTTTCAAAAGGGTAAGATAAGGATCTGACGCAAGATAAGATGCAAGATTAGATAACTGTGGGCGTCAGTCGCATCCTCGGCTGGCCCATAGGACACAACAGACGGCTTGTCCCAAGCTCGCGCGATATTCAACGGGTCACACATATCTTCAAATGCGTGCTTGGTAGCAGGGTATAAGGCATACATACTTGGATGACAACGTGCTTCAGCGTTATGTAATTCACCTTGTTCTGCCACTCCAGGCCTGGCTTTTCAGGAAAGGCAGACAGTGAAAAAAAAAAAAAAAAAAAAAAAAAAAAAAAAAAAAAACTCCTACCACATTCAGTGACCGCAAGGAGGACACTCTAGCAGACTCCAAGTAAGTGTCCAAGCCGCTGATAGGGAAGATAGCTTAATATGAGGGAGCATCTGCGACAACCTCCTGGTTCACCGGACGTAAACATGCTTTTCACATGGGCGGATAATGTAATACTTTCATGAGATATTATAGGTAAAAGAAGTGGTCAAACAGCAATGAAGGCGGTCCAGGGTTTCAAGATGCCTAACTTCAGAGAATTCTAGCGCATATAGCTCCACAAGTTCCGTCCCATCTTGTAAGGCAATAGATCTCAAACAAAATGTCTGTTTATCCTGTCTACATCTCCACCACTTTTCCTCCTTGAAGACGTCGCTTAAGATCTCCGGGATGGAATCCACCACATGCGTTAAATCCGAGAGATCTGTGGCCTCAAATTCTCCTAGGTGAACAAAGCGCGTCAGTGAATTCCATTCATTCCATTTAATCTTGGCTCCTCCTGACATTTGTAAGACATGAATGGAGAAGCATGCAGCAAGTTGTCATATCGCGTGGCTCGAGGTGAATTCTAGCGGCGCTTCTCAAACCACAATGTGCCAATCAGAACAAGGCCTTTGCCCAACCGCTCCAGCGTCCCTTTTTTATACCATGGAGATTATATGTCCGAGCAACAGTGCTTGAACACACCAGAGCCATTCTGATGGGCATTTTGTTGGGCCGAAATGTAGGCTGGCAACTTTCATCCTGAAGTCCGAAAAATTTTCACAATCGCCGATCAGTCTCGCATATAGTAGATAGGGCTTGATGTCCACCTACCAAAGTCATGGCGTTGTCGTCGGCGTTAGGCTGGGAGCCCTTTACTAAGCGGCGCAAAACGAGATCACTGCAGATTGCGACTGCTGTCTCCATATGACGGGGTTCATCTGATATGATTACTTGGTAACATCAGATAGAAGTCTCAGCTTTATGAGACAATCGCCGACAACTCCAGTAGACCCAGCCTTGTGTTAGAGGGTAGGGTTATGTGATGGGGACTACAGGCAACGGGGTTTAAGCAAGTGGCAGCGCTTCTGACATCAATGAGAATGTCTGGGACGGAGAGTATAATCCTATGTGATTCCGCTCATATAAAGAGGGCTCCTTGCCCGATGTGAGGCGAAGGAAGTATCAAAAAGCACTCAGACAAAGAAGAAGACAGCAATAACCAGCTACTTATCTCGTGAAAATGTCAACCGACTACAAGTTCGAGGGATGGATGGGCGACGACGCCTCCTCCGCAGATGGGAAAATGGTCTGGAGAGAGTTCGAGCCGAAGCCCTGGGAGGAGACTGATGTTGACATCAAAGTCACGCACTGTGGAGTCTGTGGTTCAGACCTGCACGTTCTGCGATCAGGATGGGTGAGTTTTAGCTCTTCGTTACGAGACTCCTTGGTGTGAAGCAAGCACAATCATCTGACTCTCTGTTGCTGCCCAGGGTGCCACCGAATACCCTTGTGTTGTTGGACATGAAATCCTCGGCATTGCCGTTCGCGTTGGCTCCAAGGCCGTGAATGGCATCAAAGTTGGCGATGTTGTCGGCGTCGGTGCTCAGGGCGATTCGTGCCTTGGCCGCGACGGACCTTGTGCCCCTTGCAGTGAAGGCTTGAATCAGTACTGTCCCAAAGCCATTACCACATACAATGCCAGGCATCGCAACAATGGCAAGGCTTATGGTGGCTATACCACGTATCACCGAAATCCTTCTCACTTTGTCTTCAAGATCCCAAGCGGTCTGGCCCCTGAATCTGCTGCTCCTCTGCTGTGCGGAGGAGTTACGGTGTACTCGCCGCTCAAGTATCACGGCGCAGGCCCCGGCAAGAAAGTCGGTATTGTCGGTATCGGAGGTCTTGGCCATTTTGCTGTGCTGTTTGCCAAGGCATTGAATGCAGATGAGGTAGTCGGCATTTCAAGGAAGGAAAGCAAGAGGGCGGATGCGGTCAGCTTGGGATGCGACGACTACATTGCGACAGGTGATGACGCAGACTGGGTGAAGAAGAACCAGGGGCGATTTGATCTCATCATCTGTACCGCTTCATCTGACAACGTATGTGCAACGGATGGATCGTGTCCATCACTTCTGGCCTTGTGCTAACCCGTGAAACTGACAGATGCCTTTTAACGAATATTTGGCCCTATTGAAGTACGGAGGAACGCTTGTCCAGGTTGGCGTCCCAGAGGGCGCTATCCCTCTCATGCCCTTCAGTCTCATTTCCGGCCGCAAGAGCGTCACCGGCTCAAGCATTGGTACCCCTGACGAGATCCGCGATATGCTTCAGCTTGCCGCCGATAAACAGATCAAGCCATGGGTGGAGCAGCGACCCATGAAAGACGCGAACCAGACACTCAGGGACCTGGAAGCCGGCAAGCCGAGATTCCGTTATGTCTTGGTGAACGAGTGGTGAGGAATTCGACAATTGCGGGATCCAAAGGCGGATGGGAGATTCACCGTTTGGAAAGTGATCAGCAGGTATTGCCGGTTTGGTTTTGCGATAGACTGAATTTAAGCTACATTAGAACTTCACCCATTGTAAACGCCGCCTAATCTAACGTGAATATTATAATGATGCTGCCTGCTACCACAAATTGGTGGCCGACGCTGCACAGCAGCAGAATAAGGACTTTTGGTCACACTTGTGCGATGTGTTGACTGACATCACTGGTCACGCAGACACATGTCCAGTTGCCGGGACTTGAGCTCCTTCAGCAAGAGCTCTTCCATGACACAACTCCTCATAGACGCCCACCAGCATCTCTTTGGCGACAATAGGATACGTGCAGCGCGATAGAAGTGAAACAAAAAGATGAGAGCCCGCGAGTCCCCATTTATCATGAACTTGGAGAATGGTCCGCAACAGAGAATGGGAAATCCGTAGAAGAGCTGCTCGATATCTGCCTCTTCTGGCATGAGACCAGGGCCGGCTGCTCCGTCTGATGCCAATTTGAGAACTGCACAGCATAGCAGAGGCGATATCCGGCGTAAAATATTTTGGAAAGCTGAGCGAGCAGAGTGTGACGAGCCTGGCTTGTCGACCGAGATATAGTTAGTCGTGATTCGTACGACGGCGTCCTTGATATGCCCTAGCTTGTTCTTCTCATCATGCCCATCCGACGTCGAGTTCGAAGTACAGGGCATGGAGCTCCGACATGAGAGCTCTGCCTGCAGCCCAAGAAGAAGACGCCAAGCAAAGGATGTATGCCCAAGGACATCCGCCTCGGTCGCTGCGCCGCCGTAGGTCGCATAGCGTGGATCATCCCATATCCTCATAAAGGGTTCTACAAAGCGTGCCGGATCTTCACCTCTTTCGACCAAGGCCTCGTCTATGCTAAGCCTTGGATTCTGATGGATAATATGGGTAAAGATGCTTTCCTCGTCGACGAAGATGGGAATGGCTTGAAACCACACTTGAATGATACCCGGGCTGAGGAGAAACAGCTGGTCTTGGGCGAGATTCAGATTCTCACCATCTAGGAAGCCAAGGTCGAACCACGAGATGTAATTAATAAGAAGAGCCGTTCCCATTAATGCCTCGCAGTTGCCTTTTGTGAAGGGCCGTGATAAATTCCTGCGAAAGAGCTGGACCGCCTTGGCCATTAGCTGAATGGATGCATGTGCGTATTTTTCGACCTGTGGACAGAGGGACATGAGATGCATAGCGGCAACAGACAATATTGCCGACATGATGAAGTCCTCCTGTAGCAAGTTAGCCTAGGCTTCACTGACCCTTATGGGGCAACTGTACGTGAAATGCCTGCTGCATGACCACTGGCCATATTTGGGGGAACGCGAGGGTCGATCGAGTTTCTTTATCCCAGTGATGGAATAGCTCGAGATGCAAGAGGCTTATTGGATGATTCATGCCCATCTCCCAGTGGGCGCTTAGAGGAATGGACAGACTCGGGGCAATCACATGTTGACGATATGGTGGCAGGCAGTCGATGTTGCGTTTAACGCAGCTGGCGCAAGGAATACGTTCGTCACACTACACGGCAGATCGTTAGAAGGGTACAACATTCGCCGCGTACGAGGCACACCTCAGGGGCGCACCTTGACTCTTCGTCGCTTGCATGCGATACATCCGCGACGGCTCTTGTTATGGGGGCGCTTCTTGCGAGACTGGCCCGCGGCTCCGATGGTCTGGAGCGTTGGGACTTGGCCCGCCTCTCGAGAGACTAAGATGGTGTTGGTAAAGAGGCCGGTGGTATCAGACATTGGATATACACTGAAACGGTGGGATGGACGAGCATGAAAAGAGTAAACGAGGTTGCGGCAAGGAACGAGAAGGGAGAGTTAGTCGAAACCAGCCACTGGGTGGAGAGTGGCTGAATTGGATCATGCTGTCAAGCGGCTCGGCGGGGCGGAGCTGAAGTCTCACGGATCCTGATCTCGCATTCCCGATCGAGAATGCGACGTCGGTTTGGCTGGGATTCAGAACAGGGGATATGTAACTCCGTGAAAACGGTTCATAACACAGCACTGGTGCATCGCACGGCAACCTATAGTTGGACCAAAAGAGAAGTGCTGGTGACTACAAAAGTCTTTGGCGCCTCTTTGTCGACAAGGCATTGGATTGCATTTGCGTTTGAGCGCACCTTGCCCTCTCATCCTCTTTAAGTATACATAAATCACATCGCGGTTTGCCTCTTCGAGCATTGTTCCATTGGCGGCTTCAGAAACTCTTATTGTGGGCGGCGCATATCCGAAATCTGGCAATGCCTTCGAAACAGCGCTCGAAATCACAGACGGTGTTGCTCGTAGTGCCATGGACATGGACATAGACATGAATCTGCGTAACCACGCCATCGACAGGATTAGCAAAAGTGAAATTGACAACTCTTATTAGCCGCCGCTTAAGAGGAATCCAGCGTCAAGAGCGCTACTATCGAGTCTTCTATTGCTGCGTGCGCATGCACTTGCCAACTTGCCGCGACTGGGACGCCCTACAGAATTGTCGAAGAGAGTTGGAGCGTCGTAGCTCTTGACTAAACGGCCCAGCGTTTGAATGGTTAAGGGGACGCGTGGTGGCATTGATGTAAGCATCCCATACGGAGCCTCTAAAGCGTATGCGGAGTACGAGACGTCTGCGTTGGTGCGATGAGCAAAAGCCGTCGCACTCATACACACTCGAGTCGTGCCAGCCGTCAACTTTGGCACCTTTATATCTTCCGAGGATCCGGGCTATCGCAATACGTTCGCACTTGTTGAAGCTGCTGTTAAGGATGTTCTGCTGCGCCGTTGATTTTGCCACCGCAGTGGTGCATTGGTGTCAAGATTCACCACTGCCGCAATTGGGCGCCTTGACACTCGATAATGCGAGGGACAAACGGCCTCTTCCATTTGCAGAGAGGTTTTCCTGGACAAATTCTCTCGGGATTTTGCATGGGCGGTTCCCGTATTAGATTAAGCCGGAGTCTGTCGTGGAGGCAGCTGTCGACGCTAGCAAAGTGGAGAAGAAACGCAGGCTCGAAGTGTTGAAGAAGCTGGGTCAATCAGGATTCACGCCATTGGAGGATACTCTTGTGAAGGCTGTGAATACTGTCATCGCAAGCCAGTCTAAAAACTGGCCTTAGATAGGAATGTTCTTCATTACGAACTCCTAGCTAGCTGAAAGCTGCAGGGAACCAAGAGGACTTCACGGGCATTTGCCAAGATTGGCACTGGAGAGACGTCGTAGATCTTTTTTATTTACAGAGTTCATCAACCAGCTATGTACGTAAAGCATATCAAGGAAGACTCGCTGTGGAAGCCGTCCATAAATTGATAGTCATTATCATCAAGAGAGACTGACATCTCGTCCCGGTTCATGTACAAATGTCGCTACTTAGCAGTGAGCAGGGTTGCTGGGGTAGACGTGGTTGGTGTTGCATGTGTTGGGCGCAACGAAGAGAGGAGTGGCTGGTAGAAATTAGTTATGTCCTTCATCTCTAAGTGTCTGATGAATTAACTTACTGTCAACACCGTAGTTGGTGGGAGGGTTGCGGACAATGGAGTAGCGGCCGCCGAAAGTGAGGTTGTCCTCACAGTTGATCTGATTCTGGCCGCCGTTGACGGTGGGGGAACCAGTCCAGATGTCAATGTGAGGTTGACCGTTGGCCCAGTCAGTGGCTGTTGTAGGAATTAGCAGTCGTTCAACAAGTATCGCCTCGAACTACTTGGAAAGGTTCACGTACTGCACTGAGCGCAATCGTCCTCATATCGACCATACTTGGTCAACAAGGGGAGGTAGACAATCTCGCAAGGGTTGAGCTCTCCCGGAGCCGTGGCAATGGTGATTGGGTCGGCATAAGTTCCGGTACCTGGTCAACTGTACATTAGACGCGATCATTGCTTGTCGGTTGATTATCTGCAACAGAGACTTTACTCACCACCAGCTTGGAAGTTACGACCACCGCAGTTATGCGCAGTCGCAGGTCCGGGGGGAGAATTGTCGGGATATCCATAGAACGTAATGATATAGTTTCCAGGAGTTGAGCATGCCTGGGTGATGCCGGCGATGGCAGAGCCGATGATGAGGGCGGCGACGGACTTCATGGTGGCGGCTTGGAAGATCTGGCTAAACAAACACACTTTTGAATGGCAGTTCAGTTACTCACAATGGCATCCAAGGTGGAAACAACCGACCCTTTTATCATATCCTGAAGTGTAAGTCTTCTGGTTTCCGCCGCCGCCTCGTGGTGCGGAAAGGGGGTTATACTACTAGGGTAATCGGATGCCCATCGTTACGTGGACGGACCGATAGGAGACCATTTCCACCTGTTCTAGAAGCAATGCTCTCTGTACCGGCGCAAAGAAGGAGTAACTCCCTAGCCGGACGTCTTCGCAATGCCGCCATTCTGACGTGGATGTTTGCTTGCTTCAGCTGCTTGTTTGGGAAATGGAGACAGAGCACGACGATGATTTGTGGACTTTTCATACCCCAGATTCTGCGCCCCTGGCTAACGTCTTATCCATACAATTTGAGTTGGGCAGTCGGGCTATAAGGATGGAGCTAGGCTATGCTAGGAAGCTACAACAAAGCATCCGGTGGCAACGAGCGTTAAGTGGGACGAGGGAAACATTCGTTATACGAGCGCAATGTGGTAATAGTAGTAGATGGACGATTTGCAAGGAAGTGCTGCAGTCAGCTAGCATCGGTTCCTGGTACTATGTAACATTGAGGAAGGAAGAATCGCTCAATCTCTAGGGCTTCAAGTATGCATAATAGTGAGCGTAAATTCGAGGAAGGAAAACCGTCGAGACACAATGTGGATGGATTCATTTGAGTACCAAGGTAGTTCACCCTTGTCAACCGACTTTTCCGGCACGGCAACGTCCTCCGAACCAGAAGTGGCAGGCTCCCCCTATTACAGGCGGGTAGGTCAACTAGCGTATTACGAGACTCATGCGATCTATCGGATTGACAGAGCATGAAAATAGCACATGGTCGGCAAATTTACCTTCATCTCCAAGTGGAGAAGTCGGCTGTTGCATGTTGAGTGAGCAGCCCAGACCAGGCCCACGATGCGAGTCAGCCTGTCTTTGCCAATCATCAGCAAACTTTTTGCTCTGACCCCTGATCATGATCTTCATGCCAAGAAGAGATGCCGGCTTACTCACAACGAAGACACGATGCTTCCGGGGGCTGGACGGCAGCTTTTCCGTCCGCCAACTTGGATCTGGTACCACATTATCAGAGCGCTCTGATTTCATCTCGAGCTCGTGATGCCAAGAAGAAAAGTAGTATTAATAAGGAGCTGCTTGTGTCAAGATCTGCACAAGAATCGCTCAAAATATCTGCGATTACTAGCAGCTACTTGAGGGGTTTTTTCCCTACCCGCAACCTTCGCATGCTTCCACGTCTTCTCTCATCTTGATGACTGGATGTCAGACAAGCGTCCGCTGCCCAACTGTCCTGCAGGCACGGAACATCGGTCAATACGGAGCTCGGATTAAAGCATGCCCCTGCCACTCCGCAAACCCGGCATTATCCGAGCCGTATGATCGGCTACTACTACTGTGCCACTGTCTTTCTCAAAGAGTTGTCACCAGTATTACGCGCTTCGCATACAATACTTGTAGCCAAAGTCGGTGCATGCTACATATATACTAGCTTCACTGCTTTTCGTCAGCTGCAGACACCATCTCAGCAGCACCTAAACCCCCCTCCCCCCTGGGTATCCCTCGATGGTTCGCAAAGACGGGTAAGCGAGACAAGTAAATACCCATCTCCCTTGTCTTCTCTCCTTCCATCTTCATCGGCCCGGCTTCCGCAGCCTCGACCGTCACGTTACTGCAGATAGACTCGATATCGCATGTGTTGAGAGTCGGCGCTAGCCCTTCAGGTAAGGTCCCAGGCTTCGAATACAGCCGCGTAAGCATCGCAGACTCTCCATCTTCAACGATCTCCGACCCTTTGCGATACTGCTTGCGACATCATGGAAGCGGTGCTGCTGACAATTAGCGGCTCGGGGATGATCTTAGTGCATTGTTCAAAGGGCATCTCACGCCCTCCGATCTCGTCGTAGCATACTTGATGAAGAATCATGCTATGTCATTGGGAGTAATATTGGGCCTGACTGTGCGAGCTCGTCCACGGCTATCGCCAATCCAGGGTTTATACGCGAGTTGAAGGACCTCGAGGCTCAGTTACGTGGAGCGTCATCATTGGATGCGGATTGGCTGCCGAGACGAGAGCGAGAGCGACTGGCTCTTTTCTGCATGGGTGAAGAGGGAGACAGATAAAGTTTCAAGTCATTGCTACAAAGACTGGCCTGAACAGAGCGGCAAAAACATGCTTGAGACAAAGTGATTTAGCGTCTATTCCAATCCTCTATTCACGCATCTAGATACAGTACATTTAACACTTGACTGATAAAGAAGAAGGAAAAGCCAGGGAGCACAATGGTGGGATACTAGCTTGGAAGGACTCGAATCAGTAGTACAGCGCCTTTTGCCACCAGTTGCATCTTTCGTTCGACGTCGGGTCTCGAATAGCCGAGGTAGCATTAAGCACAAAGTTCAAAATTGAATCATTCTGGCCGTACGAAGGAAACGAAATGCCGCCGGCCGGTGAGTTGATCGGCGAGCCGTTGTTGACGAATCCAGCAACGGCGCCCTTTGCAATGCTCGCAATCTGAGCATCAACACCCGGCGTCGGTCCGTTGGGGAAGAGATAAGGCTGATCACTGCCGTGGATTGCTGGCCAAACAGAGTTTTGGAAGCCAAATGCGGCTACGCCTTGCTTCTGCGCGGCCTTAACCATGGAGTTCTGGTTGCAAGTGAGCGCGGCCTCGGCAATGATCAGCTGTGCTCGCCCCAAGGCATCTGTATACGGCTGAGATCCGTCATATTTCGCGGGATAGAGCGTCTCAAATACATGCTGATAGTCGTCGCTTGTGAGTGAGGTAAAGATGGCACCAAGTTGCTTCCTCAGCAGAGACTCGTTGTCGAAGGCCGAAGGATCAGTGAATAGGATTCCCTCGTGGCTGTTGTAAGTAGAGAAGATCTCAATGTCCTTAGCAAACGCTCCTTGGAGGAACAGTTTTGAGGGCATTCCGGGTACGAAGCTGCCATCGACGACGGGGCCATAAGAAAAGGAACCGTATGGAGCAGCGGCGACTTGCTTCAGATTGGCAGCCAACAGCGCGCTGGAGGGCAGCGCCTTTGCTTCATTCAGTGTCGAAACATTCAGAAGCGCGAGGAAGTCGTTGAAGGTCTGCTCTTGCTCACGATTTCCAGGAACAGGGACAATACCGGCAGACTGCGGGATAGCTCGGCGGAAGGGCGCAGGCCTCGATCCTCCCCAGGCCGTAATATGGTGCATGACTGATCCACCGCCAGCGGAGACACCCATAATAGTCACATTGTCGGGATCGCCTCCAAACAGGTGAATGTTCTCCTGAACCCAATCGAGTGCAAGCCTCTGGTCCAAGAGTCCAGCGTTGGGGGTGCCGCCGTTCTGCTGCAGCGTAGGGCCGGAGAGGAAGCCAAAGGCACCGAGACGGTAATTCATGGCCACCCAGATGGCACCATCTTCACCATTAGATTGGGTTGCTGCCATGAGTTCACTGGGAGTTCCAAACATTGACTTGTCTCCAATGACATATCCGCCTCCCTAGTCAAGTTCTCAGTTCTTGGTTGTTGATAGCAATAGATGGCATTCTACTCACGTATATCCAGACCAAGACAGGAGCTCCCTTGGTAGGCTTCAAGCCCTTCCTGTGGACACTGCTTCTCTTGTCAAACACCTTTTGAGGTACCAAAACGTCCAGGACTAGACAGTCTTCGGTGATTCGATCATCCTCTGGAGGCGGGGGCAGCTGAGATAGCAACTCCTTTGCCTGTGTCACGTTGAATGGCAGCTGGTTGAGTCCATAGGCTGCGGCAAACATTTCGCCCAATGCAAGCCAACCGGGATTCGCCTGTGGACAAACTTTGCCGATACTGCCATTCTGGACTCCCGATTTGCGCCCCTTGGGAGGAACAGGTGCGGTGAATCGCAGAGGGCCCAAAGGAGGCTCGGCGTATGGGATGTTGGTGAAGTTGTACGTCTTGTAGCGTTCCTTTTTAACACATATTGATCAATATCTGCACGCCATGTAAAGTTTAATTCTTTGGAAGGCTTACATCAAACGAGATGGCGCGATGGACTTGATATCCAAGGTCCACCGTCGGTAAGCTTGGCTGATGAACGGCGGCGCCGTTGGCTAAGGCAAGCCCCGAGAGAAGCGTAAAGATAGGCTTCATGGCGATCTTTTTTTGAGATTTTTGGTAAGCTTATTTCTTGTCGTTGGTACCGACAGCATCTTGAGAGGAAGAGGGATTGTCCCAAATATATATCGTGCAACAGCATGCTTCGCGTTCTGTCATTGTGTCCGCCTCGCCAACAACGCGACGATCACTCATGCTGAGGACTCGGCATTGCCCTAACTTGAAGCATCGGGGCAAGTATGAATCCCGCTTCCATGTTTTTTGACCGTACACACATCAATTCGCGTAAGGGCCAAGATCGAAATGGGGTTTAAGGTGCGGAAACTGCCTCGGAACAAGCTGATGGGGCGGAGTTTGGTGTATCTGAGGACCTCAACAGCCCGTCCGACCTAGACTGCATTCCGTTAAAGCATCGTCAGCCGTCAGCCGTTTTTACTCTTTCTGGATGCCCTCCTATTTAGAGTGATGGTGGGGCTATCTCTAAAAGACGCTGACCTCATACAACAAGACAAACTAAGTCCAGTTCAAGGCTGAAAGAAGGCAAGAGAAGAGGGTGATGAAGGTTATCTACTAAGGCCAACCGCCATGGGTTTACCATGTAGCCGGCTAGTAATCTACATATGATCCAGTGATACTCCGTACATGGAAACTGATGGCGGACGGATTGAGCAAGCACGAGCGGGAAGATTCCTGCATGTTGCCCAGATACGGAATAACGATTGTGCTCAAGGTGAAAGGCGGAGGCGGGGGCGGAAATCGTAATAAAATTACGTGCTGATGCGTGGAAGATGAACGGCGTCGTGATTATACAAGCTCCTAACTCCGCTGAACAAAACCCCATCCAGCTGTTACTTGCTATCTAAGGTTGCGGCATGAATGCAGTCTTCACAAAATCCTACTTACCCTGAAACCCATCGCCTGATAGACAGGCACTCTGGCAATGATTTTCAGATTTTTCGCAATCGCAGACATTGATCGCATTTTAACATGCTTATATAAGGAGGGCATGCTGATATACGTCCAAGAAGCCATTCGAGGCACGAAGGCACAGACTTGGGATTCGGTGAGGCGGATGAATAACCCAACCACAGCATACATATACGGAGTGACGCACATGAACAGAGGACATTCTTATTGGCAGTGCAAAAGTGCGTCATTCCTGCGCTGAAGCTGGAAATGAAATGTGTGAGAAACTATGAATTAGAAGAGAAATGAATTTGGAGAAGGTTCCAGCGGAGCAATAAGAGAGATCAACTCCGTCCAATACAGCAACCCATGGCTGACTGCCCATATCGGCTTACATGAATCGGCAGATTGTTCCCCCCAGATTTTACGGCTTATTCTGAAATCGACATTGTGAGAATGGTATTGGTATGACAGGACAGGACATGGAATCTTTTCGCGCCGCTTCACTCACAATTGGCTGCTGAATGACGTTTCTCGATGGACTCACAACGCAAGGTTTTTCACAGAGAAGGCAAAAGCCTAAGAGGCGATACCGGGCGGACTATTCGCCAGATTCTAGTCATTTTGCGTTCACCGTATTGAACGGTAGCCTTGCTTACTGTAAGACCTTTCGGGCTTCGCTACTGTATTTGGTCATGGCTCTTCTCGACCTCACCCAACCGTTCCTATACTGGTTTCACCGCCTTTGACGGTCTTTTCATCCAATTCTACCGTCCAAATGAACTAGATGGCGTTGCAGTGGCGCTGGCGCCACGTTCGGTTCTGCCGAATGAGAAGCCACGCCAGGCACAACTTCTCTGGTTCGGGCGAAGTCGGCCAGGGGCAAAACGCCACCAGGGCGCCTGTCAAGTTGTCCAATGGGCTCAATGAAGTCTTGCAGAAAATTTGCTATAAACGATTTTTTTCTGGAGTCTCCGTCTTGTCTGCTTCTTCACGCAGACAATGATACGGCTGTTGAAAAAACTTCCCTTATGTGGCAACGTACGGATATAATAACATAGGCTATAGCCAAAGCGAAAGGCTGGCGGCAACTGCGGGCTTTACCAGAACTCCCTGTCCACGATCTGCGACAACATGTATGAATGCGAACAACATGTATGAATGCGGCTTGAGGAAATCTTGGCATCGTATTTCCCCAGAATCTGGAACGGTAATCCACCCGCCGCCAGACTCTACAGCGAGGTTCCCTGCACGATTTCCCTTTTTCGCGTGGGCGGCCGCGGGCCTCGCTGCATTAGCCCATCGGCTCCCTCGGTCCGCTGTCTTACCCTAGCATTGCCGGTAAAATGTCCGATCCCTAATAAGTCGGGGCTCAGAAACTGGGACTCATACTGTGGAAGACTTACGTCGTGGGCTATCGTGGGTTTGCCCGTGCTTGTCTTGTAAGAAGCAGCACCAGAACCTGTCCGAGACCCGCTCGGAGAAGAGACACTGGTATCATTGGACGGGAACCGCTCAGGAGACTTACTCATGGATGGACAGTGACATTTCATGGCGATGTTATTGCACCGGGGAATGGCTCCTCCAGTGTGAGGCGCCATACTTCCCCTTTGTCGTCGCGTGCGATTCCATGCAGGGTCTGCTTAGTTCCCGTGATGACTCGCATACAATGGAGAGTTATGAATCGTGTTCCTGAATCCTGACATTGGACTGATAGGTCTCTGTGTGATTTAGAGGGAGTAAAAACTGAGAGGGTACTTACTTAGCCAGGAACTAGCCACTTGCAAGATAACATTGACGCCTCTTTGATGTGTATGAAATCATCAGTACCGATTCGCCAATAGCAAACCCACTCGTCCTTCCAGTAGCTGCCTTCCATACGCCACCGGATTGGTTAGCATTGTGGGATTCCGCAGGTCGCGTGGGATATGCATTCGACGTTGGATGTTGGTGATATAGGCCTTTTAGTGTGTACAGTGTCTTTGGCCAACAAGAACTGGACAGCTGAATCGATTTAGACTTGTACTCCCGTTCCAACCACGATTCATGGTTCGAAAGGGGAGGGGGAAGGAAAATCTTGAGACTTGGTATGGTGGCATAAAGCACATTTTCAATCAGCAAGGGGATTTACAAAGCTAGATAGAATGATCGATATCGCAACTCAGACCACATGATGGGAGGTAATAATCATATCTATCAATTGCCAAGTCGCAACAAGGGATCCCACTTTGTTTGATCACGTCCTCTTACAAGCGACCAATCGGCGTGTCACAATTACCTGTCAGGTGAACAGGGATTCGTGAAAGAAGAAGCCTAGTTCATAAGTCAGGTACGGGGCCTCCAGTCCGTCGAGGTACATTCTGGAATATTGAGACGTACTACTATTCATTTCCCTCTTTATCCACGTGGTTTTGGCGCTACGAGACGCTGTGTATCCACATCCAACGAGTCGGCTTCGAGCCGGATCTTCTTTTGCGAAAGACCCTTCATGTGGCGTTTTTAGACCGAGCCTCGACTAGGACGGGGCAAGTCTTCCGTGTTCGCATCGTGTGAACAACATATCGGCCTTGGTATTGTCGCAGGTCGTTTTTCTCACGGTGCTTCTACTTGCGATGGAGCATGAGGTTTTTTTCCCCCTTTTCTCTTTCTAATCTTGCTCTACTGTAGAAAGATGGCGTTTGCCTTCTTCTCCAGTATGGAGCGCAAGTGGGCAACGTCTTTGTGTTTAGGACTGGAGGCATCAGTAGGGAGGGACGATTCCATGTATAAAAGTCTCATCATATTCCACTCTCCAAGGACTTTGTTATCCTTCTTTTTCATCAAGTTAACCTATAACCGTTCCATTCCTTTACGGCCAACTTCTCCTTCAGACACTCCTTTTTCATATTTTGAAACACGGCAACTGATACCCCTTGGCCTCAAGCAGACCAGTCTTTCCCTTCTACTATATATCTTACCTCATACTTTTTTCTTTTCGAAATATCCAAAATGCTTGCCAACATTGCCATCGTTGTTGCTGGCCTTGCCGCTGTCGGCACTGCTCTCCCCACCAATGGTACTGCTTTCCACAGGAATGGTACTACTCATCACAACAACGGTACTGTTCAGCATACAAACGGCACTGCTTTCCATCCTCATGGTGGCGCTTTCCATACCCATGGTACTACTGTTAAGCGTGGTGCTATTGCGGACAAGTACACCTACTACCAAGGTGACGGATCAACTGCCGCTGGCTGGCCCTCCCAAGACGACTGGGGCTCCTGGGATGATCTTTGGAAAGCCAACGTCCCTCTTATGCAGAAGTCCTGCACCTGGAACGGCTGGGTCGGTGATGACTCCGAAGATGAGATCCAGGACATCGGCACTGCCATCCAGGCCGTCTCCAAGGCTGCTGATATCGACCCTCGCTTCATCCTCGCCATTGTGATGCAGGAGAGCAAGGGATGCGTCCGTGTCCCAACCACCAACAATGGCGTTACCAACCCTGGCCTCATGCAGTCTCACGACGGCGCCGGCAGCTGCTTTGGACTGAACCCCTGCCCTTCATCCACTATCAACCTCATGATCAATGATGGTGTGAGCGGCACTAAGGAGGGCCCGGGCCTCCAGAGCCTTCTGTCTGAGGCTAAGGAGAAGACTCACAACAACGGCAGCCAGGCTTACTATGCTGCTGCTCGGCTCTACAACAGCGGCTCTGCCGATTACTCCGACCTCGATCAAGGCCTTGGTAGTACTGCTTGCTACGCATCTGATGTTGCCAACCGCCTCACGGGCTGGACCCTTGCTGCCAGCACCTGCCATTAAAGGGTTTTTACATCACTATGAAGGACAAGGCTTATTTGGGCTCTTCTGGTCTTTTCCACCAAAACTTTCTTTTCAATCGTATATATTTTTGGGGGTTTTGTCAGTTATGAAACAATTCTGTACTTAATGCTACGGAAACCTGCCTACACTCGTTTGATACGACAGGCTTAAATACAACGCAGGCTGTAAAAGCATACATACATCAATCCTGGGGACTACTGAACGATTCCTAGTCCGTTACGTGATTAGCCCATTTCCTTCGTGATTCTCTACTAGTAGAGTTCGCCGTCGAGTTCGCCGTCGAGCTCTTCGCCATCTTAGCCGTAAGTACAATGTCCTTTTCACCCTGCCACCCTGCGCTTAGATTGCGGTCCACGGGAGAGCATCCACAATCTAGAACAACGATTACTGAAATACGACCAACACTTCAGCCGGCCAATGAGGGAGAAGGTTTACGTCTCATCAAGCGATAGCACTGTGGATATGCTGTTAGTACTGCTCGTCATCAAGGAAATACACTAGTATAACTTTCATCTATTGCCTTTGACTTGTCCAAAGGTGATTAACGACCGGATATCACTCCACCTCTGGCATGTTGGTCGTCTGCCTCTCCTTGTTGGTTGGGCAAATATGACTAAACGCTGCTACAGGATGGCTTACACCGGCACTTTCCAGCTAGTATGTATTCCCCCATACAGTGTGCCACTTTTCGACGCTGACCGGACTAGACCAGCTGGACGTGCTTATGCCACCGCAGATGCCTTCCATTGACACCCTGTACTGTTACACCGTACTGCACCCTCGGTGAGGGGCCAGCTACAGGCCATTGCAAGCATCGCTAATCGCGGGTCGGTAACATAGTATGCAAGATAGTATTTCATATATTGGTTGTGTAAGGCAAGAAGCTACGACATACTGAACGGATGATGTAAAGTTAAGTATGCGAAGTGCCTGTGTAGATGGATCAATCCCTCTATGCACTGCGGGCAGCCTCAATCAGATCTCTCCACAACTCATCCATGATGAACAAAGAAGATATATGGCCTCCAGGAAGCAGTTTGAGCTTTATAGCAGACTTGTAGTTGGCCACAAGCCAATCATTAGTGCTGCCCCCAATGTGATCATTCTTTGATCCCACAACCAAGACAGGTTTTGTAGAATGTTCTTCGTCAAGAGTACGAGGATCAAAGCCCCAGTCAGAATGGATCGTATCTGACACCTACATGAAACCGTCCCAGTTCTGGCAGCATTTGGACTGTGCCCGTGCCATTTTCTCAATGACTGTATGCTCGTCCAACTTATTATTTTGCTACCAGTGTCTGAAAACCTGTTTCTCTCCATCGTCCATCTTATCGAAGACTGTCGCCTTGAGGAATTGCTTTGCGCCTTCAACGGATCTCAATTTGTATCCAATTACAGCTTTGAACAAACGCTGTAACAGACGAAATGGTATGATCCTCGTAGGTGGTCCGATGGATACCCAGTTGTTCCAGCGAAGCGTAGTCGCATAGCCGGCGTGATGTCTCAGCGGAGAGAGGCCGTTGAGCAAAAGCATTCCGGCAATCTTCCGACCAGAGGGGAAGAGGTCGTATGGGGCGCCGTAGAGCATTTGCGCTGGAACAGTACCATATGAGCCTCCCGAGAAATACAGAGCATCGAAGTCTCCAGTGGGAGAAAGGTGGTTGAGCAGCACATTGATATCATTCGCTAGATTAACGTAGTACGGCACTGAACAATCGCGAGTGCCCGACCTTCCCATGCCTGGGAGCGTAGGAGCAATCCAGTGAGCCTGAAGCTCACGGCAAGGCTCAGAAACATTTGCCGCGGTACCAAGGCCCATGATGCCGACGAAGAAGATGATGACCGTGCGTGAGGTTGGGGGCCCGTTGTGGGCGTAGGCGATCCGCCTTTTTGGGGTAGTTGGAGAATGTGTTCTTCATCTCCGTTCACTGTGTCGTATGATTCATCCACGGACATGGCGACGGCGCTTCAGGATAAAGCGAGAGATGAATAATCTGTGTCGTGGACTGTGGTAGATGATAGATATGAAGATTGGTCGAGGGAGATTGATTTCGTGTGAGGACAGCGACACTATGCAAGTGTTAGATGATGTAGTCCGCTTTGCTCTCCCCTGGAGAAAGCTTTAGAATGTTAGCATACAAATGGTATTTTAGTGAGCTTAAAAGCTTTCAGCTGCCTGCTTTGCTATCTGATTTTTGCGGCTTGTTGCCAGAAGGGAGGCTGCGCTAAACAGGATATCGTATTGATCGGGTTACGATTTTTCAATATAACCCACCCATGTATCAGCTCGTTGGTCATGAGCCTGTACAGCCCCTTTCCGATTGAAAGCAAAAACGACAAATTGAATCCTGCACTGATTATTTCAAGGCCCTCTTTATTGAATGACCGTAAACCACGCTACAATCTGCCTTGTTGGTCGGTCCAATGCTATACTCTAGGTGCAGAGAACCTCGTTTCAACCCTTCAACAGCCTCTGGTGTCTACCCAGCCCATCATCTTGCGCGTAATAAACTTGGGCATCACAGGCAAATAGTACGCGCGTCACGCTAGGATCAGGATACTACAGATTGTGACAAATGCACATAGACTGAAAGGCTTGACTGGAAAAGAAAGGCATGCTTTTAATGACCCAGACTACCATACATTTATGCATATTTAATAACTGATTTCTCAGTTAGTCCAACCCTTCGGTCCCCCCCATGTCCCCTTTACCATGTGGTTGTAGTAGACCCAAGGGAAGAAGTTCTTCTTCAGATAATAGAAGGACCTCCGGGGAACCGCCTGGTCAATACCGAACCAGTCGCCAAAGGTCTCCTTTGGCTCACCCCCGTACTTGAATTCAGCAAGGAGCACTTTGCCATACTCTGTCAACAACGGGCACGAAGCGTATCCGTCGTAGGTTGCGTCTGCTGCTTTGCCCTCCATAGCTTGCAACAGGTTGTGGACCAGAACGGGTGACTGTGAGGTGATAGCAGCCGCAGTCTTGGAGGTCGGGAGACTGGATGCATCGCCCGCAGACCAAACATTGGGATACTTCTTGTGGCGAGTTGTGCCGTCGTCAACGTCAACGTAGCCAGCCTCGTTGGCCAGGGCACTGTTCTTGACAAATGCGTGAGGTCCCATCTTAGGAACGACGTGCAAAAGGTCAAATTGCTTCGTCACCGCCTCCTTCCCATCCGGGAGGGCAAAAGTTGCCTTATCGCCATCAATGGCGACAAGATCATGCTGGAAGAGTCCCTCAACTCCCCTCTCCTTGCGGAGCTGCTCCAACGCAGCGTTATACTTGGGAACACCGAACATCACCGGCATGCCCGTAGCGAAGCTGATCTTGACTGCGGATGCGGAAGGACTACTGGGATCATACAGGCCTGCGCGCTTCCAATGGTCCAAGGCGAGCCATAGGATTTTCTGGGGAGCGCCGGCGCACTTGATCGGGCCTGCTGGCTGAGTGAAGATGGCGGTGCCCTTCTGAAGCCTCTGAATGGTGTCGTATGTCTTGTCGCAGGTGTCGTAGTTGTAGATGGAGGAGACGAGGCTTCTTGGATCGGCCAGAGCCTCGGAGAGACCTTTGACACTGCCGTAGTTGATCGAGATCCCGGGCACGACAACCAGCTGCTCGTAGCTGACTTTGTCGCCATTGCTGAGTGTGATGGAGTTGTCTTCAGGTGAGAAGCCAGCCACGCCGTCGTTGTAGAACTTGAATTTGGGGTCGACAAGACTGTTGAGCGGTCGTCGAAGCTCCTCTTTAGTCTTGAGGCCACCACCAACAAGAGTCCATCCGGGCTGGTAATGGTGCCAGGTTGCGGGATCAACAAGAGCAATGTCGTCCTGGGAGAACTTGCCAGACCGAAGGAGCTTATGGCTGATATCCAGACCAGCCGCACCGCCTCCAATCACAACCACTCGATGGCTTCGGCCGGGGGATACATTTGAGGCGGTTGCGAAGCTCCGGGAGACTGACTGGGCAACGGGAGAGCTTGGGGAGCGAGACGCAGCTCTGCAAGCCAGAGAGATTGAGCGGGCCTGGAACATAATGAGGATGAAGAGTAAAGTGAAATGTACGGAAGAAACGAAGACGTAACAAAACGGAGGAATTACAAGAAGACAGAATACAAGTTGAGAAGAAAGTCCTGAGAGAAATAATACCTGGAAAGGTAAAATTCCAGCATAAAAGGCTGAATAATCACCGATCGCGCAATCGACTAATTCGGGTGCTGGAGCAGAACCACCGCCAGCCGTCCTCATCACCGACTTCCGATGCCGTCAAGGAGGACGAGATCCGAGGATTTGCCGCGCCCCGTAGCGACGAGCCGAGATTCAGCGTGGGTCAGGAATCGGACGATGACCCGGCCGGAAGTCGGTGACGGTGCTGACCGGATTTCCCTGGTGAACTGGCTCGAGGATGGCCGAGCGGACGGATCAACTCGGACCAGCGGTGGCATGACCTTGGAGATCCGTCTTGATGAGGCGGCAAATCCGTTTCTAGACGTTGGATATCGGCGTTGCATGACCCGCCAGATCCGAGGGTATCCGCGGTCCTTGAGCTGACGAGGCGAGAAAAGGATAAGTAAGGAGCTATCTCTTCGTCATTCAGCGTATCGCCCACGAGACCGAAGAAGTCGAATATCATCATGTCGCTTCGATCTTGCGCTATTGGCTGCAGAAAGCAACTCGCGACGGGCTTGAATCTCACTTCAAAAACCGCGGCTCGTCCTTTAAACCGCGTTAGGTGCTTTAGCAGCTGTCACGCTCGGTCCCTTTGTCAACAATCCAGGCGGCCATCCCATCCACTCAGCGCGGCACTGGCCAAATCATCTCAGCCCCGAGGTTTACAAAAGCGCACGGGCAGAAAGATGTCCTCTGACGCAAAGTCTATCAAGACCATGGAGCCCATCATTCACGATGTCTTTGAACCCGACACTGGCACATGGCAGTACGTTATTGCGGATCCATCCACGATGAGCGCCGCCATCATCGACCCGGTCCTGGACTATGATCGCACCACCCAGAGCCTCACCACTCGGACCGCCGACTGTTTGCTGGCACTGGTCAAGGAGAAGGGATACAGAGTCGACTGGATCTTGGAAACTCATGTCCATGCAGACCATCTCACGGCGGCGTCGTACCTGCAGAGCCGCCTCGCACGGGAGCAGGGATACAGTCCGTCTATCGCCATTGGCAAACGCATCGGCCAAGTGCAGAAGTTCTTTGGCAAGCGATACGGGGTCCCAGAGGACCAATATGGAGTCGTTTTTGACCATCTCATGGACGATGATGAGACGTTCGAAATTGGCAATATGAGCGCGACAGCGATCCATCTCCCTGGTCACACGCCCGACCATATGGGCTACAAAGTTGGAGGTAAGTTACACTTCAACCACACTTCGCACTCTTTCTTATATACCTATGCCCCGGTAGTCTGACGACTTCATCCCAGACAACGTCTTTTGTGGCGATTCTGTTTTCCACGCCGACATTGGTACTGCTCGGTGCGATTTCCCCGGTGGCAGCGCTGATAGCCTGTTCGCCTCAGGCCGCAAGCTACTCAGTCTGCCAGATCATGTCAAGATATGGACCGGCCACGATTATCCCCCGCAGGATCGCGGCTCTCCCAGGGCGTACATGACCGTCCATGAGCACAGAGAGCAGAATAAGCATCTCAAGGACGGCATCACAGCCGAAGAGTTTGTCGCCATGCGCAATGAGCGTGATGCGAAGCTGGCGGCCCCGAGGATGCTGCATCAGTCGCTGCAAATAAACATTCGAGGAGGACGATTGCCCACCCCGACCGATGAAGGTGATCGAATGTTGCGACTGCCACTCGATTTGAAAGGCACAGAATGGTAGGCGGAATGATGGATATGGATCTGGCACAGGCGGCTCTTATTGAACATCCACCCAGCTTTTTATATCCTCTTCGTTCATCTGCTTTATCAACATTCTCTGGCACGAAGCGACTTTTGAGAACGTAGTGTCTACTCCCACAGCCAGCTCAGTAAGGGAGCCATGCGCACACAGACTTCTATCACCAGAAACTCAAGATGCTTTTAAGAATATCCGTTGTTGGAAGGTCTAGTGGCAATCTATTTGTCTACAAGTATTTCCTAGGTTACACTGTCCCTTAATTCCGTCAATGCAAGTCCGTGTTACGTTATTATTATATGAAGTGACTGTGGATGTACCGAATGCGAAAAGAAGAAGAAGCAGTAGAAGCAGTAAGAAAATTAAGAAAAATCGGAATCGCAACCACTCTTGCAGCACTCCATATCGCAAGTGTCGTATCTCAAGATACACTTCATAGGCGCCAGATGATTTACAAATTGTCGATAGAGAGGGCCGTCAAGGTCGTCTGTGCGCATCAAATTGTCACCATCCATCATCATAGGGCGATTCAATGGCTCGTTGTCGCCGCGTCATCGCTCCAGCTGCCGAGAATCGCCATCAAGGTGCGACCAACAACATCCGTCAGGTGAATCACGAACGCGATAAAAAGCCGTGCACTTCCCCACGTAAGAGGCGAGTGACCCGTGTGCCTGGCTCTGAATGCCTGAAGCAATGGTCCATCTCGTGATAGAAAACAGGAGTGACACAGGATCTCCTACAGGCGAGCTGCTTGGCCTGCGGGTACTTTCACGGACCCTTTCCGGAGACTTTCCTTTCATATAAGTAACACTTCTCTTTCTCTTCAATTCCCGGTGCAACAACGAAGCTCACTATCTTTCTTCTTCTTTCCAAAGAATTATCCAGCGAGTGAACGACATTTGCTTCGAATCGAAATGGAAAAGTCCAAATCAGAGAATGCGGATATGGCGGCAACGAACCGCGAATTTTGGAAGTGAGTTCATCTGCATCTCCTACCTCCTTCTTGCGCATGGGAAATACTAAATTCGAGAAGCACTCACGGTACCAAAATCTTCCAAAACCAGTGGGTTCTCAACATGGCCAAGAAGATTGCCGATTCGCTGTCCGAGAATGTCGAGTGGCTGGGAGTCCGCAGTCGATCAGAGGGCAGCCCGCCCGTGAAGCTTCTGGACTATGCGTGCGGCTTTGGCATGGTCTCCAGCACGCTTCTAGGACACTTCGATATCGTCAGAGGCATCGATATTTCAGACACCAGTGTTGCAGGATACAACGAGATTGCTCGAAAGTCTGGTGTTCCGGCTGAGCAGATGGTCGCGGTCCAGGGCTCTATCCCTTCGACAGAGACGGACACGGTGCTGGCAAAGAAGGAATTCTTCGACTTTGATCTTATTGCAATCAGCATGGCTCTTCACCATATTGATGACCGTGTCGGTGTCCTGTCTGGGCTCTACGAACGATTGCGCAGCGGGGGTGTCTTGGTTGTTATTGACCTGACCCCAGAGGCCGATGCTCACGGCCACTCTCAAAGCCACGGTCATGGACACTCGCACAATCATTCACATGCCCATTCCAAGGATCACGTCCACGACCACTCAGCAGCTCAGCACACAATCTCCAAGCACGGCAGTTTTGGACCTGAAGATATGAAGGCCCTCATGGTCGAAGCTGGCTTCGTCCCTGAAAGTTTCGACTACAAACCGTATCTCAATACAACACCGGTCTTGTCCAATATTCCCGCGCAGGGCAGTTGCGAGAGTGCTAAGCTGAAGCCATTCTTCATTGCCAAGGGCATGAAGCAATAGATATGGGAATATGTTGAGTCAGGGGTTTACGACATGGATGAGGCATACTTGCATCTTAAAACTAGCAGGCAATCAGACACTACCTATCTTTAGGAGCCAAATTCTGAAGCTTTCTTAAACATTCAACTTGGAACTGTCGAGACTTCTCTTCCTTTTTTACCCCGCCCTTTTCACGTACGCGAGCCTGACGGCAATGCTGATAATCTGCTCGTGCCGTATTGCTGTAGAATGGGGGAGAAATTGAGTAAGCATCTGCTGGGTTCTGCATTGTATGTCTTCGTTCGAGGGACACCGTGGCTTTGCAAATCCATATGCCAGAGTGGCCCTATGTTACAGAAGGGCAACATAAGAAAGGTGCCTCATGTGGTTTGGTGATCTACACTTCTGCCGCTGTTGAAAAGCCGAAGGATTCAGGATGCACGTGGGGATTTCAACAAGGAGCCTGTCGAGGTAAGCGACTTCCCCCGCTGTCACCATCCTATTCCCACACTTCCCTTTATATTTCTTACTACGCACAATCTCTCAGCAGAAGGACTTTTGATCAGTTTCCTCCCACATGTGGCAGACGCAAAGCCCGTCATGACGGAAACAACAGTCGAAAAGCCTGTAGCGCACTCACAACCCAAGATATTCCTGCCTCCGCTGGACGCGGCATGGGATCCTTCACTGCCAACTGAAGACGCTGACGAATACTGCTGGACACCCCTGCAACTCGCCTCCAGGAGTGGAGAGCTGCAGATTGTCCAAGAAATTGTCGCCTCAAACCCCTCAGCTGTGAACGATGCCCCGTGCGGTTACTACGGCCAGACGGCCCTGCAGGCGGCGTGCATGCAAGGGCATGAAGACGTCGTCAAATGCTTACTGGATGCGGGGGCAGATGTTCACTTCTGTGGCGGCAACAACTTCCAGCGCACTGGGCTGCAGATTGCATGTGGACAAGGAAACGAAATTGTCGTCCGGCTGCTTCTAGAAGCGGGTTCAGAGATCAACATGAGCCCGATGACGAATCACGGCATCCGGGTATTGACACAAAGCCACTGGGCAGGCCATGGAACGGCTCATTCATTGCCTAAACCCTTCGCCGTCGCTCGATACAACGGCAGAACCGCACTGCAAGCAGCCTCAGAACGCGGCCATCTCAACATCGTGAAGCTACTCTTGCAACTCGGCGCAGAGGTTAACGCCCCTCCGTCGCCAAGTGCCGGCCGCACCGCACTGCAGGCGGCATCCGGAAGCGGCTTCGGTGCGGTCGTGCAGCTGCTGCTCGAACATGGTGCGCATGTCAACGCCCGAGCAGCAGGATACAAGGGATTCACAGCTCTGCAGGGGGCGTGTCTGCAGGGAAGTCCAGAGGTTGTAGATCTCCTGCTCGGGGCCGGTGCCGACGTGCAAGCGTCAGGCGGTGGCTACGATGGCGATGCGACGGCTTTGCATGCGGCTGCGGAAAAGGGACACGTCGAGATCGTGAAGAAACTCGTTGCTGTCGGTGCAGACGTGAATGCGAGCTCGAATCGCAGAGGACAGACTCCAATTCAAGGGGCCAGGGCGGGAGGGCATGAGGCGGTGGTGAGATATCTCCGAGACGAGGGCGCTGTGGGTTGGACGGGGGGAGGCATCTTTATTTTCAATCACTCTGCTGGTCAATGAGTTCGGTCTTCTAGCCTATTACAGACCTCGGTAAGAAAGCCAATTGCTGCAGATGTATAGAGCCCAGTCTATCCCGTGCATTGATCTGACGGAAGCCTGCAATCTTCCAGTATCCCTGGGATAAGAACAATCAATGACAGAAGTCAAACAGGAGCTAGGGCCCACGGCGTCTCAATGAAGATTTTGACGATGCCTGACCACGGGTGATGAACAGTGTCTCAGCATCCGCTACAGCCACTACGGAGTATATGTACATATAAGCGGCAGGTTGACAGCGGGCTTTCGGGGTGGAGCGGTTCTCCGGAATCCGGATAGGCGGTTGATGGTGATGGTCTGTATGTAGTATGTAGTAGTAGTACTGCTAGTAGTGTATGCTTGTCCGAAGTGTCCCGTGCGACATTCCGTCCCTTGACCTGTTATTTCTGGAGAAGCAGCGACATTCCGATCATGATCTGAAAAATGATTGCGAGACACCGTGTACATAGGTCTCCGTCAAGGGAATCGCTTGCATGCGGTACTGTAGTTGTAAGCACCAGTTCTTTTGCTCACATATATGGAGCTGTGCCGGCAACACTGCAGGCTGCAAGTACACCTCCACATATCCTGGAAGGCAAATATCCCGCGAAGCTTAGCTTTGAGCCTCTTGGAATCATCAGTAGCTTTGTGAAACGCGTGGAGCTAGTAGTATGTGACTGTGCTAAGCTTCCACAGCTAATTTGATACAGGGGCTCGAGCGTGGAGTACCGAGCAATCCCGAGCAATCTCGTATCCGGCTTGTGTCTCTCCACCAATAAAGAGCCTTGACCGGCAAACAGCATACCGGAGAAAACAACGACATTGAAAAAACTCCGTACACCGTAGTGGCTCTCTGGCCGGCCATCAGCATGCAATAGGGGTAGGCATACAACCGCATGAAGAGTAGTAGCTCGAGATTTGGCAAGTCCAGTGTTCTACTCAATGAGATGGACGAGCTATTACTATTCTTAATTTGAGGACCACGAATCAAGCTGTCGGAATAGTATACGGTCCTCCCGCACCAGAAAACTCACAATGGACTGCTTCAGGCCCGTGAAAGCTGGGTACACCGACATACAGTTTGTTGCACATTGACCAGGCAAGATAATCTGCGTGTTGAATATAGACTTTGCTTAACACCCTATGGAATGCGGATGACGTAAGAGTTCCCCGACGGCAGATTTTACTGCTGAATCAGGTTCAATACTACCTACCTTCTACGTTGGATCGCAACACGGCACTGCCGTTGCCAGAATTGCAATCAAAAGATGTGATACTTCATATCAAGGACCTAATCCTCCGAGCAAGGGGCCAGAAGAACAGAATGCTGCTTTGCAAATATTGTTTAGCCTAATTGTTTGACAAGCCATGGTGAATCGGGTAGAATAGAAACATGCTTTGCTACCCTGCAGGTGAAATTAGAGTAGAGGTGGGAGGCGGCAGAGTGACAACGCTCCTGGTAAGATATGTTGCCCATTGTTTCGAGTCTCCTTGGCCTGAATCTTATTTCCATTTTAGAAAGATAAATGCCGTCTGTTGCACGAATGAGGCTGTCAGCTGTTGTCAGGATCAATTCTTCGTACGAGGTTTTGTAGAATGCTGCCGCGATTAATGATGGCACGAGAATGTCTCTAGAGTTCTCCCTTCTTACTGGGTTCGAAATCTTGATGCTCTCAACATGAATGATGACACAATCCCCCCAGCCTACTCAGAGAGTCCGTATAGACATTAAGAGGCGGCCAATGCTGAGTTAACCTCTGTAGATGGGCAAATCTCCATCAATCCGGGATCGTGTTCAGTGCCCGAATGGTATTAGCCCCTACTCAACTTCCAGATCTTGGCGATTGATGGCGATCACGACTTGATGATTACTAGCTCTTCGTATGAATCATGTCCTCGATGACTAGTTCTCAATATGAATCATGCGGTCTGCAGTACATGAAGTAGTATATGCAACTTAGCGCGGCCGAAGAGACGCCTTTCACTTAATTTGTTGACGCATTCCGTAACCAAGATATACGAGATATCCTGCTGCTCAAGAGTGATATACAACTTGCCTACAATCGGCATATACCCATCGGCTCTTTATCTAGAAGGAACATCAACGACGTTGCATGATATAGGAGTACCTCGGGTGGGCGCCTGTATCCGCCTCGATGACAAGGTTGAGAATTTGTTTTACGCTCTACTTCGTACAAACCTATGAAATGAACCAAAGTTCCTATGAATACTCTAATTGTCATTTGTAGAGATTTCCCTCTGAATGTACGTGTTCATATCTCATTGTAGCGTCCGCTCGAGAATAACCTCTGAAGTGAAACTCCGTATGCTTAGTGATGATATTCGGAAACACTGGTGGAATGGGTAATGCCGTAACCAGTCAGTCGTGGATCATGTTCGCCGGTGTGATGGTGAAAACGAAGTAAGCGGCTGTCCTGTTTGCAAAATCCCGATTTCTACACTGCCTTCTATTCGCCATACAGAAGCCCTTCACAGTCGGAAGCTACGCAGTACTCAACGAGCTTCGTATATGTGCGGCGTGGTATGTAGGGTCAATTGTTCCTCTTGGAATCCCGGCGCCGGTGTCAGAAAAGCGGATCTGACAGCAGCTTCCCTGCCGCAATGGCAAGAGCAGGGGTTCTTCAAACTTGGATGTTCGCTGTGATGAGATCGGAAAGAGTAATTCGTAAAAGCCACTCTCTTTCGATGCCAAATTTTAGCTAGTTTCACGGAGAAGGGTACCTAAGCGCTAACCTTGAACCTCTGAACAACCTCGTTGAGAACAGTAGCGCCAACGTTGGGCGATAATTCAAGTGCTTGCTTGTTTGAAACGGGCCGACCTGGCGCGTAGAGGAGGAGGAGTGAAGATGCACGATTCAACCGGAGGAGCGCAGATACAACGTCTGTTGAGATGGGCTTCTTTTCGTGTTTCCTTGGCTTTGGTGTGGAAGCAATATCCGCGACAGCCTCGTGATAATATTCGCTGCTCTGACGGTCTCATCGACCTGCCGTTTTCTGTTGTAAGATTCGGTCAGCAGATTTATTGTACGGCAGTTGGAACAGACAGTGGCGACTGCTAAGCCGCCGACGGAGCCGCGATTTGCTGCCACGGATGTCGCCGCTGTATGTACGAATGATCGCGTTGCATACCCAAGGCATGGTATGGTATGATAGGCGGGAAAAAAGAGAGATGCTAGTCTGATGCTTATTTTCTTCAAAGTCTTGCCATATACGGATGAAGTCGCCAAGTTCCTGGATTCTAGTGGAGCATATCTGGGTGGACCAGGATGCCCGGCTTGTTTCGTTTCGAAACAGTAGGTGTCACATCGATAGTACGCAGAAGCGTCCGCAATCTGGTTCTCGGGGCTCCAAAACAATGCTTTGCTCAAATTCCGGACTCCACGGCGCCCAAAGAACACATCCCGGCGGTTAATTAAGCGGCTGCGCCTTATTTTGGGGTGCCTTGCTCCCCTGCTTCAAGCCCGTCGGCCGCATTGGGGGCTACAATCTCGGTACCGCTTCACTGGACAGGTTGCATCCGAGTCTAAAACAAGCAAGAGGCAAACCCGCAGTCAACCTTGACCTGGAAAGGGGTGAGCGGTCCAAGTGGTCCATAATCCGCACATCCGCATGGGTGGTAGAATGGCAGATCTTTAGTCCCTTTCGGAAGCCCAGTTCCAAGGCTGATCCACAGGGAAATGCCCCGTTTCTTGCGATCTCTTCCTGGCCAGCTTCCTAGTTCGGCTCCGGACAAGATGGTAGGGCAAGAGGATTTTCAGGAGTATGAACCATAGTCGTAGAAGAGTAAGATGGAAATAGCTATATAAGTATCTGATCATCGCGTCGATCCCTCGATTCTTTTGACATCAAGCCAGTTCGAAGCAATCCTTCTTCTGTTTCATTAGTTCCATTCCTGTTTCCTTCCAGCCAACTGCTTTTTCATTCACTCTATTACTTTTGACCAAATTCGATTCTTGAGACTTACTTCAAGATGTTCTGGACTGTTCCCGTTGCACTGGCTCTCGCCTCTGGGGCTTCTGCCCATACTTCTGCCTTCGTGAAGGGCATGTACTGCGAGGTTTGTTATTCTCTTCTATATACTATTGATGATTGCATGGCCTTTACTTACTCGAATCACGCAGGGTGGCCCCGATCCCAACAACTACAACCCCAACTCCAACACTCCCGTGAACCCTCTCTATGACCTGCCTTTCGAGCAGTGGTGGATGCAGGCCGACCGTGGCTGCGACAAGGCCCCTCCTCCGGACGGTGCCTCTGTTGCTCTGCCTGCCGGCGGCCAGTTCACTGTCGAGCTCGCCCACAACCAGGCCCAGACGACCCTGTCTTTCAACGGACAGTTCGCTGGCGAGTGGCCTGATGGCCAGCCCCACCCCGAGGACTGGAGTGGTCCTGGCAACCCTCCTGATTGCATCCAGGACGACGGTGCCATGCACACCCAAAACCAGACCATGGCCGCTGGCACTGCCTGGGCCATCTCCTACAATGATGACATCAGCAAGGTGACCCTGGACAACCTGGTTGTCTTCTCTGTCCTTGAGCAGTAAGTCTACATATCTTCCAATGCCTTCAGGTAGATCGAACTCGTCCGCTAACGCAAGCAACAGCACCCCTTGGAAGCGCATCGCCACCTACGATGTCCCCCAGGATCTTCCTGCTTGCCCTGCTGGCGGCTGTTACTGCGCCTGGCTCTGGGTCCCCAACGGCTGTGGCACGCCCAACATGTACATGTCCAACTTCAAGTGCCATGTCACCAACACCACCTCGACCAAGCAGGTTGCTCCGGCTAAGCCCCCCACCTGGTGCGCCGGTGACACTTCCAGGTGCACCCCGGGCGCCAAGCAGATGATTGCTTGGAACCAGGCTACCGGCAACAACGTCCAGGTCCCTAACGGCGCTTCCCCCGGCTACAACATCAACATGGGCTGGGCTCCTGGTGCTCAGAACGACATCTTCGTGTAAAGCTCCAAAAGCAATGTCAGCTGCGATAGGACCTGCAAAACTACTTAAGGAAGCTCTTGCTCTACTTCACACTGGTTCTAGTGGTGCTTTGGATTCTCATCATTCTTGTTAATATTGCCTGTTACTCCCTTCTATATAAGGTGGATGGTATCGAATATAATCATAGTCTGCTGGACTTTTGACCCAAATGATAATGTGTGCAGCAATCAACACTTTGTGTGACTTGACTCAACATGCTTGCAGTCTCTATAAGAACATTTGGTCGCTACAATGAAGTTTGAAATCGATATTCTGCTCCAAATGACCCAACATGTTGTGAATACCGGAAATCACCATGTAGTGTGTACAGTAAGCTCAATCTGCGCTTGTAACAAACTATTATCCGCTGCCGAAGGACTACATTCCGATAAAGCTCGTCTCCCATTTGACCGATGAGAGCGACATATCATTTAGAGGGTTTCCGAAGTCAGCTAGCTCAAAGTTTGCCGTGTTGATGAAAGGCCCAAACGGATAATCTTCCATTGACGAGAAGTCTCCAACATCTGGGCTCAAGGTAGAACCCTGAAAGTTATACGGATCGGCCCCCACTGGCTTATTCCTCTGATCACAGCTGGATTCTGAAAAGAGTAAAGGAGCCAAGGCGATTTCGCGCGTTGGCAGCTGCTGTACGGTTGCGGTTGGAGGAGGTACTGTCGAAGTGTCGCGTGCGTCTTTGGCTTTGCTGGACTTGCGTTGTCCTCTTGGCCAGAGATTTCTGAGTAGCTGACTGTATCGGTGGCCGATGTGGAACCTGTCAGGCGCAGCTTCATCCAAGGCGGAGACAAACTTGTGGACCAACGCCGCAGTTTCTTGACGTCTCTTGGCAGGTTGAAAGGCTCCAGCGCAATCCGCTCTGTGTAGAAACACTGCTGCATATACGCCGTATCTGCCAGGGGAGGTTAACAGGAAACAAAACACATACATTATGTTGGGTAGCTTACAAGTAGTAGCGGTACGGCAAGAAGCATAACTCTCGTTGAGGGTTGAACTCAGTCATCAGCTTCAGCGTATTAGTAGCCGCCGTGATGGCATCCCAGACATATCGCCCGTCGGCGGATCTCATGATGCCTTTGCTGAAAGGCTTCTCTGGCTGTTTATTGGAGGGACTATGCGCAGAAATTGATCGGGAGGTCGAAATCCTTGTCAAAACGGCTTGAAAAGAGAAGGCGTTTACGTAAAGACATAGGTATTCGTAGACGAGGGATAAAGAACGTTTGACTCTGGGTGACACGGCGAGGCCATTCCAAGCAGCTTGCCAGTTCATTGCTGCTCGCTGAAAGTCGTCGAGGTAGCGACTGTAATCGCCATCGTGGACTATTGCTAAAGTGCGCTTCGGTGAGGCGTAGAGGATGCCCTGGACATTGTGCATGAGCTGGATAAGCTCCATTGTAGCCTGGTGAACAGATGCATAATCATCTTGGCTGTCGCGGGAAGAAGGTTGCAAGCTAGGGAAGTCCTTTGCCGTGAAGCGTGTGGAAAGAGATGGACCGCGTGACCAAAAGGACTGTCCCAAGCGAACAGATATCTGTCGATCTGCAATGTAGACAACTTCATTGGGAAGAGCAAGCCGAGATTAGCGAGAGAGAAGAAAAGAATAGAGCAGGGAAGAAAGAAAGATGGACAACTAAAAGAAGAAGAGAGAGACAAAAAAAAAAAGCAAACAAAAAAAGGAAAGCGTTTATCCTTCTGTAAGGAATGCGACACTCACATGTCCATATAAGCCGCTTATGCTCCGCCTGTTCCTTTGTCTCCTGCTGCATTGTGGCATTCGGGAAAGCACCTTGGTCTAGGCGCATCAAGTAAGCCTGTCGAACAGCCAGACCCACGAGTGACCATGACGTTCTATCTTCAATGAAGATGCTTTTATTCTCGTTCGGCGTCGCATGTGTGAGCTCTATATGTGGAAGCCACTCTGACAAGAGCAGCAAACTTTCAACTGTTCTGGATCTGAGAGTCCAGGGATACCCGAGGAGCACTTCTAGCAAGAGCCTTTGGGCGTAGTCCCAACAGTATCTATGGATGGGCGAGTGGGATGGCGAATCTCTAGACGCAATCGTAAGGATGACTGTCAGCAGGAAGAAGTCCGACCTGCTAATTTTCTCAGTAGCAGACTGGCCAAGCATGTATTGCGGCACAATAGGGCAATAAGGATGATAGTTGTGAGAATAACTACATGTAGTGCCCGCGTTAGCCGCAAGATCGAACAACTTCTGCTTCATGGTGGTGGACCTACATGCATAATAAGTCGAGTATGGTTGTATGGTGGATGAGCCCTTTCTCAACTAGCTCATACTCACTAAGGAATGCTGCACCTGAGGGAATACGTGAGACATCATCGCGCTCCTGTGGTAACGTAGACGATGCAATCGACTCCGGCTTTTCAGATTGAGCCAGTATGTGCAATGCGTCCGAGGGGTTTCTCAGCTCGGACACCAGCTGCTCATCAACGGCATTGTCGCTCAAGCTTTCGATATGATAAGTTGACTTCCTCTCAGTAAGTCCAGCTGCCACAGGTGGCGGGTCCAGGGTGCGCTGGGAAGCCTTGCGATTCCTTGCGGACTGCTTCTTGTTCGGCTCGTAGTTCCGGAAATTCCCCCCTCTGCGAGACTCAGCTAGCACACACTCACTGTTCGACTGCAAGCAGGAAACACAGGGAGTCTTTTTCCGCTCTCCAATGCCGCCTCTGCAAGGACCCGTTTGATTACTCTTAGCAGTGGGATATCGTGTGAACAGGATGAACTTGCTTACAGATCGCATCTTGTCTTCCGACGGCGGCACCTGACGCACGCGCGATAAGATCGCTTTCCTGTGCTCCTTGTCATTCCGTCGTACGTTCGGCAACGGGATTCACGGACGAGAAAATGTAAAATGATGTTCCTTATGTTGCCAATATCAGGTATTGGGACAGATGCGGAACAAAGGACAGCACTGTGAAAAAGCTGAGTCGTTTCGGCTATAGACGGTCGGCCTTCATGCGGGGAGGGCTTGACCGTACTAGCGGGGTGATCGGGTAGGAGTTGGAAACTCGCCTCCGATCTACTACTACATAGGTCGCTTTGCCGTCGAAGAGACAGAAGCATTTACGATCGGATTGGCTTTCATTTCGCAACGACTGCCTCCAAGCTACCAGTTACGGCTACGATTCCCGATCTCGTGGCAGGATCAGTGTGACTCCTGTTCAAACTCCGAGAACAATTTGTTTGGTTGCTCCTTAGTTGCATCGGCAACGCATCAATCGGCTATAGACGGACTTGTACAGCTTCCTAGGCAATCTGGCCGTGATGAAGGATGATGCAAAAACTATTTTAAAGAGAATAGACTCCGCTGAATTGTTGGCCGTTCCCCGTTTCATTCATGGTCCGCTATAATTTGTTTATATCTCTCCATACTCATCATATTGTTCCCGTATCACTACATCGCCCGGCAATTTACAGCCTTAACCCACTATCACCACCCCCGCCAATCATCCATTATGGCTGCTGCCATCAACGGGTTCAAGGTCACAGAGCTCAGCCCAGGCTTTGGAGCAGAGATTTCTGATTTCAATGCCGCCGAAGATATGACGGAAGAGAATTTCGGTTGTCTACAGGAAGTAGTAACCACGGTAGGTGCTCTGATTGAACCGGCGACCACTACCGCCTTGACCAATCGGACGAGTCTCACATCAAACTAGCTCGCATGTTTGGAGAGCTAGACGATGTGAAGCCTTACATCGCTGCTGGGCGAAAAAAACAGACTTCAACACGACGAGCTCTTTGATGTCAGCAACATCGAAGCAGATGGATCGATTGTCCACCCGGATAGTCCTCGGGGACAGGCAAATAAGGTAAGACGATGTTAGAAGCACTAGTCATGAGATATGACTCTAAGTGTATGATGTAGGGAAACAGCCTATTTCACGTTGACTCGAGCTTCAACCCTCGTCGAGCTGGGTACTCACTTTTGCTTGCCCACGAACTACCGCCAGCGGGCACAGGCGGTAAGACGGCATTTGCAGACACCCGAACAGCATTCGATGACTTGGACAGCGAAACAAAGGAGGACCTTTTGGTAAACGATTATGTCGCAGCGCATTCTATTCTGCACTCTCGAAAGTTGGCAGCCCCTGAATACTTTGCCGATGTCGATCCTTCCAAGTTTCCCATGGGTCGACACAAGATCGTCCAACGCCATGAGAGGTCAGGTCGAATGAATCTCTACATTGCGGCACACATACACCACATTGAAAATGTAAGCGAAGAGAAGTCAAGAATTCTCCTTGAGAAGATCTTCAACCATGCAACCCAGCCGAGATATGTGATCGAGGTTGAGTGGAAGCAGCCTGGAGACTTGGTGATCTGGGACAACACTTGTACAATGCACCGCGTCATTTCTGGGCCATACAGTGCAAAGTACAGGCGTGACATGCGGCGCGCGACTGTCCATGATTCCAGCAGTACTGCATGGGGGCTGAATGAGCATTCAACTGTACGACAGGGCTTGCCATAGGAACAATGGTTAAGGGGCGGCATTCAGCTCACTGCAATGTCATCAAGGAATGAGGAACTATGTCCACTTTAGAGACAGGAACAAGTCACTCCGAGGACCAGAAATGAGAGGTGCAAACATTGACATTCTACTAAATATATGTTGTGATTCACCACACATCTACCAAGCCTTATCCATGTCACTGAGCTGTCGCTATAGTTGAGTCAAAAACTTGTAACGAACAGAATAGTCTTGAAACTCTGCAGATTGGATCATAGTAATTCCCCCATTCTAGCACCACGGGCTGGGACAGTCGGCTAGCCATTTAGTGAAGGGTAAGGCGGAAGCAGTTGATAAGCTGCGAGTTGAAGCAGCCAACTAGGGAACATTAATATTTCCATCCATCAGAATAGTATTGATAGGCAAACAACGTACCAGGGGTGTTTTGGCCAGCAGAGTACAGGTACGTGCCGCACCAGTCACTTCCGGACAGGCGGCTGAAGTCAAGCTGCTCATTGCTGCGGAGGCCACGGTAACTGATACCCACAGAAAACATATTCACGGTGACGTAGTGCTGGACATCGTAGGAAACATTGTCGAACCAGCCAGCTTGGCCATTGCCTATGCGTTGGATTAGTTAGGTGAGAACGCTTGAGAATGTAGCCGTCAGAGAGTCTACGTACACCAGTCTTGAGCAAACATGCCAATACCAATGTTGGCAAAGGTCTGGCGCTTCTCAGATTCCGGGTGAGCATGAGCCGGAATGTCAATCTGAGCTCGGATCCATGCCCAAGCATCGGTGCCTTCTTCAGCAGTCCAGTATCCGGCGTCGGTCTTGACAGCATCATCAGGGATCGGTCCAAAGACATCAATTCCCTTGGCCGTGGCATTGGCAATGGACTCGATCTCGGCAAGTTCACGAGGAAGAATGGCGAGGCCGAGGACAGAGCTGGCGGCAAAGAGGCCAGAGGCAATGATGGTGGTGAAACGCATCTTGTAGTTGTTTGAAGTTGAAATTTTGCGGAGAATGGGATATTGCTGTTCAGGACGAGATGCTTGCTGCTTGGAGGAGGTGTTGATGAGGTTGACAGTTCAGAGGCGGTTGAAGAGGAACACACTTCCCTTTTATACCTCGATCTTCTCCCATTGACCTGCTTTGGCATTATTATCAGGGATTCCTTTGCAGCTCGAACCTAAGCCTCTCTCATTGTTGATACCGGCATGGCAATCATGAGACCAAGCGGTTGTGGCTCGATTGCTGCCAATGATCATGGTCAATTTTCACTCGGAACCTAACAAAGGGACAACTGACAAGAGCTATAATCTGACAAGAGAAGATGAAGTTATTTCGACCTGTGCTGTCGGCGTCGGATTGGCTGCCAAGCATCAGGCTTCCGCAACACAGGAGTTCCCACTCCATTATTGGGACTTCTGGCAGGGCAAAGCCTGGTATGTGGCAGGGGACGTGGATAAGCTCAGCCAATGATGGGGTTTCTCCTGCTCCGCGGTGCTTACCATGCTGCCAGCCGCACTCCTTCTCGAGAAATAGCTCTTATTATGGGCTAGGGTAGTTTACTCTATTTTCTACGCTTAATCTCTTATACCGGTAATTGGTCTAATTCGCCAACATGCGACTTGATTGGAACCGCCGTACATAGGGCTGTATAATGGGTAAATTCATGTGCAGTCTTTCCTTCAATTGAGAAAGAGCAACTTATTGCCTTTGATTGAAAACTCGCATGGATGGCGTACGTTATTTTCCCGTCAATCGGTAATCGGAGGCGTAAGCATTTGCAAGACTGGACAAATTAGTCCTTTCAGGGCTAATGAGAATCTGATGAAGGGCACTTTCAGCGTGTTGTTGGAGGCAAAAACCGGGGAAGAGGTCGTTATCGGAACAGGTACTTATGAATGATGCTTTACGTTCAATGTATTAAAGCAGATCACCCAATCCAAGTTCACACGAGAAGAAGTCTCTCCAAGAGGAAATCCCCAGAGTCCTGTGTTTTAACAAAGCAAACAGCTATGTTTTATCAAGTCCTAGCGCTATCCCGTGCTGTGGCATGGACGAGATAGTAAGCAATGCGAGTAAACGCAGAATTTGTGGAGAGGTAGCTTAGGACACGCCAGGGGTCCTCCCGTTCGATCAACTCCTACGATCGGATCTAAATATATACGTGCCTAGTCATTACGACACTAAATTGAGTCAGCTGTGGACATCAGCCCTGTGCGTCTGCCATTCTCATTTAATCCTCTGGCCGGCTCCAGTATTCACAGAGTCTGACCAAACTTGAACGCCCGTAAACCTTCAGGCGGTGGGATATATCACTTGTCGCCTGAGCTGACAGAGATAGGAAGTTTGCACGTTCGCAAAGCAATACTAGGTCCATAATTGGGACTTTTGTAGATTGGAACCCGCCAATAGCCGGCTGAGGGAGAAAGTGTTTTAGTGTCCGTAAGAAGGCGAGAATTGGCGACGTCGGAGTGCTTGGAATAAGCTCTGCAGAGTCTACACAGCACACAGCCACAATTTTCCTGCAAGAGGGACGACTCTATGTTCGCTATTCATTGGGCTCGACCGGGGGTTGAAAACAGAAGTAGAACTACCGAGGTTACAATCTAAGACCTCGGTCAGATCAAGAGAATTCCATACTAACAGCAGCGGCTTGGACAAATTCATTATGCTAATTATCTCAAGCATAGGTCCGACAGCGGACGGCGAACGGATTGTAACATCGACTACTGTATACTGTAATCACAAGATTGGATCTCAGCCACCGTCAAGTAAGGTGCTATAATAACTGTGATTGGAGCAATCTCTTTCTCGGGATGAAGTGAAAAATAGGGTTATCCGTTATCAAATGCATAAAGATTTTTCATCTGACTAACGTCAAGACACTGGAAGCAAATTTGTGTTACTCTTGGCATCTACACATACGCATTAGACATGAAGTTCTGGTCTTGCCATGATCTAAACGAATCCGCACTTGCCGAATTAGGAAATATTCGAGCGCGATTCTCCAGCCGATCAAAGCCCCACATCGCCACTGAGGCTGAAGTGTGTGATGTTCTAGAAAGCTTCTGAAGATGGCAATATTCAAACGCATTGAAAATGGGCGGAGATGTTCCTGAGGGCGCAGCGACTTCAAGTCGTATGCCATTGCGTGTTCGGATCAGAAGAGTGAGGATATAAACCAGCTTGGTCCAGCTCTACAACTTCACATGCGGGAAGCACAAGCAACAAGTCAATAGCACCGACACTCATTCCAGCCCTCAGATTCTCACATCTTTTTTTTTCCAAGTAGACACAAAGCGCATCATTCAGCTTCTCATCGCCGCTGCTGTCATGGCACCTGCCACTGCGGTGCCCGTTACAGCAGCAAAAGCCATGGAATGCACTCCATTCCCGTCAACCATGATTGAATACTCTTCCGCCTTCAAGCAGCCAAAGCCGCCTTCGGTGCATCCGGAGTTTACGACAAACTTCGTGCAGCACAAATGGTAAGAGGATA
Source organism: Trichoderma citrinoviride (assembly GCF_003025115.1). Taxonomy (NCBI): domain Eukaryota; kingdom Fungi; phylum Ascomycota; class Sordariomycetes; order Hypocreales; family Hypocreaceae; genus Trichoderma; species Trichoderma citrinoviride. The sequence continues at coordinate 4,204 of NW_020194717.1, read as the reverse complement.
GCTTGCAGATGTCAACTCTTCTGCAAAGTCTGACCCTGAGATGCAGGGATGAGACTCTCTCTCACATCATGACTGGCTACATTGACAACTCTCCTACCAACAAAATCGTGCGCGTGGTCGAGGCCTACGACGATGCCCCAGCTTCTTCCGTTTTCAACTATGCCAATGTTACCACGGACGGCCTCGTGGACAACTTCATGACCATCTACAACGGGACGAAGCCATATCTTTAGCAGGGCTATGTCAACTCTAATTATCCTATTTTCGAGAAAGACTTCCTTATCAAGAACGATGCTGTATTTAGAGGTCTCTATTAAAATAAGAGAGTGTGATATTATATATATATTAATAATATATAAAGGACTTGATTTAACTAGATATAAATATTAAGGGCAGGGCCTTTCTTATATATTAGCTAAGATTTATAATAAAATTTAATAAAAAAACCTAATAGCTTAAATATCTTATAAAATAGAAAAATTATAATAAAGCTAATAATATTTAAGAGCTTATTAAGTATCTTAAATACTTAAAGGCCTTAGTTAATAATTTTTATTAATAGTTAAACTTATAAAAGTTAATAAAAAAGGATTTAACTTAAACTAAGACTAGTTAATAAAATTAATAAAAGAAGTTAAAATATTAGAATTTATTAAATTAGGTATAGATATTACTGCTTAATAAAAGGCCTTTGCCTTTTTATACTTAATATAATCTAACTCTTTTAAATTTTTAATACCTTAAGATATAGTATATACTGCTTTTTTTAATTACTTTTTTTATTATTTATAAAAGTAAGAAACCTTTATTATAAGAAGTATAATCTCCTTTTTAATAGCTTTAACCTTATTATTAAGCTAATTATAATAATAAGAAATATATAATAATTATTAAGGTAAAAGAAATGCTTTATAATAAGATTTATATACTTTAATATATTTTAAATATCTACTAGAATTAATTTTTAAAGTAAGGTATTAAAGGCCTCTCTTTTTATAATAAAAGCAAGGTTTTATTTTAGTAAGTCTTAAAAGAATAAATATAATAAAAGTAATACTTTTATTTAATTTTCTTTTTTTAAACTAAAGATTAGTAGGTTTTTATATATAAGAAGTTATACTATTAGAATATAAAAAAGCATTATAAAAAAAAAAAAAAACATACTAAGAATAAAGTAAGAGACCTTTAAGATTATATAAGGCAAGTAAGGTCTTAAAAATAAGACTAATAAAAAAAAGATATTATATTATAACCTAACTTTTAAGGTTATAATAAGGGTTACTCTTAATAAATAGGATTAAATTATTTATAATCTTAAGGACTAGTAAATTAATATAAATTAATATTAATTTATAATAACTTTATTAAAAATAACTAGCTATATAAGGATTTATTTATATTACTTATTTAAATAGTTTAAATAAATAATTATTAATATAGTAATTAGATTAAAATTAGTTTATTATAATCTACTAGCTATATAACTATTTATAACTGCCTAAGATTTAACCTAACCTTTTTATTAATAAAAACCTAAATAGCTTATTTATTAAAGCTATTTACTTAAACAGTTTCTTTTTTAAAAAGTATAACCTACTTACTAAGGTTAACTAGTTTATTATATATTAACTTTAGTACTAGTATAAGAAATAATATATACTATAGCTAATAATAGTATTCTTTTACTAAAAATATAACTTAAAAAAGCCTTTAAAAAACCCTTAGTAAAGCTAAAAGCTATTAAAAAAGAAAAAGCTATAAAGTCTTTTATAAAAATTAATAATATATAAAGTATAACTAAATTAATTATTAAAGTTATTATTAATCCTTTACTTAATAACTTAATAAAATCTCTTAGCTATATTAAAGCACTTTAGCTACTTATTAAGGTAACTAAAGCCTGTTATAACCTAACCTTATAGTTATAATAATAAGCTACCCTTAGTAAATAGGACTAGATAAATAATAAACTAGCCTGCTAATTAGGATTAGATTATTAAATTATTAAGATAATTTATTAATTTAAATAGGATTATTTAGATTTATAAGTAATTTATTTTAAGATTATCTAGATATTAAAGATAATTTAGCTAAATAACTAGATATATAAGTTATATTTATATTACTTATTTAAATAGTTTAAATAGCTAGTTATTAATATAGTAATTAGATTAAAATTAGTTTATTATAATCTACTAGCTATATAACTATTTATTATGCTTAAGAATTAACCTAACTCTTTATTAATATAAACTTAAATAGCTCTTTTATTAAAGCTATTTATTTAAATAGTTTATCTTTTAGGAAATATATATTCTTACTAATTATAAGAATGCTAGTTTATTATATATTAATAACTCTTGTTTAGGAAGTTACTTTAGACTCTTAGATAATATTAAATAAAGAAGTATTACTTATATAAAGAAGTAATAGTAATAAGTTAATATAGTAACTTTAATATAAATAGATCTTAAGTAAATAGCTTAAAATGCAGCTAAAAATGCAGCTCTTTAATAACTTGCAGCTTTTAAAGCCTTAGTTTAATAAGTAAACTAAGAATAAGCTTAGTAATAAGCTATAATTATAACTTTAAAAGCTTAACTAAACTAACAGTAAGCACTACTAGTTAATAATATATAAATCTAGTATAATAAAAAATAACCTAAAGAGATTATTAAGCTACTTATACTAGCTATATATAATAAAGATATAAAGAAGACTAAAGCATTTCTTATAAATATAAAGGCATACTTTAAGTACTTTTTAATAACTATCTTAACTAATAAGATAAAGGTATAAATTACTGCTTTTTAACTTAATAAAGTAGCTAAAGACTAGTTTAAACTATACTAGTAGGATTTTAAAGCTACTATTAATAATATTAATAAATATAAAGTAATTATTATAGTAATATATAATAATTATAAATACTTTAAATAATAAATTAAAGACATTTTTAAAGCTATAAATAAAAAGAAAGAAGCTAAGAACTAGCTTCTTAAACTTAAATAAAAGGGGTTATGCTTAAAGTTTATTATAGAGTTTATTTAAATTAGCGCTAAAACTAATATAAATAATGCCTTAAAAAGGGTACTTTACTATTAAGAATTAAAATTTAAAATAAAAGATAAACTTATATAAGATAATCTCCTAGACTTATTTAAAGCCCTTTTAAAAAAAGTAACTTAAATTAATAATTAATTATATAAATAATATAAGGAATATAGTATAAAGAAATATAATAATTAAAAACTATTTTAATAAAAAAACTTTATAAATTAAAAAAAGAAATATAATATTATAATATATAATAATAAAAAGCCTAGACTAATAAATTTAAATATTATTAACTAAAAGAAGTATAATTAATAAAATATTAAATACTTTAATTATAAAAAGAAAGGATATATTAAGAAGTTTTATTATAGCCTATTAAAAAAGGATAATAGTAAATAATAATTACTAGTTCTTAAATTATAAAATAAGAAGTTTATAAATACTATAGCACTTATTATAAACTATAAAAGTCTTAATTAAATAGTATACTATAATAATAATTATTTAATTTACTTAAGTAAGAAGTAAGGATTAGAATAGTTTTTATAAAAACTAAAGAATAAGAAGTGTTTTAATACTCTTACTACTTAACTATTAAGTAATAAATATAGTAATAATAAAATCTCTAACTTAAATATAATAAAAGCTAAAGAGCTTAAGATTTAGAATAAGAACTAGAAGATATTTTAAAAAGAATAATAAAAAATAGCTAAACTTAATAAGATTATAAAAGCTATAAAAATAAAATAACTAAAATAAGAATATTATAAAGGATATAAATCTTAAGATATTAATAATACTAAATATAACTATAGTTATTACTTTAATAATTAAGAACTAGTAATCTTTAATATAATCTTACTTTACCCTTTAACTAATAAAATAGCTAAAAAAGCTATAAATAAGCCTATATTATATAGTAAAGAAACTAAAAGAGGATTTATATTAGTAATCTTTATAAAAGTAGCTATTAATAAGGAATTATAAAATAAATAATAACTATAGTATTATTAAAATATAAATAATTTAATAATATTAAACCTTCTTTTTATAAAAGCTAATATAAAATAAGACTTATTTATTATAAAATATAATAAAAAGAATAAAAATAACTATAATAAAGTCTTTTATTAAGACTATATTATAA